>NC_060140.1:210345370-210677870 GCF_021461385.2 Schistocerca piceifrons
TGGGTCTGCATCTTTGATGACCCACCAATACCATTATCTCTACAAGGACTACAGTGTGTCTGCATCTTTGATGACCCACCAATACCATTATTTCTACAAGGACTACAGTGGGTCTACACCTTTGCTGACTCACCAGTATCATTATTTCTACAAGGACTGCAGTGGGTCTGCACCTCTGGTGGCCCACCAATACCGTAATCTCTACCAGGACTACAGTGGGTCTGCTCTGTGATGACCTACCTACCAATATTCTTCAAAACGTCGAATGACTCTGCTGTGGGTTTGCTATGTTGTGGACCATTACCTGTCTGCATGTCAAGAGTCAACACTGTCTTTCCGTTGGAAGGACAACACTACTTCTTCAAGACTGCATGGAAATCCACTACTTCCGTGTGCATTTTCTTCTACTGCTCAGACTTTGAGAAAAGAAACGGCAGTTTTACTGTGACGAATGATCAGGACTGTCTTTATGGACTGTGAGAAAATTTTAGCTTTTGGCGAACATTGTATCAATAAGTGTGTGCATTTGATATCTTTGTTATTGTAATTATGAAAAATTTTATCAAATCATTATTGGCCACTGCCCAAAACAATTTGTAAAATTTTTTGTGGGGAGCATGGGGGCTATGTAAGTAGGCTGTTTAGGTTTTTTTATTGGTAACGCCACCCCCGTATAAAAATCACTGGCTGTGCTGTGTGCAGTTTGTGGCTAGTTTGCATTGTTGTCTGCCATTGTAGTGTTGGGCAGCGGCAGCTGGATGTGAACAGCGCGTAGCGTTGCGCAGTTGGAGGTGAGCCGCCAGCAGTGGTGGATGTGGGGAGAGAGATGGCGGAGTTTTGAAATTTGTCATGAACTGCTATATATATTATGACTACTGAGGTAAATACATTGGTTGTTCTCTATCAAAATCTTTCATTTGCTAACTATGCCTATCAGTAGTTAGTGCCTTCAGTACTTTGAATCTTTTATTTAGCTGGCAGTAGTGGCGCTCGCTGTATTGCAGTAGCTTGAGTAGCGAAGATTTTTGTGAGGTAAGTGATTTGTGAAAGGTATAGTTTAATGTTAGTCAGGGCCCATTCTTTTGTAGGGATTATTGAAAGTCAGATTGCGTTGCGCGAACAAAATATTGTGTGTCAGTTTAAGGACAGTCGTGTATAATTGTTCAAAAGGGGGCGTTCCACAGAGAACCGACAGATAGTAAACTATCGTGGAAAGCCCACGTTCAGGATCTTGTTCAAAGAATTAATGCTGCCATTTTTACTATTCGAACGGTATCTGAAGTGTTGATCGTTCGACACGAAAATTAGTCTAATTTGCTTACTTTTATTCGCTTATGTCGAAATGTATTATATTTTGGCATAACTCTTCCCATTCTAAAAGGATATTTTTGGCTCAGAAATGGGCAGTTCGGGCAATAAGTGGTGTAAGTTCCCGAACCTCTTGTCGATCCCTGTTCACGAGTCTGGGTATTCTGACATTGGTTTATCAATATGTATATTCCTTACTGTCATATCGTGTTATTAATATTAGCTTATTCCCAAGCATAGGCAGCTTTCACTCAGTTAATACTCGGCAGAAATCAATCCCGCATTTGGATCGGACTTCCTTAACTCTTGTGCAGAAATGTGTGCGGTATACTGTTGCATCCTTTTTCAATAAAGCTGCCACTAGAATTCAAAAGAGCAGGCCACGGTGGCCGAGCGGTTTAGGCGCTTCAGTCCGGAATCACACGGCTGCTACGGTTGCAGGTTCGAATCCTGCCTCGGGCATGGATGTGTGTTATGTCCTTAGTTAGGTTTAAGTAGTTCTAAGTTTAGGGGACTGATGACCTCAGATGCTAAGTCTCATAGCGCTTAGAGCCATTTGAATCATTTTGAAGAATTCAAAAATCTTAGTAGTAATCCACGCCCTTTCAGATCGAAACTGAAGAGTTTCCTGATGGGTGACTCCTTCTATTCTGTCGAGACGTTGCTTGAAAAATTAAGCTGATTCTTGTTCTATTGTTGATTTTGTTTTCTTGAACTTACGGCTTCACTTTTTTTGGGTTCATATGAATTTTATTTTTTACTTTTCATGTACTGACACGTTCCACGACCTTGGAGATTTGCTTCTCAATTTGCTCCTACGGAACTTGACGTGTAAATAAATAAATAAAATAAATAATCGTTTACATACCCGCCAATGATGTGTAGGTGAACGAAGTAGCATTGACTTCCGTCCATGTTCTCTAAGTACTTCACACTGTTTGTGAGATAGACTATTTACTGCTGCACTAACAAAATCCTGCCTTAGTATTTGAGATTGAACGATGTCTTAAAACAATGATTCTTTAATATGACTGTTGGCTATTCATGACAAGATTATTCACAACGTAACAGAAGGAGTTCAGCGTTATAGCTCCAGCACTAAAACAACAGACAGTAAATTGTTGATCTAGTTTGCTCGATGATGGTAACAGCTGTAGATCTCTTCGAAATTGTCCGCTAAGATCATCTTCCATTCACAGACGACTACTGTGTGTGTTTCAGCAGTAAAGTATTATCTTCAGACCTCTACAATTATGCAGATTATTGCTTCGACTGCAAAGACGTTCTCTAACTGGACACATCTTCGAGTGCAGTAAGAACGTAGTGCTGAAATCGGAATACGTGGCCATGTCCCCCGTTATTCGACTCGTCGGCGAGATGACGACTCCTAACAAGGAACCTCCCCTCTAAATCCCTCAGAGATACGTCAGCCGTGACTTTCCTGTGCAAACATTGACACAGAGATGCTGCTCCCTGTTCGTTCTCTGGCTACACCACTCACGTATGCCGCAAACTGAAGGAATCGCGTTGCTCCCAGAACGCATTATCTGCCGTGCAGTGTTCGCCTTGTCGCACTCAAATATCTCGCTGCCCTATGTCTCTCGACAAGGATCTGGAGACGTCTTTTATTCCAGATGGTCACATGTTTGCCCGTTACACACGATTACAGCACACGATGATGTTCTGTTCGCATAGTTTTACCTCTACGGGACTCATTTCTTAAACTTACAAGGCTACATTCTCTATCCGGTGTTTATCGTTCTTATATGTATGTTCCCTTTTCGTTGAATATTAATGGCTTCTTTGAGATGTATAAACAATGTTTGGTTTTCAATTTTGTGTGTCCTTTATCACACATTTTTGCATCCGTTCCTTGGGAGTCATTTCTCAGTTTGAGTCCGGATAACATCTGTTGCATCATCCTTCTCCGCGTGTTCTGTCTTCTACACTCAACATAGACTTATTGCTATTTGCCGTTTCATTTAACAATAGCATCAACCCTGTAGATGTAAGTTGGGACCTTACTTACAATAAATGTTCACGTGGCTCTGGGCACTATGGGACTTAACATCTAAGGTCATCAGTCCTCTAGAATTTAGCCGGCCGGGGTGGCCGAGCGGTTCTAGGCGCTACAGTCTGGAACCGCGAGACCGCTACGGTCGCAGGTTCGAATCCTGCCTCGGGCGTGGATGTGTGTGATGTCCTTAGGTTAGTTAGGTTTAAGCAGTTCTAAGTTCTAGGGGACGCATGACCTTAGGAGTTAAAGTTCCATAGTGCTCAGAGCCATTTGAACCTCTAGAACTTAGAATTACGTAAACCTAACTAACCTAAGGACATGACACACATCCATGACCGAGGCAGGATTCGAATCTGCGACCGTAACAGTCGCGCGGTTCCAGATTGAAATGCCTAGAACTGCTCGGGCACCGCGGCCGGCCTACAATAAATGAAATAGGTTGTTAAATCTAACTATTTCGTCATTCGAATTCGATAAAACACTGATGTAATTACAGGTAAGTAGGTGACCACTCTACCCCAAAACTGTCTATTTCTTTAAGAGTGCATCCCATGAAAGAAGTAATCTTACATCTATCCACAGCTAGAGATTTCTCGTCAGTAAAATTCTTCTGGGCTGTTGTCCGCATTGTCAATATATAAAACTGTCCGGCGTTTCGGCCACTATTGCAAGTGTCCTTTTTCAGGACTTTGTGCTTTTAAATGTCTGTTGAAATTTTCCACTTGCTAGAGCCTAAATTATTTACAGCATGCTTCTCTTTTCCCCATTTAGTAGATACTAGGCACCAAAAACTTTAAAATTTGCGTTTTTATAATGGAGAATGTTAGTGTCAAGTTAAAAACCACCTTACGGAACATGACGTTTCTTACCGAAAGTAGTACGAGACTAATTATTGATCACAGGATTTGTCCCTGATACGATCACAGCCTAATTTAATTTAATTTCCCGTTTTCTTCCTTCGTTTATTGATCGTCTGCCAGTATACCCTGTGTCGACATAATGAAGTTTCTGTGATTATGCATTCAAAAAACACTAATGCTGAAGGCACTCAGCAGATCAAAGGTGCATAAACTTCATTGCGATTTACTCATCAATAGGCAGGGTCATTCACTACCAGAAAGTCAGAAAATTAAATTCACTGCCGTAAGGCATCAAGTATCCCCTAGCAACTTTCTTTTACATATAGGTAATTCTTCAGGACTGCACCAAGAAACTTTCTAAGATAACTGTTCACTCACAGATTTTCTTATTCTCTGGAATTTTTAAATCTACCGTCTAGAAGTGATTTCCAGGAGACGTCCATAACGTTATGAGAATATAAAAATTTACATTATGAAAGGCTTGTTGTAACAAATTTACAATTATTTTTCATAAAATCTATCCTCTCCGTCATAACACGCTTGAAACGTTGAAGGCTATTCTGTAGAGGTTGGCAGAATCTTGTTTTACGTCATGGGATACAAAACTGATTCGGAAAGCGATCTCAGCTCTGGCGTCATTAAGGTAGGAATCTCTGCACTCTTTATAAAGGAAAAATCAAAATGAAGTACTGGATCATTGCTTGTATCATCACCAGGCGGAGGACGAAGACTCCTTTATTTTAAGAGTCTTCGATAAAGGCAGGAACAGGTCTACGGTGTAAATGTCTCCTGATCCGAAGAGTGTGTTTTCCGTTGTCCCTCTCCCAGCTCCATCCTCAGTTCCCCAGCCAACTCTAATACCGTTGTCGTCATCGACGACGACGAGTCGTTAAACCGTAACCATTCTTCCTTCCGCTGTGCCTTTCGTGACCATAGCTGTTCCGGCGTATCGACAAGCATTGGTACGAAGATGAAGAACCCAAGAGCAGAGAAGGCAGTGAGACGACGTCAGCCAATAGTTCGCTCACTAGGACGGCACCACGACAGGAGCGGCCTCTACAAGAAGGCAATATAAGTGCCGCTCCTGCCAGCCTCGGCTGCTGCCAGCCCGCCCCGATGGGGAATTGAAATAAAATAATAATAATTAAAAAAAAACAGCCTCGGCCGCACAGTACTAGACCGGCACTAGGAGAGCACTACGAGAGCACTACGACATCAGTTATTAGTGATCCATATCCATTGCTTACATGGACAATGTATATAGTGAAGGACTTTTTTTGTTTGCATGTAGCCCATCGCCTGCGACACGTATCTTATAAATACACTCCTGGAAATTGAAATAAGAACACCGTGAATTCATTGTCCCAGGAAGGGGAAACTTTATTGACACATTCCTGGGGTCAGATACATCACATGATCACACTGACAGAACCACAGGCACATAGACACAGGCAACAGAGCATGCACAATGTCGGCACTAGTACAGTGTATATCAACCTTTCGCAGCAATGCAGGCTGCTATTCTCCCATGGAGACGATCGTAGAGATGCTGGATGTAGTCCTGTGGAACGGCTTGCCATGCCATTTCCACCTGGCGCCTCAGTTGGACCAGCGTTCGTGCTGGACGTGCAGACCGCGTGAGACGACGCTTCATCCAGTCCCAAAGATGCTCAATGGGGGACAGATCCGGAGATCTTGCTGGCCAGGGTAGTTGACTTACACCTTCTAGAGCACGTTGGGTGGCACGGGATACATGCGGACGTGCATTGTCCTGTTGGAACAGCAAGTTCCCTTGCCGGTCTAGGAATGGTAGAACGATGGGTTCGATGACGGTTTGGATGTACCGTGCACTATTCAGTGTCCCCTCGACGATCACCAGTGGTGTACGGCCAGTGTAGGAGATCGCTCCCCACACCATGATGCCGGGTGTTGGCCCTGTGTGCCTCGGTCGTATGCAGTCCTGATTGTGGCGCTCACCTGCACGGCGCCAAACACGCATACGACCATCATTGGCACCAAGGCAGAAGCGACTCTCATCGCTGAAGACGACACGTCTCCATTCGTCCCTCCATTCACGCCTGTCGCGACACCACTGGAGGCGGGCTGCACGATGTTGGGAGACGGTTGCGAATGGTCCTTGCCGATACCCCAGGAGCAACAGTGTCCCTAATTTGCTGGGAAGTGGCGGTGCAGTCCCCTACGGCACTGCGTAGGATCCTACGGTCTTGGCGTGCATCCGTGCGTCGCTGCGGTCCGGTCCCAGGTCGACGGGCACGTGCACCTTCCGCCGACCACTGGCGACAACATCGATGTACTGTGGAGACCTCACGCCCCACGTGTTGAGCAATTCGGCGGTACGTCCACCCGGCCTCCCGCATGCCCACTATACGCCCTCGCTCAAAGTCCGTCAACTGCACATACGGTTCACGTCCACGCTGTCGCGGCATGCTACCAGTGTTAAAGACTGCGATGGAGATCCGTATGCCACGGCAAACTGGCTGACACTGACGGCGGCGGTGCACAAATGCTGCGCAGCTAGCGCCATTCGACGGCCAACACCGCGGTTCCTGGTGTGTCCGCTGTGCCGTGCGTGTGATCATTGCTTGTACAGCCCTCTCGCAGTGTCCGGAGCAAGTATGGTGTGTCTGACACACCGGTGTCAATGTGTTCATTTTTCCATTCCAGGAGTGTAATAATTAAAAAAAAAACAGCCTCGGCCGCACAGTACTAGACCGGCACTAGGAGAGCACTACGACATCAGTTATTAGTGATCCATATCCATTGCTTACATGGACAATGTATATAGTGATGGACTTTTTTTGTTTGCATGTAGCCCATCGCCTGCGACACGTATCTTATAAATACAAAGTAAAGTATCGTCAAACATCTTTATGGTAATAAATACTATTAAATGTCATTTGCTTGAACTGTTGTATAGCGTTCCGAGAACGCAGCATTCTTTAGGAACCATATACGAGAAGAGTGGGGAGGACCCCACAATACCACTTCTTAGTTCTTGCTGGAGCGAGAACTCCACAAGTAAACAATACTGGCACGGCACCTGCACTCCACCCATGGACTTAATTCACCTACGATGGGTTAAAATGCATGTTTTTTTAACGAAAAGCGTTGTATTCTGCTGTTGTAAGATAATGAAAAATGCAGTAAATGGGAACACTGCACTTACTGAACGACGGCTCATTTCTCGCCGGAAGGTGCACTGTATTCGGCTGAACTTTCACGTTCAAATGAATTAAATGCACTGGAACGAACTGAGTTGATAGACAGCCATGAATTCAGTGAAAGTGCACTCATATAAGAAATGATAGCGCAAACGCTTGTGATATGCCGAAAAAAAAAATGGTTCAAATGGCTCTGAGCACTAAGGGACTTAATATCTGAAGTCATCAGTCCTCTTAGAACTTAGAACTACTTAAACCTAACTAACCTAAGGACATCACACACAGCCATTCCCGAGGCAGGATTCGTACTTGTGGCCGTAGCAGTCGCGCGTTCCTGACTGAAGCGCCGAGAACCGCTCGGCCACCGCGGCCGGCTGTGATATGCCCAACCCGCATTGCGTTGAATATGTCGTGACAATTTAAAATTTTTGCCAGACAACAACCAAACCCAAGTTTCTTGCTATACGCAAGCGGTAGCCTTGACCATTGGCCAAGTGAACACTACTCTAGGTCTGACTTAAACTTGCATTGTCACTTACGCTTCCACTTATGATCTCCGAACACTACTACCAGAGGATCTCCCACAGTGTGTGTGGGGATAGGATAACTTCGGGTGGACTGTGAATATTTATAAATTAATGCCAGATTCGATAGGATCGATTACTGTTAGGAGAAAATCTAAGGTCGAGTGAGTATTGAGTACCGAACCTTCGGATGTAAGAACACATAATGGGTACTTACTCCAAGAATATAGTACTTACTCCATAACTGTTCAAATGTGTGTGAAATCTTATGGGGTTTAAGTGCTAAGGTTATCAGTCCGTAAGCTTACACACTACTTAACCTAAATTATCCTAATGACAAACACACACATCCATGCCCGAGGGAGGACTCGAACCTCCGTCGGGACCAGCCGCATAGTCCATGACTGCAGCGCCCGAGACCGCTCGGGTAATCCCACGCGGCTTACTCCATAACTGCTATATGAGTATCGAAAGAGACTAAATGAGAAAGGCCAAATGAAACCTTTAACTACAGAGATAAAAGGAGAATGGAATGCTATTAAATAAATTATAACGTTTGCAGCTGCTGCACCATTAGCAACCAGGATGAAAATATCCTAAACGGGGATTATCGGTTTAGAAAGACCACATTAACAAGCTTATAAATATAAAAAAGGAGCCGTATCCAAAAATAGTGCCATTACCTAATAATGTGATTACGGAGAGGATTATAGAAAAAGTAAAACTGCTTTACCAAAAATATAAATGCGAAAAATTAAATGGGAATCCTGGATCTATATTGGAGTGAAGTAGAACATGGTATTCAAGGAGGAATATATAAAGTACACAAAATTATGAAAGATTTTAATAAGCAACCAAAAATTGTATCGGCAATGGAATGGTTAAAGTACATTAAATGAGTATACATAGATAATGAAGAAGAATCAGAAATGGACAGCAATACCAATGACTCTGTACACAATGATGAGCCAAACCATTATGACCACCACCCACAGCGACGCTGGATGCTACCTGCGGCCGCTGTGGGCACGTGACGCGGTAACAAAAGTAAGTTAGCGGAGCAGACACGGACGGGGGATCGCCCTACCTAGGGTATGGGCTGGAAATGCGGATATCCATTAACAAAGTGACTTTGACAAGGGCTAGATTATTATTACGCAGAGCCTGTGAACGAGTACGTCGAAAACGGCGTACCTGGTCGAATGTCCACGTGTTATTCTCGTGAGCATCTACAGAAAGAGATGCGAGGACAGTGAAACTACCACTTGCTGCTAAATGGTTGACATATACGACTTGTAACAACAACAACTGTACATATAATGATTTTTTCTTCTGATTTTCGATAAATTAGTGTAAGCAATGTTTTGATTTCATTTCTTTTTCTTTTCGTGTCATTATGTTAAAGAAACTGTAAGCAACTTTCGAGGTGAATATTAATCTTTATGTCAAATTTCAAGCTATGCTATAACAGAATTGAAGTGTAACACATGTTGAATCTATTGTAACATGTTTGAAATTGTAATTGTGCGCCTGGTCCATACGTAGGCAGTGTATTAGGATATGTGGAATGTAAAACCTTTGGTGAATACCCTGTCTGGAGGGGAGCGGTAAAAGGTGGATGGCAGGCGAGCGCGGGAAAATGCACACAGGCGCGGCACAGCATAGCGGGCTCAGCAATACAGTCGGAGTTGGGCATCGGTCTGAGGAACATGTTCCGGATCGAGGAGGCTATCCTGGAAAAAGTGGTTTCATTGAGCCTCGGATGTGCCGTTTCCGACGACTATACAGCATGGCTATATTCTATAGGCACTGAATTGAAAAGGATTGCGACGCTAAGAAGAAGTAAAGTGCCGATACAGCAAGAGCCATAGCTGTGATTGTATGTGTGCTGTGCGCCTCGCCATCTCGCTGCCCGCCAACCGCCGCATCGACTCGAACAGGTTGAATCTTTAGAATTGTATTCGTGTGGACCAGTGTTAATTTTGTTCCTGACTATTCAATAATAACTTAACTTTTACCAGAATTGCCCTATCAATTAATTATCCTCATCCTTTCCACATGTTGTGCAATCCAAGTGTCCCGAAATGAAGATTTAAGGTTTATGTTAATAAGAATTACCTGCAGACCTATCTATGCTAGAAAGATGTTTAAGGAGCTTTATTGTTAATGAAAATATAAGCAAAGAACAAAGGTCTGACAAAGTTGGAAGATAATTTTGGAATTGGATTAGTAATAAAGCTTAAATAATTTGAGACAAAAATAATGGTAGTTAAATGAGGAAGTAATAAGACTAAAAGAGTAGTAACTCATATTTTTTAAATCTTGAGTGCTTAATGTTTCCAATAGTTAATAGTTTCAACACAGTGATCATAAAACAGTTTCAGGGTCCCCCCCCCCTTCTACTCTTTTCTTTTCTATTCATTTAAATTTTGAAGTGTACTAAACTGATTTGACCCGCAAAGTTAAAGTCAATATAAAACCTAAATTTATCAGTGTTTACTCTTATTAAAATTGACATTGTATGTGTGTTTCAAAAGTGCTATTTGTAGGGTAATCTATGCCCGATTTCAGTCGGATCAGTAGACAAAATGCAGTTTGTAGTAATCATTGTAGTGTAATGTTGTGTATTTACAGCTTGTCCAAATTAGTACAGAAAGGGAAAATATTAGTTCAGTAGATTTTTCTGGTTCTAAAATTTACCATATAATGCAGTATTACGACGTGTTGTTATGCTTGTACGTACATCCACTTGTACAAGGAAAAAACTCACTTAATGCCTAATTAGGCTGGCGACCGTATTATTAACAATTGGTAGCATCTGCTGTGTATGTTTCTTGCCCGTCCTAACGAGTATTTGCACTCAATATTTGCTTGACGTATTATTGTTGTTACTCAGTGGGCGCAAGTCTGATTTTGCCTCCATTCAGGTACACGCGGTCAACATATTTACTAAAATCCTTTCTTATAAGGTGAAACCCTTCAACTTATCATAGTACAGGCTTTAAAGAGTTAACGTACGCCAGAGCGGAGACGTTACAGACTCATCACAGAACGTGGGGCAGAGAGGCTTGCCTGCTCTGTAATGTAGGAGAGATGGTGATCTGTGGTATCTCTGCAGAAGGAGCACAACGCTGGTGCACGCAGAAGTGTTTCCGAGCACACTGTTGATGGGACATGGAACACGGAATTTCGGAAAAGACGACCCCTACATGTTCACATGTTGATCCAACGACATCGCCAGTTGTGATTGCAGTGGGAACGGGACCACCAGGATTTGACAGACGGTCACTGGAGACTTGTCGGTATTCGGAAGAATCGCATTTTCGCTACAGTGGGTCCGTAGTATCTCCACAAATGCCGCCATCAAAGTGAATAGTGGCTCGAAACATGCAGCACGCCACTGACGCGGGTTAGTAAGAGCAGTATGATTCTATGGGAGGTACTCTCCTGCTCTTGCATGGGGCCTGTGGCAGTTATCGAAGACACGCCGACAGCTGCGTATCACCGGCATCCCTTCATGCTTGATGTCTTCCTCGACAGGGATGTCATCTTTCAGCAGTATAACTGTCTGCGTCTTGGAACCAGACCCATGTTACAGTGCTTTGAGCAGCATTATAGCGGCATCACGTTGATGTTTCGGCGACCAAATTCGTTTGATGTAAGTGCTATGAAACCCATCTTGATCGCTATCGGGCGTCGTCACCGCATAGAGTCTACTCAGGATTTGGTGGCCAATGTACAGTGAACAATTTCCGTCCAAAGCACTGGGCGAGTTCATTCGTTTGTTCGGAAATGGAGGCCGACAGTGTTTGCCATCTTTCCGCCGGTCAGCGAAGACAGAATCATGGCTCACGTCCTTCAATCTTTCTCAAGCGATTTTACAGAAACTACGTGGGAAAAAAATTTCATTTTTGCTCAAGTTGTAGATTTGTATCACTGTTTCATTATGGTGTGGCCATAAATTCGTTAATGGTGATAGTGTGATATGTACGTGGAAGTAAGTCACTGTGCGAAATCGAAAAAGTTTGCAATAAAAAACAAGGGTTGCTCTAATTTTACGTTTGCTGCGTGTTACACAATATGTTGCTTCTTATGAAATTGATTTTTTCTTTAGACTTTAGTATAGGCCTGCATCTGTCACCAATCTCGATAAAACTGATCTGAAAAAAACACTCATTTGTGATAGCGCAGCACCAACGAAAAACCAGAGTAAAATATCCACAAGATTCCCCATATTTCACAAACGGTTTGAGATGAGTTTTTGGCAAATGATAGCGCACAAAGAGGAGGGTATTTTTCCGTATAGGTATGATGCAAACCTTCGTTATCTATCGTGTTACTCCACTAACTATAGACTGTTTCGATGAAAGAATTTAATTTTTAAGGGCTATCGATGATACCTGGTGAAACGAGAAATGCTATGGGTTTTGAAACAACATAAGTAAAGAGATTACACCTTTATTTTGTACCAAGGATATGCTTTTTCATAAAATACTGACCTTACTTTTCCACTTTTTTAAATTTAATGAACTTAATTAACTACTTTTTCAGAATTCTCTCACCTTCGCGTCAACACAACATTTTAGTGAGGTGAGACTACGTAAACTCCGCTATGTTTTGTCAAAAGAAGCAAATTTTAACATGACAGCAAGATAAATGTGTAGGTTTTACTCAATATTCGTCACTCGTGACACTTCTCTAAAAGATAAAAATAATTATCAAGCCAAGCGAAAATAAATCGCTACATTTTGGGCGAAATTCTTCTTAGATTCTAAGCAAAGCAGAGGTGACAGGTTTCCTTGAGTAGTCATCATGCTGGTGTGGGCATGGAGGGGCCCCTCTTAATATTTACAAAAATGTGAGTGTAGGCTTCAATTTAGAATGGAACTTCCCCTCCACATGTGACCTGCCATCTGTGTCTCTACAGGCCACTGTATCTTGCACGAACTCTATCAGGTCAGCGGTACTTTATTTACGTGAATTACATGACCTGTGCATGGACATGTAATGCCACATACCTCCACAAAACCTACCAACAAACTATTGGTTCCTTGGTATGCAGAATCAGTGATGCATTTCGTTCTGGAGACGGACAAACAAGCTATTAAGCAGGTGGTCATAATGTTTTGTCTCATAAGTGCATCTAATATCTATGAAGGAATGTAAAAAGTTATCCAAGAAAAAAAAAACTCTCCAGGCACGAATAATACACATTAAACATGGAATTGACTAAATAAGCATCTGGTCACCTAAAGCAGAGACTTTTAAATTTTATGAATGTTCACTGGGTGAGAGGACATGTGACAGATGAATGGAATGAATATTTGATTCGTCCTATTTACAGGAAAGGAGATAAATCACAATGCGAAAACTATCGAGGAGTAAGTCAGCTAAATTCCTACGACAGACTGCCTGCTAAAATTGTGAAAAAGAGATTAATAACAACAGTGGAAGCACCAATAGTGCCAGGCACTTACTGTCAACAGCAGAGTAACCACGTAGATGTAGAAGTAGGTACAATAGGACTTAAGAAAAGGTGGATGACGCTGTGATCGCTTTTTCGCTGAGTGAAGAAGATAATTTAGACTATCAGCTCATTACCTTTAATCGATAATGGAGAGGTGTTTGACAAGGTAAAGAAGAAAATAATATGGAAACCACTAAAGAGAATGGAGTATGATTACAGCAATTCACCCATTATACAATATTAATCAAATAAAGATCCATACGGTAAAGAATGGGACAGAGTAACTCGAGGCAGAATGGGACAGTAGCCTATAACGAGACTGTGCCCTTTTCTAGACTGGAGAGTGCTACAATCTACTGTAGTGACATGTAACTGCGTCTCTGAATGGAAGGGTAGGTGTGACAGCCAGTTCTAACTTGATCTAGAGTGCGACTTGTAAGTGAATTGTTGTAGTTCACGTTTCCAGTTGTGTTTCTATAGCTTTTTGTCAATTTCAACATGAAATAAGCCGTCAGTTTTAATTGTACGCCTTTAAATGACATGTAATCTTAAAGTGCAAGATATTCACCATACGTTAACTATACACTTCATCAGTTACTATGCTCCATCAAAGTTGTTAACCTGATTTGCGCTCTTGGGGCAGAACGGGAAGGCGCAGAATGGGATAGTGTCCTGTTCTGGCCAGTCGTTTTTAGATGCAAGCACATTTCAAATCGTATATTTACTTCTTCCCTAGCTTTTCCAGACGGTTGAATCTACATTGTAAAGGCTGTTACGTGGCAATGGGCTACTAAATCAACGGAAAAAGCAGTTTTAGATGTTTTATTTTCTAAAATGGGAGTTTTAAATTCTTCTAACGAGTTTAACATAGTCAAATCAACGTTGGAAAGATACTTTGGTAAACTTAAGAATAATCTCAAGTACAGAGTTGAAGAATCCGATGACAAATTTCAAAATGCTTTCTCTGCAGAACAAGAAGAGAGCTAGCAGCAAACTTAAACATTCAGTATTTCTCAGTCGAAACAGTTCATTACACAGCTTTATGTCTTACTTTTAGGACGGCATTCGTAGCAGTTTCAAGTCGTATCCAATAATTTCATAAAAAAATGCCGTATTCCATTCTACACCATGGGCGGGACTCAACGGGAAATATCGAAGCATATGTGATTCTTAAAGTTTTTCCGGCGTACTGAATATTCTGTGTGGTTTCAGGATTTCAGCCAGATCATGTTGACTTCTTGCACACAATACTTCAGGCGCGTGTCCGTCACTGGAGAGTGCTTGATCACGGTGTCGACTTTTACAGCAAAAATTAGCGGTCACTCACCTGAAGACGAGAGAATGACTACCAGCAGAAATATTGTGGGAAGAGGCCAACATGATCCGGCTGCAATCACGAAACCTCATACAGATGGAAGCATATCTTGATAAAAAATCTAAACTACATATAACATAAAGTTTTAAGCGGTTTTCAAGTAAGGTACGTTAGATAATAATACACGGTGACTTTCATAGGTTAAGAAGCGTTTACTTGTGTTTCTTTGCTAAGTATCCTCTTCTGGGCCTAGTTTCCGTATTAAACAAGAAGTTACAGGAGGTTGTCCAATGTGTTCCACCCTTTTCATTTTCTGTACTGACGATATCATTCATAAATAGTTGATTATACTAAGAAATGATAATTTTAATTTGTTGATGATGCTATTTGCTGACGATCAGCTTATAATGGGAGAATATGAAAATTCAGTTTGCAGTACAGAGGTTGAGTCAAGTTGCCGCTAAATAAGGACTGAGCATATCGATAGATAAAACGAAAGTGATGCTATTTCAAGGATAGAACACATAAGATCCACAATCGTTACTGATGGGCGATTAAGAGAGTTTAGGTAACTACGAAGCAATTTTAAATTTTCCACGTCAGGTGAGGTAGCTGAAACTGGCAGATTCAGACATTTCTGTGGAACCAAACAATCTACATTAGAACACAACGTACTGGAAGGAACATTGATTAACTCTGGAAAGTAACGACCTTGTCTTTGCAGCTTTATGGCAGCAAATATTGCACCATAACATCTGATCAATTACGACGAATCGTATCATCAGAAAGGAAATTCTTCTGGTACTTGGCGAGATATACATTACTAGACCATAGGTGAAACACCGATGTTAGACAATAACTAAATGTTGATTCCATTACAGCTATAACTGAAAAATACAGACTGGAATGGGAAGACCAAGTCATACTTATTTCTAATGATAGGACAGCTAAAACTGTAACACTATATAAACCAAAATGAAAGAGAAAGAGGTCTCGTAGGATTTACAATGTTTCTTGGGATTGATTACATTACAACATTATTCAAAGAGTTAACGTGAACAGTTCTGAGGCGGAACATGCCGAAGAGCCTAATCCTTGACGAAGTTGATGATGATTCTCGAATCTTTAATGAGACAGTAAATTTCTTAGACTTGCGTCCCAGTACTCTCTCTTGAGGAGCTAAGGTTACTGTTTGTCTTTGCGTTCAGATCACTGCAGGCTATTTCCGATCAGTAGACTATTTTTAAACTAATCCCTTTTAGCAACCAAAGTTTTTCATAAGCAGAATGGATAAAAATCTAGTCACCCATCTAGTCATGGTAATAGACGCAGATCGGCTTGGAAGATAGTCTATAAGTCTCTTCAGTTATGCGATAGCTATCTGAAGTTACTCACTGATGGTTAGATCCGTACAGCTATCAGTTGGAGGGATGTTACTTGCTACGCTCCACCAGCTGTTCCTAACATTTCTGGAATTTCAAATGGTTTGAGCCTAGATGGTTCAACGTGGAAGTCGAGGTGCAATAGGGTGGCTGATAGTTCGTCAAACCAGGAACGTATGACTTGGATACAGTTAAAACATCGTTGAAATCATGAGTCAAGAAGCCAAACCCTGAATTTTCCAAACTACACACATCAGAAAAAGTTTTTCATCACGTCGCTTCCGATAGTTCCGGAACCTGTACAGAAAATTGGAATAGTGATCAACATAAACATCATATCCACCATTATCACACATTGCATGTTGTACCACCATACAGCGACACCTTCAGAGGTGGCGGTCCAGATTGCTGTACACGCCGGTACTTCTAATACCCAGTAGCACGTCCTCTTGCATTGATGTATGCCTGTATTCGTCGTGGCATACTATCCTCAAGTTCATCAAGGCACTGTTGGTCCAGATTGTCCCACACCTCAACGGCGATTCCCCGTAGATCACTGAGAGTGGTTGGTGGGTCACGTCGTCCATAAACAGTCCTTTTCAACCCATCCCGGGCATGTTCGATAGGGTTCATGTCTGGAGAACATGGTGGCCACTCTAGTCGAGCGATGTTATAATGCTGAAGGAAGTCATTCACAAGATGTGGGTGATGTGAGCGTGAATTGTCGCCCATGAAGACGAATTCAGCGCCAATATGCTGCCGATATGGTTGCTACAGTGGTCGCAGGATGGCAATCACGTATCGTACAGCCGTTACGGCTCCTTCCATGAACACCAGCGGCGCGCATCGGCCCCACATAACGCCACCCAAAACAGCAGGGAACCTCCACCTTGCTGCACTCGCTGGACAGTGTGTCTAAGGGGCTCAGTCTGACCGGGCTGTCTCCAAACACGTCTCCGACGATTGTCTGGTAGAAGGCATACGAGATATTCATTGGTGAAGAGATCGTGATGCCAATCCTGAGCAGTCCACTCGGCATGTTGGCCGGCCGGAGTGGCCGTGCGGTTCTAGGCGCTACAGTCTGGAGCCGACCGACAGCAACGGTCGCAGGTTCGAATCCTGCCTCGGGCATGGATGTGTGTGATGTCCTTAGGTTAGTTAGGCTTAATTAGTTCTAAGTTCTAGGCGACTGCTGACCTCAGAAGTTAAGTCGCATAGTGCTCAGAGCCATTTGAACCATTTTTTTCGGCATGTTGTTGGGCCCATCCGTACCGCGCTGTATGGTGCCGTGATTCCAAAGATGGACCTTGCCATCGACGTCGGGAGCGAAGCTGCGCATCGTGCAGCACATTACGCACAGTTTGAGTCGTAACACGACGTCCTCTGGCTGCACGAAAAGCATTATTCAACATGGTGGCTTTGCTGTCAGGGTTCCTCCGAGCCATAATGCTTAGGTAGCGGTCAATCACTGCAGTAGTTGCTCTTGGGCGGCCTGAGCGAGGCATGTCATCGTCAGTTCCTGTCTCTCTCTGTATAACCTTACCATCCCTTTGGTTCACTCCGAGACACCTGGACACTTTCCTAGTTGAGAGCCCTTCCTGGCACAAAGTAGCAATGCGGAACCGATAGAACCGCGGTATTGACCGTCTAGACATTGTTCAACTACAGACAATATGAGCCATGTACCTCCTTCCTGGTGAAATGACTGGAACTGATCGGCTGTCGTACCCCTTCCGTTTAATAGGCGCTGCTGGTGCATGGTTGTTTACATCTTTGGGCGGGTTTTAGTGACATCTGAGGAGTCAAATGGACTGTGTCTATGATACAATATCCTCAGTCAACGTCTATCTCCAGGAGTTCTAGGAACTGGGATGTTTCAAAACTGTTTTTGATATGTGTATTTTTGATGCCTGGGTTGAAAGAAAGCGCAAACGTGTCAGTGAATGGTTCCTATGTTGAACGGTAGTGTTCTGTAGAGGAGATTTCAGGCTATTATCCGACTGAATTACGCTATTACATGTTCATCACTAAATTTTATATGACACAGATGGAATTACGTTTTGATGCATGGGCACATGATTCTGAACTGATCGCAGAGGTTCAAAATGGTTCAAATGGCTCTGAGCACTATGGGACTTAACATCTGAGGTCATCAGTCCCCTAGAACTTAGAACTACGTAAACCTACCTAACCTAAGGACATCACACACATCCATGCCCAAGGCAGGATTCGAACCTGCTACCGTAGCGGTCGCGCGGTTCCAGACTGTAGCGCCTAGAACCGCTCGGCCACGGTTTCAGAGGAATGCTGATTATCGTTACCATTTGAACAAATGCGCACCTCGGGAATTTATACTGTGTAAATATGCTCGAAACAATACGATGTTCAAGAAACGAAAGTGGTACACCCGTGAAAGGTGAGATTATTAGATAATTAGAGGCGGAGGACAAGCTCGGATTGTTTCAAGGCTGGGGAAGGAAAGCGACCGTGCCCTTCAGAAGAAACCATCCCGGCAATTTGCCTAGAGCGATTTAGGGGACTGACGGTAATCATATTTCTGGACGGCCAGCCTCGCATTTGAACCTTCGGCTTCCCAGTACAGTGCAGTGGTATCACACAAATACATGAGGCAGGATGTCGAGACCACAGATCTGCATCCTCCTCCACACAATACAGAAACTAGCATCAAAGTGATCCTTTGGCGAATATGTTGCCTCAAATTGACATTTACCCGGCGAGCACTGTCTTTGCCTCACTCAGTCCAATGTCCCCGAACTCTGCAAGACATACCACTCTAGGCTCTTCAGAGGACGGGTTGAAAGGAGTGATATTCACCTACGGACTACCGGAAACACGACCTCGGTTCACAGCCAGGGCACTTGGAGCACTGCAAGTTTGTCAATCAATTATTTCCGTTTCCTTTTGGGTGATTTAAGGTCTTCCGTATTTGCCTTTGTTTCGTAGTAAGCAGAAGCTTGTTGCATCACATTTTGTTACTGATTACAACTTCTTGTGTTTATTGTAGTCTTCGAATTGCACTGCACATATGTCGTTCGTATTCTGCTTGATTTTTCCCATCGTCTGTAATATTGGCTGGAGTAAATGATTCCACATTTCCTTTTGTTTCATATAGATCAAAAGCTAGTTTCGTCGCTCAGTATTCTGGGGACTCACGTAGATTTGTTCCTGCTCTCACATCCATGTGTGGACTGTCCCATTTAAACGCTTTGTAAGTATACTGCTCTTATTCGCCTTTCTTTTTGTTCACATCTATTTTTAGTATTTTCTCTCATTTAATGAAGAACTCCATGTTGGTAAATTTTCGCAGAATTTGTATTCAACAACATTACATCTTGTCAAAGACTGAATATGTGTTTTTGCTTTGAATACTGTTGCTTCTTGCCCTGAGTATACATTGCAGTATTAGTGACAGAGTACGTAGTTCTTGTGCCAGATACTATTATGCAGAAAAAAAATCTACATTAAAATGCATATTTCTGCATGGAATTGTCCGATGTAGAGTGAACGTGCATCCACCATAGTAACTGCTACTGCACTTATTAAACTCTGTTTCTAAGGAATTCACTAATAGACTCAATTACAAAAGTATGAGGGTCTGTATTATTTGCGTTTAAATTTTTATTGGAGTCGGACAATGACAGTAATACATTATTTTTCTGTTAAAAAGTATTGTTTCTAGTACTTGTTAATAACATGTGAATACATTTGGGTAAGTGTTATTGCATTTTTATCATTTACAAGTGAGAATACTATAATCACTCAACGGTACGAAGCAAAACCAACTGCAATATTGTGATTTGCAAATAAATAAATAATTTTACAGCGAAAGGATTATTATGACGTCATTTACAACATTTTACATAATTGAGAACTTCAGCTATGAGAAGTTAATCTTAGTTTTTGATTGCGATGTGTCAAATAAATTACTTTTCGATACCATAAAAATGTTTCTATTTCCAGGCACGCACTTCATTACTAGACTACGAGGCCCACACATAAAGTATAAATGAAAAACATTGTCATCTAAATCGCATACTTCGAATTAAACCCACAGATTTTCGCGCCATATTTTCTCATGCTTTAAGTTCACTATCAGGACACTAGGAAGGCTGCTATCGTCCTCTGATTCCGTATTATAATATGGGCCTTGCATTTCTTTTATTTCAGTATCCCGTGGTTCAGAGATAGTTGCGGTAGTTAAATAGATAGCGCAGCCTACGATACTTTGTAAAAACAGCCGACCGGCGAGCTTCGAGGTTGAGTACTTGTGGAAGAGGCCGGCGCACGAAGAGTACTATGAGGTGACTTAAGTCATGGGATGACTCCTAATATAGTGTCTAACTTCCTTTTGTCCGGTGCAGTGCAACAATTCGATATGGCATGTACTCAACAAGTCATTAGAAGCCCCCTGCAGAAATATTGAGCCATGCTGCCTCTATAACCGTCCATAATTGCGAATGTGTTGCAGGTGCAGGATTTTGTGCACGAACTGACCTCTCTGTCACATTGCTTAAATTTTCGAATGGATTTACCTCTGGCGATCTGGGTAACCATATCATTTCCTCCAACTGTCCAGAATGTTCCTCCAATCAATTGCGAACAATTGTTGCCCAGTGACATGGCTCATTATCATCTATAAAAGTTCCACTGTTGGCTGGAACATGAAGTACATGACTGGCTGCAGATGGTCTCCAGGTGTTCGAACATAACTATTGCCATTCAACGATCTTTTCAGTTGGACTCAGTCATCCGGCCGCTGTGGCCGAGCGGTTCTAGGCACTTCAGTCCAGAACCGCGCTGCTGGTACGGTCGCAGGTTCGAAACCTGCCTCGGGCATGGATGTGTGTGATGTCCTTAGTTTAGTTAGGTTTAAGCAGTTGATAAGTCTAGGGGACTGATGTGGCCGAGCGGTTCTAGGCCCTTCAGTCCCGAACCGCGCTGCTGGTACGGTCGCAGGTTCGAATCCTGCCTCGGGCATGGATGTGTTTGATGTCCTTAGTTTAGTTAGGTTTAAGCAGTTGCTAAGTTCTAGGGGACTGATGACCTCAGATGTTAAGTCCCATAATGCTTGGAGCCATTTGAACCATTTTGAATTTGGACTCAGTCCATTCGATGTGAACACAGCCCGCGCCATTATGGAGCTACCACCAGCTTGCACAGTGCCTTGTTGATCGGCCCATGGATTCGTGGGATCTGCACCTCTCTCTAACCCTACCATCAGCCGTTACCAACAGAAATCGGAACGCGTCCGACCAGACCACGGTGTTCCAGTCGTCTAGGGCCCAACCGATATGGTCACGAGTCCAGGTGAAGCGATGAAGGCCATGTCGTGTTGTTAGCAAAGGCACTCGTGTCGACCGTCTGGTGTCATATCCCATTAACGCGTAATTTCACTGTTCTGTCCCAACGGATACGTTCGCCGCAAGTAATGCAGCGGTGCTTGTCTGTTATCACTGACAACACAAGTCAAGCGCCGCTGCTCTCGGTAGTTAAGTGACGACCGTCGGCCAGTACATCGTCCGTGGTGAGAGGTAATGCCTGAAATCTGGTGTTTTCGACGCACTTTTGACACTGTTGCAGAATATTGAATTCCCTAACGACATCCGAAATGCAATGTTCCATGCGTCTCACTCCAACTAAAATTCACCGTTCAGAGTCTGTTAACTCCTGTCGTGCGGCCAAAATCACGTCGGACATCTTTTCACATAAATCACCTAAAAATTACAGATCCGCCAGAGCACTGCCCTTTTATACCTTGTTTACGCGATGCTATCGCCATTTGTGTACAGGGTGGTCCATTGATCGTGACTGGGCCAAATATCTCACTAAATAAGCGTCAAACCAAAAAAAAACTACAAAGAAAGAAACGTGTCTAGCTTGAATGGGGAAACCAGATGGCGCTATGGTTGGCCCGCTAGATGGTGCTGCCATAGGTCAAACGGATATCAACTGCGTTTTTTAAAAAACAGGAACCCCCATTTTTATTACATATTCGTGTAGTACGTAAAGAAATATGAATGTTTTAGTTGGACCACTTTTTTCGCTTTGTGATAGAATCCGCTATAATAGTCACAAACATATGGCTCACAATTTTAGACGAACAGTTGGTAACAGGTAGGTTTTTTAAATTAAAATACAGAACATAGGTACGTTTGAACATTTTATTTCGGTTGTTCCAATGTGATACATGTACCTTTGTGAACTTATCATTTCTAAGAACGCATGCTGTTACAGCGTGATTACCTGTAAATACCACATTAATGCAATAAATGTCTGTCAATCTGAATGCATTTGATAATACGTGTAACGACATTCGTCTCAACAGAGAGTAGTTCGCCTTCCGTAATGTTCGCACATGCATTCACACTGCGCTGACTCATGTTGTCAGGCGTTATCGGTGGATCACGGTAGCAAATATCCTTCAACTTTCCCCACAGCAAGAAATCCGGGGACGTCAGATCTGGTGAACGTCCAATCCACCTGACATGAAATATGCTATTCAATACTTCATCAAACGCACGCGAGCTATGTGCCGGTCATCCATCATGCTGGAAGTACATCGCCCTTCTGTCATGCAGTGAAAGATCTTGTAGTAACATCGATAGAGCATTACGTAGGAAATCAACATACGTTGGACCATTTAGGTTGCCATCGATAAAACGGGGGCCAATTATCCTTCCTCCCATAATGCCGCACCATACATTAACCCGCCAAGGTCGCTGATGTTCCACTTGTCGGAACCATCGTGGATTTTCCTTGTCCCAATAGTACATATTATGCCGGTTTACGTTACCGCCGTTGGTGAATGACGCTTCGTCGCTAAATAGAACGCGTGCAAAAAATCTGTCATCGTCTCGTAATTTCTCTTGTGCCCAGTGGCAGAACTGTAAACGACGTTCAAAGTCGTCGCCATGCAATTCCTGGTGCATAGAAATATGGTACGGGTGCAATCGATGTTGATGTAGCATTCTCAACTCCGACGTTTTGAGATTACCGATTCTCGCGCAATTCGTCTGCTACTGATGTGCGGATTAGCCATGATAGCAGCTAAAGCACCGACTTGGGCATCATCATTTGTTGCAGGTCGTGGTTTACGTTTCACATGTGGCTGAACAGTTCCTGTTTCCTTAAATAACGTAACTATCCAGCGAACGGTCCGGACTCTTGGACGATGTCGTCCGGGGTACCGAGCAGCATACACAGCACACGCCAGTTGTGCATTTTGATCACAATAGCCATACATCAACACGATATCGACCTTTTGCGCAATTGGTAAACGGTCCACTTTAACAAGGGTCATGTATCACGAAGCAAATACCGTCCGCACTGGCGGAATGTTAAATGATACCACGTACTTATTATACCTCTGTGGCTATTACAGCGGCATCGATCACAAAGCGAAAAGAGTGGTCCAACTAAAACATTCATATTTCTGTACGTAGTACACGAATATGTAATAAAAATGGGGGTTCCCATTAAAAAAAAAAAAAAAACAAAAAAAAAACAAAAAACAAAAAATAACGTTGACATTCGTTTGACCTATGGCAGCGCCATCTAGCGTGCCCACCATAGCGCCATCTGGTTTCCCCCTTCAAGCCAGACGGGTTTCGTTCTTTGTAGTTTTTTCGTTTGATGCTTATTTCGTGAGATATTTGGCCCGGTCACTATCAATGGACCACCCTGAATATGCACACCGCTATCCTAATACTTCTGTCAGTGTACGGTGCAATAGAAAGAGAAGCGGGGGAACAGGATGAAACTGAGGTGACAGACGCCCCTCTGGCAACGAGCAGAGTACGGCAGAGTCCGGCAGAGCGGCGGGAACAGAAAGTGTGGGTGCTTCAGAGGACGGAGGGGGGCGGTCCGGCGCGCCTCTACATAATTGAGGGTCAATCTGTCCCAGCCGGGCGCGCGGGCCATCAAACTTTCAGGGCCCAGTGCCGCCTTATGGCTGCCCAGAGGACACTTGTTAGAGACGGGAGAGCCGGCGTCCACCTCCATCTGCATCTGCATCTCTCCTCTGCCACAGCAAATCATTGCCTACGCGCAGCAGGGCTGTCTCTGGCTGCCCCTCGGCAATCATGTGCGACATGCAAATCAACATCACACTCGAAGGTGTCCCTACAGTGGAGATTGTAGGTTAGTTCCGTTTTGCAAATGTTATCGCCTAGATCGCTTAATGTATTGTTCGGAAGACATTCTAGATGGAACACCGCAGTCTGTGCATATAAAATGCGTTTATTTCGTCTGAGCGCAACCTATTTTAATCTTCTTGCACATCATCAAGTCTAAGGGCCAGATGACACTGTAGAAGATCTTTGACAGTTTAATAGGAAAGCCTTTGGATAAGAGTTAAAGGGAGGGACGTTTCTTTATCAAAGGTCGCCATCGTTTGAATGTCGTTTCGCATCTTTTAGTGTCTTTAACCTATAAAACACATATGTGGTGCGTGGCTACCATCACAGTGATAATACGAAATTCTGCATAATACAAGTGATGCTGACTCCAAATACAGTAATAGGCGTGTAAGGAAATAACGGTAGGAGTCAGTTGCATTATAAGTGGTTACGTTGTGGATGATGTTAAGCTTATACACTCCAGGAAATGGAAAAAAGAACACATTGACACCGGTGTGTCAGACCCACCATACTTGCTCCGGACACTGCGAGAGGCCTGTACAAGCAATGATCACACGCACGGCACAGCGGACACCCCAGGAACTGCGGTGTTGGCCGTCGAATGGCGCTAGCTGCGCAGCATTTGTGCACCGCCGCCGTCAGTGTCAGCCAGTTTGCTGCGGCATACGGAGCTCCATCGCAGTCTTTAACACTGGTAGCATGCCGCGACAGCGTGGACGTGAACCGTATGTGAAGTTGACGGACTTTGAGCGAGGGCGTATAGTGGGCATGCGGGAGGCCGGGTGGACGTACCGCCGAATTGCTCAACACGTGGGGCGTGAGGTCTCCACAGTACATCGATGTTGTCGCCAGTGGTCGGCGGAAGGTGCACGTGCCCGTCGACCTGGGACCGGACCGCAGCGACGCACGGATGCACGCCAAGACCGTAGGATCCTACGCAGTGCCGTAGGGGACCGCACCGCCACTTCCCAGCAAATTAGGGACACTGTTGCTCCTGGGGTATCGGCGAGGACCATTCGCAACCGTCTCCATGAAGCTGGGCTACGGTCCCGCACACCGTTAGGCCGTCTTCCGCTCACGCCCCAACATCGTGCAGCCCGCCTCCAGTGGTGTCGCGACAGGCGTGAATGGAGGGACGAATGGAGACGTGTCGTCTTCAGCGATGAGAGTCGCTTCTGCCTTGGTGCCAATGATGGTCGTATGCGTGTTTGGCGCCGTGCAGGTGAGCGCCACAATCAGGACTGCATACGACCGAGGCACATAGGGCCAACACCCGGCATCATGGTGTGGGGAGCGATCTCCTACACTGGCCGTACACCACTGGTGATCGTCGAGGGGACACTGAATAGTGCACGGTACATCCAAACCGTCATCGAACCCATCGTTCTACCATTCCTAGACCGACAAGGGAACTTGCTGTTCCAACAGGACAATGCACGTCCGCATGTATCCCGTGCCACCCAACGTGCTCTAGAAGGTGTAAGTCAACTACCCTGGCCAGCAAGATCTCCGGATCTGTCCCCCATTGAGCATGTTTGGGACTGGATGAAGCGTCGTCTCACGCGGTCTGCGCGTCCAGCACGAACGCTGGTCCATCTGAGGCGCCAGGTGGAAATGGCATGGCAAGCCGTTCCACAGGACTACATCCAGCATCTCTACGATCGTCTCCATGGGAGAATAGCAGCCTGCATTGCTGCGAAAGGTGGATATACACTGTACTAGTGCCGACATTGTGCATTCTCTGTTGCCTGTGTCTATGTGCCTGTGGTTCTGTCAGTGTGATCATGTGATGTATCTGACCCCAGGAATGTGTCAATAAAGTTTCCCCTTCCTGGGACAATGAATTCACGGTGTTCTTATTTCAATTTCCAGGAGTGTATATGAAACAAAAAATGTATGTGTAAGGAGATGTAAATGTGGAAACCCAGTTGTCAAAGTGTGAATATGTCAAATAAATGTATTTATTTCTAATGTAAGTATCCTACCTAACCTTCATGAATTTTTCCTTAACTGATATATATATATATATATATATATATATATATATATATATATATATATATATATATATAGGTTGACATGTTTCTGGAATAATACGCGAAGTGGTACACTGCGAAACTCCAGTGCTATATTGCAAGCTGGAATGACTTATGTCTGTTGTTAAAAATCGTAACCTAATCATGAGACTATCTTTAGCAGAAATAGCATTCACGATTCAAATGTAACACTGTACCAGTTACGTATTTTTCCATGCTTCGCTGGAATTTTTTCTCATTATCAACTCCAAAGATTTACTTAGGTGTTTTATGTGATATTTCGTTAAAATCGGACAAAAGAAATCAGTCTGACTGCAGTAAACCTTGAAAACACAATTTACAGGGAAGGAGAAGTGTAGCATCACACACACACACACACACACACAAAAACCACATAAAATATCTACTTAAAAATTTTCTCTTGGTAATTACAATACAATTTCTAAACGCATAATTATTAATCTTGAAGAAATACATAACCAGTGCCGTGTATCATTATTTAAATCACGATGGAAACATCGCACGCTTCCCAAAAGCATCGATTATGGTGAGTGAAATTAAGAAATGAACAATGAGTACATTGCATGTAGGTATCAGAGGCTACATATATAAGAACAAATTGGAAAGTTTGTTCCTCTAATCTGAAATAATTTTCATTGTTCTGTATGTTTTCGCGCTGTAACTCACGAAGCAATTTCAGGTGAACAATTTGGCATTATCATATCGCTAAGCACTATTTCGTCCACAATTGTTTACGATTCTCTCTGGTTTCAAACAATGCGCTCGCCATCAGATACTTCTAATGCTGTTGCACAGGCGATTAACTGTTCGGTATCCATATCCAGACAACTCTGTCGAAGAATTTTGCGACAGTTTAATAGCCCCGGTGATGTAATTATGAATTAAATATGGTCGTCTTTTTGCAATTACGTAAATTATTATTTTCTTTAACTACCCAAGCAAGTTTCACCACAGTTATGGCATCCTCAGTGGCGTTTTTGTTACTGTATTTTCCTGAAATACATTCATAGAGGCTATTTTTAGGTTAAACAATACGATACATCAGATTTTGTTTTCATTTAAATTGTATGTGCACTTTACCGTTTAATTTATATTGTGTATCTTCTGTGGTTGACGACCAAAATCAGCCACAGACCTAAATTAATACACCACGTCATTTGAAAGCATGAGGGGCGTTAGGAAAAAAGTGTGCATTCAACTTTTTGTTTTGTTTTATTATCCAGTCTCTGAAATGTATGTTATAGTAAAATTCGTGAAATATGCCTGTTTTTGGCCTTACCATTGTAGTATTTTGCTCGTCCTTTGCTGTGATATGGTTTTCTTCATGTTCCTAAAGTATTTTTGTGTAGCTGAGATAAACATCGGTAAAAATTTTGTGAAGCTTAGGTATCAATTACTATTTCATGTAGTTTGTTATTGATGGATTGTGTTTCGTACTTTGAAACTCACGTTCTCTCGTTCTCTCCTGCTCGTTTGTGAATAATGCGTCCTGTTATGTTGCTGTGCCTTGGACACACGTTTTATTGCACATATTTACGTCTCTGATGCGCTTCCGACTGTCGTTTGTCCACTGTTTAATTTTGGTTTGACTCTGAAAACTTGGAATATGTTCCGTTTCTTTCCATTCCATATGTGAGAGTGTGTGTGTGTGTGTGTGTGTGTGTGTGTGTGTGTGTGTGTGTGTGTGTGTGTGTGGAGGCTTGGTACTTTTGTGGTAAAGTGCGAGGCTGGGTAGCGTAGGGTCACGGGATCGAATCCCGACCAGACACTGGAATTTTTAAGACCGCTAACAGACAGACCGCTAACAGACAGACCGCTAACAGACAGACCGCTAACAGACAGACCGCTAACAGACAGACCGCTAACAGACAGACCGCTAACAGACAGACCGCTAACAGACAGACCGCTAACAGACAGACCGCTAACAGACAGACCGCTAACAGACAGACCGCTAACAGACAGACAGCTAACAGACTGCTAACAGACTGCTAACAGACTGCTAACAGACTGCTAACAGACTGCTAACAGACTGCTAACAGACTGCTAACAGACTGCTAACAGACTGCTAACAGACTGCTAACAGACTGCTAACAGACTGCTAACAGACTGCTAACAGACTGCTAACAGACTGCTAACAGACTGGTGCAGACAAATGCAGACTCACTAATTGGAGGTCTGTACACTCGTTACACCACCTTGCGTGTTCATATATCACAGCGCGAGTGTGATCCGCAAGGAGAAAAGGTTCTACGTTAGCAGCAATCTCATTGGCTGCGTTACATATTAGTACGTGGATCGGCGGGAGCAGAATTTGGTCCGTCTCTATGGTCGCCATCTCGTAGTCTGGAGACAGACGAGCGCTGCGCCTGCGCTGTTGTGCTTAGCAGGGCGTGCTCTAGTGGGTAAGTTGTGTACGCGCTGACTACACGGAACTATGTACAGAACAGTTAGGATACCTTTTCCCACCGATGACAGTCTTGGCCTAGTCTCGTTTCCAGTAATCCGGGGTGCCTCCACTTCATATTGTGGCATTTTTATTCTGGCTCACAGTGATGAACCCATGACTCATCACCGGTGTCTGTCCTGTTCAAAACCGAGTCCCCTTCCCCTTAACGTTGGCATATCTGAACAAGTTGGAACTTTAATTCCTCAGTAAGCGGTCTTCGTAGCTGTCGCTCAGGAGATTTATGGAAGCGGATTTAATAATGGATAGCTTGCTCGACAGAATCATGACTGATGACCAAAAAACGCGCTACCTTATCGATGGTAACTCGCCTTTCCGCTAAAACCACCTTTGAGGTTGCCAAATCTTCTTCATGTTATTCAAGTATCACATTCGCCTGTCTAATGTCAAACATCGCTATCCAAAACTAACACTCTTACGTGACACAGAACTGTCCCCGTTTTGTGCATAAACTACAAAGATTTCAGACAGTTTCACCCTTCCTTCCTTGATACATTTTGCTAGAATAGTGGCCACTTTTAGTGTATCGGTGGCAGAATGCAACTGAAGTGCTCGGCTTCAAATGGTGTTTACATGACTACACTATTTTCAACTTTAAGTGTGCATGCACAGTAGGTAGAGTGAGAATCTTATAGATGTATTATGAACAAAGAGAAGATAATGGATCACACTATCTCGTGTTATAAGTTTATTTATTTATTTAACCTCGCAAGATAAGAGCCATTAGGTCGTTTCTTACATCTAACAAGGAATTCTACATATTTTAGGAGATATTCATTGTGGGTTATATGCTTACATCTAAAAATTATCAGATTGCAAAAAATTCATCGTTCAGATAAGTACAATAAAGAGAAATTGCACGAAGGTAGATTTGAACTTTGAATGCTAGCAATAATGGTGAGAGGGGAGTGATGGAAGATGAAGAGGAGGAGGAACATTATAAATCACAATTAACGAAGATGGGGGGAAAAGGAAGCGAAGTGACTGAGAAATAAAAAAAGAAAGAAGTGCAACTGGGAGAAGATGAGCGCATTTGCTAACCTGTTTCACAATTTGAACTAAAAATAATGTATTGTGCTGAAATACAATGTACTACTACGTTGTACAAATTTTGATGCAAAGATGAACCATTATCTCCACACCTTTAAATTATGTACATTAAGTAAAGAATTAATTAAAATAACAGGTTAAGAAGAAAATTCAACAATAGTGTACATTTCACAAGAAAATAATTTTGCAGAAGGCAATTGATTTTTAACTTCTTCTTGTTGAGAATATTGTTTGAACTGCTTTTAGACGCAAATTTTAGAAATTAAACAGCAGAACGGCAACAATTTTTTTGATAAGAATTTCACGTGAATTACAAGAAGGTGAATATTTAATTTTTATATTAATGGCGTGAATGATGAAAGTAATTCGAGCATTTCTTGCTAATTTACGTTAAACGTAACAAAATTAGACTTGAAAGTCAAAAATTGTTATTTCCTTCGCTATCACTTTTAACAAGTCCAGAGTTACAGCAAACAATACTTCGTATTATACGCTCATATACAGTGTAATTTATAAATTTACTTTGTGTCAGATGGTTTAATGTCGGCACTCTGTAGTGATCCAGCTTCTAACAGCCCTCCTTTCACATCCCTTCACGAGTATTTAAATCATTCGAAATAGTATGAACTAGTATTGTCACTGAGAACCAACCGCAAAGGCTTGTCTTCGTCTAACGTCTTTCGGTTAAAATAATGATAAGTCTAACAATCTCACGTCCAGCTATTGTTTAGCTATTGATTATGACAATAGCCATTTATGATTATTTTAGAGTTAGTACTGCACAACTGATTAAACTAATTAACTGCTTTCATTTAATTATATAGACGGCTGCCTCGTGAATCAGTTATTATGAATTCTTTTAGGTAGGAAATAAATTCTTACCGTCTGCTTCACCATTAGCACAGTAACTACTAAGCTACTCACTGACAGTACCAGTGTGTAAGCCGTCACCTAAGTTAACATGAGAGGCAATCACTATCTGAAGACACAGTGACACACTGAACTATGGCCATCACTAAACAACAGCACTTCTTACCTGCCTGTGTTCTCCAACATTAGCATAGGTTACGACAATGCAGTGCACAGAGCTAACACAGAAACTAGTACTTACCATCAGACAAACTACCTGAAAGTTTGTCATCTTGAAAGTACTATAAAAGGTGTGTGTTGATAACTTAACCTTGACAGAATCTGAGAGCTGTTTTTGTGCATCAGATTTGAGAAATTGGAATCATTGCTTTTTGTGGCAGATCTAAGAAATTGCAAGCTTTGGAAATGTATTTCTACATGAACTTGGTAATGGTAGAAAATTCATTACATTTAGTGCCGAAACTTAAATTATGTGACTGCAATTGTTACTTAAGTATGTGAACTTAGAAAAACTATTACATTCTCTTATTTTCAATGATTACGGTTATGTGAACTTTCGGGTGTACAGGTATACTAATTGAGAAACAAGGAAAAAATATCATTTTAGTTGTTTGTAAGTGGGAAACTGTTCACTTCAGTACTATAAAATTATATTAACTTTGAGACAGCAAATCAACAACAGTAAAACTTAGTTCACTTGCTATTAACGTGTATGGTAATCGTGTTATTACAGGGCCATCTTGCTTCAGCAGTTTTAAGGAAGCTTATTAACGAACTGCACAACTTATGGTTTTTAACGTTTAAATCGGACCTAGCAACACGTTAAGTGATAGCTTCTTTAATGGGACACACTTGCATTCGTACTACGAAGCAGCACTGGTAATCAAATCGTTAATGAAGCAAATATTCAAAGCAGGTTTTGTTCATCCACTAATATACAGATTATAGAAGGTTTAACAGGACAGTTTTAAACTAATAAAGCACGCAGAAGGTAATTCTTTGTATATTACGAAAATGTAATCAAATCTATAACTACCCTGTTACATAGATAATTTTATATAATAATTACACCTTGCCTTTGATAGACGAAGGTGACGAAGTTTATGCTCATTTTGACGGCATTCATGAATATGATTCCATATTATACACGTCACGTACTGGTTGCTCATTCTTTTTCTCTGGATGTGACGTAAATGCAAATATAACTTTGACTTGAGGTTTGTAATTGGAACTTAGAGCAAAAGACATCCACCTTTTATTTATTCTATTATTCTTCTCCACTCACAGCACCAAATAGCCACATGCTTCTATAGAGCACTCAACACAGTTCATTCACCGACAGTAGTCGTAAGACTGTTTCCTACTAGTGTAACTTATGTGAAAAACTTATCATATTGCACCTTTAATTCTTCCACTAATTACCTATGATTCTGCCTCCCTACGATTGTGCTTTTGGAGCGGGCACTGACCTGCCACGCGCTTCAACGTTATCAGTGAATCCCCATCCCAAAGACGCAACTAGTATTAAAGCTAATCAGGATGATATCACACAGAATATTTCACAATCGTAATTTATTTGGCTTGTTTCTACACAGTTCTACTGCTACAAATGTAAAATAAAATACTAAGCGATGTTACAATAATTGCCTAACTTGAAAATCAGCATAAACATGTGTGGCAAAGAAATTATAAAAAGAAATTGACAGTATATACAGGGTGTTTCAAAAGTGATGGTCAGTATTCAGATATGACAGAAATGATCATTCGAAACAAAAAAGTCAGGTAAACATAATGCATACCTTAAGAGCTCTGAGCAAGTTTTGATCTTCGATACTGTGAAACAAACCTCTTGTACTGCGAACCTTTTGCTTTCCATATTTTGGGAAGTGGTAGTATGGAGCAAAACAAGAAAAAATGTCAAGTAAACATCTGCTCTAAAATGCATACCTTAAAAGTTACGAGCACTTGTTCATTAGATGAGTTGTGTTCCAAAGTGTCGAAGATGAATAAGTGCTCATAGCTCTTAAGGTATGGAGGTATGCAGGTATGCATTTTGGAGCAGATGTTTACTGGACTTTTCTTTGTTTTGATCCATACTACCATTTTCCAAAATATGGAAAGCAAAGAGCTTGCAGCAGGAGAGATTTGTTTCCCCGTATCGACGATCAAGAATTGCTCATAGCTCTTAACTTATGCGTTATGTTTACGTGGCATTTTTGTTTCGAATGGTCATACTTGTCATATCCCTGAATAATTCTGACCATTACTTATGAACACACACACACACACACACACACACACACACACACACACACACACACACACACACACACTATATGTATATTTGTGTGTGTGTGTGTGTGTGTGTGTGTGTGTGTGTGTGTGTGTCGAATCCCGTACACTTTATAACTGGAATTTTCCTGTTTTGTTCTACCGCTAAGTGTCTATAAAACCAGGAGTCGTCTTCAAGGGAAACACATGCGAGCAGTTATTATCGGCACTCATTACTTACGTTACAGATACACTCCTGGAAATGGAAAAAAGAACACATTGACACCGGTGTGTCAGACCCACCATACTTGCTCCGGACACTGCGAGAGGGCTGTACAAGCAATGATCACACGCACGGCTCAGCGGACACCCCAGGAACCGCGGTGTTGGCCGTCGAATGGCGCTAGCTGCGCAGCATTTGTGCACCGCCGCCGTCAGTGTCAGCCAGTTTGCCGTGGCATACGGAGCTCCATCGCAGTCTTTAACACTGGTAGCATGCCGCGACAGCGTGGACGTGAACCGTATGTGCAGATGACGGACTTTGAGCGAGGGCGTATAGTGGGCATGCGGGAGGCCGGGTGGACGTACCGCCGAATTGCTCAACACGTGGGGCGTGCGGTCTCCACAGTACATCGATGTTGTCGCCAGTGGTCGGCGGAAGGTGCACGTGCCCGTCGACCTGGGGCCGGACCGCAGCGACGCACGGATGCACGCCAAGACCGTAGGATCCTACGCAGTGCCGTAGGGGACCGCACCGCCACTTCCCAGCAAATTAGGGACACTGTTGCTCCTGGGGTATCGGCGAGGACCATTCGCAACCGTCTCCATGAAGCTGGGCTACGGTCCCGCACACCGTTAGGCCGTCTTCCGCTCACGCCCCAACATCGTGCAGCCCGCCTCCAGCGGTGTCGCGACAGGCGTGAATGGAGGGACGAATGGAGACGTGTCGTCTTCAGCGATGAGAGTCGCTTCTGCCTTGGTGCCAATGATGGTCGTATGCGTGTTTGGCGCCGTGCAGGTGAGCGCCACAATCAGGACTGCATACGACCGAGGCACACAGGGCCAACACCCGGCATCATGGTGTGGGGAGCGATCTCCTACACTGGCCGTATACCACTGGTGATCGTCGAGGGGACACTGAATAGTGCACGGTACATCCAAACCGTCATCGAACCCATCGTTCTACCATTCCTAGACCGGCAAGGGAACTTGCTGTTCCAACAGGACAATGCACGTCCGCATGTATCCCGTGCCACCCAACGTGCTCTAGAAGGTGTAAGTCAACTACCCTGGCCAGCAAGATCTCCGGATCTGTCCCCCATTGAGCATGTTTGGGACTGGATGAAGCGTCGTCTCACGCGGTCTGCACGTCCAGGACGAACGCTGGTCCAACTGAGGCGCCAGGTGGAAATGGCATGGCAAGCCGTTCCACAGGACTACATCCAGCATCTCTACGATCGTCTCCATGGGAGAATAGAAGGTGGATATACACTGTACTAGTGCCGACATTGTGCATGCTCTGTTGCCTGTGTCTATGTGCCTGTGGTTCTGTCAGTGTGATCATGTGATGTATCTGACCCCAGGAATGTGTCAATAAAGTTTCCCCTTCCTGGGACAATGAATTCACGGTGTTCTTATTTCAATTTCCAGGAGTGTAGTTTCCTTAACCTGATCTTACAGTCTGAAAAAAATTTCAAACTCAGCAATATGCGAGCGTTAACAACAACTTCATTTCAACTTGTCTCTGTGGAATGCGAAATGCATCCTTTTGTTGTTTGTAAAATGACGCCTGCAGCAGAACCTGACTTGCCCTGTGAAATTTTTATTCAGAATCGATGCTTGCGAATTAAATTGAAGTTAATGTTCATACAACACACATTTTCCGAGTTCAGCCTGACCCAAGGTACGTACTTGTGCTAATCTGATATGACTTGCTGTATGCAGACGGTCCCTAATGTATTGCTTTTATATGCCGATAGAACTCAGTGAAAGACACAAAGCAAAATTAAATAAATTGTGGATTGGAGACTTCGTCACAGTTATTTATATTACGGGTCTATGTTCGGCGGCCTATGTGAACACACTTGAAATCATCACTACCCTCGACATGGCAGGTGACACATTCATGTCTGGTGAGTGATATTTTTTTAGAATACTTGATTGGGTCATTGGGTTGGTGCACAAAATCGTAGCGTTTTCTCATAAATTTAACAAACACAACAGATACACATAATACAGATTTTAGCCATTAATAATATATTATTCTTTATTATTCAAAGCAGCTTGCCAATGCTGGGATAAATTTTCGATTCCGTGAGTATAGAAATCACGTGGTTTGAGGCGAAGGACTCGTCGATCCATGCTCGGAGCGTATTTTCGTCCATAAAGGAAATTCCTATAAGGTTGTTTGATAGACAGCAGAAAAGGTGAAAATCTTAAGGCGCAAGGTGGACGCGGAATGACTTCCAACTCAACTCCTCTATAGTGTTTTTTGTCAGTATAGCGGAATGTGGGCAGGCGCTATTGTGGAGTAGCAACACTTCATGCAGTCTTCCTGGTCGTTGTTCTTGCATTGAAGCTGCAAGGCGTCTCACTTGTTGAGAATAAATGTCAGCAGTGATGGTTACACATCGTGGAAGCAATTTGTAGTACACCACATAGTTGCTTTTCCACTAGATGCATAACATTACCTTTTGTGGATGGGCACAGGTCTTTGTACGTGGAGTTGCTGCCACGACTAATAACGAGATATAATTTTTTCCACTTTCTTTTACTACCTTGTACTCTATAGATATGTTTCTGATGACGTATAACTTTTTTTCTTTTCATTTATTGATTTTCGATTGCCCCAGAAGAGGACAGACTGGCAGCAGCTTAGTACGGTGCTCTTCAGCCTACAGAATTTTTACAGCATAAGAAGATAACAAACAATAAAAGCAGGCGATAAAACGGTGACTTAAAATGTAAAACAAAGGAAAATTGTGGAACGTTAAAACATAAAACAAAGGGTTGGCGATGCTAATAAAATACACAGGAAGTAGACAAGTTAAACAGCAGACAGACAATAAAAAAAAAAACACGGCGACAGTCTGGTTTCTGTTCGCAAGAGATATAAACATCACACCCAGCGACAGTATGATTTCCATTCTCAACACTTTGTGAAAGACGCACAACTCTTAACACTCACTGGAAACACTGCACTAAAAAATCGGCACTAAGATGACGCACCACAGCCAAGTGGCAGATGGGGGGGGGGGGACCTGGACAGATGAGGGGAAAAACGGGGGAGGAGAGGAAAAACGAAGTGGGAGGGGGGTAGGGGGTGGAACCGACAGAGGGAGAGGAGTCATAAGGGGGGCAAGGCAGACACGAGAGGGAATGGGGAAAGGTGGAGGAGGGGGAATGCAAAAGGACCTGGGAGAGAGAAGGTAGGCAGAGAGAGGGTAGGTGAGGAAAAAACAGAATGGATGGGGGGGGGGCGAGGGAGTCCAGGAAAACGACAGTGGAAGGGAGGGAGAGGTGAGGATCAGAGTTGATAGGAGGGATAAATGGAGGGAGAGAGGGCATCATCCAATAGGGGGGGGGGTCTACAGAAGCCACCTTTGGAAAGGAGATGAAGGGCGTAGAGATGGAGGGTAGGGGGACACGGGGGCACAACAGTGAAGACGTGGCAGAGGGTGGGGTTGGAGAGGTGAGGAGCAACCAGGGGATAAGGGGGATCAAGGCGGCGGGAGGTGCAGAGTACGCAGATATGTTCAAGGAATAGGAGCAGATGGGGGAAAGGAGTCAGGCCACAGAGGATCTGCGTGGGGGAGGGGAAACGTAGATGGAAGGCGAGGCAGAGTGCATGGCGCTCGAGGATCTGGAGGGACTTATAGAATTTGGGGGGGGGGGGAGGGTGCGGATATCCAGGCGGGACGGGCATAACGGAGGTCAGGACGGATTAAGGATTTGTAGGTGTGGAGGAGAATGTTTTCCATTTTGGGTTTATAGTGTAGAACATTAAGTCTGTATGACGAAGTTTACTGTGCTGTTTTCTATACGAGTCACTTATTTAAAGAGACTTGGAATTTGTTTCTGGTGATCTTCCAAATAGTTTCATTAAATTTATTGTGTGAAACGGAATGCAGTAGGTAGAGGTTTCGAAGGAACTGTGGGGCGAGATATGTATCGACAGTTGTCGGATCGAACAGAGAGGCAGACAATGACAGATGCATGTAAGCACGGCGGTATGGAAGCAAGTACTGTGTGTAGTAATGGTGTGCGTTTAACGCGATATTAATACTGGAATTTCTTGTGTAAGACTGGTTTGAAATTTGACTTTATGATGGATATTCTAAACGGACGTTATACTACGCAAACACTGTTGGTTTTTGCAGAAAGATGCTTCTGGCAGTGACAATACACTCGTGAACACACAGTACAGTCGTCGGTTTAGAATTGAGCTGCATTACACTAACTGTGAATTTAATATTGTCATTTTCTTGACTACGATATATGCCGTGTGCTAATACACTAACTGCCAATGAGGAGACTGTGTACTGTGTTGCTACGTAAGTGACTGTTTTTGAGGGATATTAACCATGAATATCAACGGTAGATGGACTGTCTAGCTTCACAATTGGCAAAGTATAGCAAGTGGAATGTTAATTTAAACACGATGTTGACTGTGCCAAACTATCGCGCGTGAAAGTTGCATTTGAACTAATAAGACCTTCAGGTGCTGCATAAGCAATTAATTTATTCCGGCCTACGACAAATGCAGGCTAGGATGTAGGGAAAGAGGATATTTTAATGCCAAGGTCACGACTGGATGAACTTATGGGATTCATTTCAGCAACTTCAAACTGCTTCTACTGACGTCGCCACCTCATGCCGACCCAAAGCAGATAAGAAAACCATTCCTCTCTTTGAGAAACAATTGTAACCAATTTAATTGGCTTTATGCTTTCCAATAGACTATCTCTTAATGTTTCTCTCTGAAAATAAAACTAGTGTATTGTAAAGACTGTTCGCCTTCAGTGATTGTTGACCCCACCACAAACAGTAGTTATTGCCATCATTTATTAGTTTTTGCTTTTCATTGTATTTGTACTAGTCGTTGCATGTGTTGTATTTGTTGTATTTGTCTTTTGGAAGCGTGTGCTTCGTTGTGTATATACAATAATTTAGACAGGAGAATTTATGTGTTGCACTGCGAAATGTGGCCAAACGTGTAAGTTGAGGCATCTGCCACTGAAGTTACTTACACCGACCAATTACAAAGAAGTAGCTTATTCACCATTGGTACAAGTTAGCGCATTAGAGGGAACTTTGAATCTGAAAGTTGTCAAAGTACGCGATCTTTGTTTACATGGCACTTAATGTCATACTCTCGTTCATCCATGTTTACAAGCAAATTTATCTGGGTTTAACTATTACTGATAAGCAAAATTACAGAACACTGTGGCATTATTTATCAAATTAACTTCAGATTGTTATACAGTTTTCCACTATCAAAGGATTTTATTATCAGTATTTTAACAGGGTTGGGAAACTTATCATATAGACGTTGCGGCGCGGCACGTCACTTTTTAACGCCCTGTCAATGACCAGCACTGTTCATTTGTCTAGCTAAAAGCTGTAGTAGAAACTACTAGACCACTACTGTCTACTGCAGGTCGCAACATATATAGAATTGTCCGGTAAACGGGATGTGACTAGTACTGAAATACAAGTTTTAACTTGGCGATGTAAATTTTCAGGTGTATTTTTACGATAAAGATCACAGTTAATACTGCCAAGTCCGTACTAAGTGGCTACACAATGTAAAGTTCCCACGCACACCACAATCACACACGTAGCCAGTTTATGGTATTTCCACCCGTTACCGAAGTTAATAAAGTTCACCGGATCATTTAGTTATGAAAATGGTCGCTCAAATGTTGTGCACTCTGCTCTACACGTAATACCTGTTCCAGTCTTAGATCGCACAACACGCCACGCGGTTTGAACTAACAGTCAAAAGCAATAATTTTGATATTCCGTCGGAAATTCCACACGACTTCCACTATACCGTTCACTTAAATACACTTTGTACTACTTCGCGAACTCGTAATTAGCATTTTTCCGTGATTTTACAGTACTTTCGTCGGGGCTAGTTTCAATGAGATGTGACTAGTTCGAACGTTCAGCCCGACTTACTTAGATCACACCCAAGGCTTCGTTCCCAGCATAGATTGTCGCGAGCTTGCATTTTTCTGATTGGCTGATATCACAAACAGCATATCAGGTTGCAGTATTATCCCGCGCTAACCCGCGCTTTACTTCAGTGACCAATCAGTGAAACATTTCTTTCTATGGCAATTGCTAAATAAATAAATTTAGAAAAGTGTCAAATTACTCCTCCTGAAATTATCGATTAATTTGTGTTCTACTCACGATTTATTAGTACCATAAACTGACTGCACATTTAATTATAGTAAATCCCCTGTATAGTTTAACTGGTACTTCGTGAATGAACAAAACAATTTTCATTTACTTCTGTTCTTCTTCACTCATACAACACTCACACTGCTAATTACTACACATATAAAACAATTATAATTATGCAAATACATTAAATTACATTATGCAAATACATTAAATTACAACATTGTTTTGACTACGACTGCTAGCACTGTCCAACTGCTGACCTCTGCCGCCTACTAGTACAACTACGTGCCGCTCTGTAACTCAGGTCCATGTCAGCTGGTGACATCTGTCGATGACTCATGCCTATAACGATATCGTCCTAACAAGTGACAGGAGCGATGCGGAGGCGCTACGCCTCACACCCCCTGTAATTATTGAAATTGTTGAAAACAACTTTTTATTTATAATTTTACTACATCGCGACTGTCTCCTTACTCTCAAAACAAATATGAAATTTGAAAATTACTAATCTAAGCTACAGAATTCTTACTTCGGACTTGGCATACTAGCCTAACTAAGTCCAATACTTTACAAAACTTTGATTTTTTGATTTTTTTAGGAATTTTTTACAAAACTTTACAGCTGAACTACTTAATTTTTTTCCTTCAAAACCAAACTTTCCCCAAATTGTGACTTTACATAAACTGGTTCTTGTCCATTACAATTAAATTTTTTGCCTTATACCTCCTCTTATTTACATGAACTCAATATTTCATTGAATCTCCACCCACACTTTGATTGGTGTCCTGATGTAATTTTGAAATCACTCCTACTTTACACGTTGCACTGCATAAGTGTCCTCTACCTCACGATTTTTCTCTTAGCGTGTCACAACACCCTGGTTGGTTGGCGTCCAAAACCTTGCACATTGGTCCACTCTGAGGCCAGTCCTTATTGTACAGTGGTTTTTACCTACAAAACATAGTTTCGTCTAAGACTACTAATATACATAAACGTCTCAACACATAGTATAAAATTGTTCTCCCCATGCTATACTCTTTAACTATATTTTAACTATTCAAAGCAAATTAACAGAACATGTAACTCTTAAACTGCAAGAAAATTTGCATTTTCTTTTAAAGTGTTTCACTACTTCAGCAAAATTATGCGTTGCTATTGAAGGCATACACTGAAATCACTTAATTGGGTTAAATTCTGATTATTCCCTATCCACTAAATCTTTTCTCAAAACTTGACAACTACGGCAAAGTCTTTATGACAGCTTTTACCAGGTTCCATAAATACGCTAAACTTTATGATTTCTTCTTCAAAATTTTTAAGAAGTCTTTTACAATAGCAAATAATACACCAAATTCAAAACTTGAGCATGACTTCAAAATCACATAAGATATTAAATTCAAATTCATATAACTATTTACATAATCCATTATATACACCCATTCACTCTTACCTTTCACACCTGGTAGCATTAGTATTGGTAATATTTTGGTTGTCATCTCTATCGGTTTATTTTATTAGTCACCTTCGGTAAATTTCATGTCATTTTTGGGATAGATTCATTTTACATTATGACCATGCATCTTCATGCAAATCATCTTACTCGCTTTCCATTAGTAATCAAATGCTAACTAACACCTTTTTTTTCAAATATCAACTTTTGTAACTACACTCCACAATTCCTTTACCATTTTCCAACAGGATAACACTCCCTTCTACAACCAGTTATGCCCTTTCTCCTCACTACTCTGAGCCCTTTTATTATACTCTATAATTAGTCATCTCTGTTGCTTCTCTCACTACTACTTCAAAACGTATACTTTCATATACAACATGACAACACCTCACTACTGCAAAATCACCATAACGCATCATTTTATTTTTCAAATTATATCCGCCTGTCTCATTACTCTAACTTTCTCAACTCCTTTTTCCACACATACTTTACTCGCACTGTTAAGCTTTCTTTTCTTAGAGAAAGGCATTATAATGTTTTCCCACTCACTTCCAGGCTTATACTGTCATTTTCAAAGTCCAGTCATCCCTTGTACTTAATTAAGAAATCAATTCCCACTAACATATCTATACTTAAGCCCTCAATAACTAGAAAGTTATGATACAACTGGTTACCATTTATACTGATAGGCAACATCACTTCATACTTTACATGCTTCTTCACTTTTCCTGTGGCTAAAATTATCTGGATTCCCATGACAGGCATAGTTACTAGCTCTCTTTTATTAGGCAAAGCATCAAACCATTGCTGACTAACAGCACACAAATCACTGCCACTATCAGCTAGGCACTGTACTTCTTCCCCTTGCACTAAAAGATTGATTACTGGTCGAACTTTCTTTTCTTCCTTAACAGTGACTTCATCCTCCTCAAGCAAGTCGTGTACAATCTTACGCCTTTCGAAACCTTCCTTGTGCCCAGAGATTATACAAATATCTACAGGATTGCTTTCACTACTCTCCCTTCCTACATTCTTTAGCCTATCCACTATGGATAGATTAGAACACTTCTGCAAATCTGCAGTTGGTTGTTGGTTGTTTTGGGGAAGGAGACCAGACAGCGTGGTCATCGGTCTCATCGGATTAGGGAAGGATGGGGAAGGAAGTCGGCCGTGCCCTTTCAGTGGAACCATCCCGGCATTTGCCTGGAGCGATTTAGGGAAATCACGGAAAACCTAAATCAGGATGGCCGGACGCGGGATTGAACCGTCGTCCTCCTGAATGCGAGTCCAGTGTCTAACCACTGCGCCACCTCGCTCGGTGCAAATCTGCAGCTCCCTTTTCTACAGTAATTAGTTTCTCCACTAATTCTTCTACCTCATCTCCTCCTACGTTATTTTTACTCGGCTGACCCCCTTTCTGGTCATCACCGGCATGAAATGCTTCCATAGCTTCCTCTAAGTCCCTATTTACTGACATCAATAATTCTTCTATCCACTTCTGATCTAGCTCCTGCAATCCCTGTATATTCGTATTTCCTCCTCCTCCCTGGCAAGATTCCTCATTCGCTGTACTGTACACTTCTCCCTCACTGCTAGATTTTACATCACTTTCAACATCTTTTCCCACCAAACAACATGTAGCACTGTGCTCCTTTTGGCTGCTCCCATCTACATAGACACCTTGTAGCATGTCTAATCTATCATCCTTCGCTTTACTACTTCCAGTTGTATCATTATTGTCAATAATTTGGACTTCAGTTACTTTGTTCTTATTGTATACAAAAGGTATGGCCAGCGGATTCAAATTGCTGCTACCCGTTCTGCAAATGCCAGCCCCTTCACAGACGGGATCTAGTTTCCCGTGCCCTGTGATTCTGCTTCATTTCTGCCTTGCACCCCCACCTGATTTCTCTCCTGAAAATCATTGTCATCACGAATTGGCGATCGCGACCTGTAAGCGTGCACCTGATCATTATTAATTGTCCTTGGAACTGGAGCATAGCGCCAACCCCTTCCTCTCCTTCCTCGGCTATTATGTAACACACCCATTCTGTTCACATTAATATTCTGACCTCTCTCAACTGTATTTGAGGCCTAAAACTACGATTTGTCTGCTCCTCTTCCTGCATAAGCTTCTCTACCCTTTCCAAATAGCTAATAAACTTATCAACATTGTCCCTAAGAGCAGCAACTATTTTATTTCTCCAGCTTAGAGGCAACTTTCCATCTAACCCCATAATTATTTGCTCAGCCTCTAATTTGTACGTCAAATATGACAAATTAGTCACTCATCTTAAAGCGAATCTTTTTACATTCTCTTTCCAGGGATTGAACTTTTCCCCAGCCCAGAAACTTTTTCAATTCTATTTGCTTTTGCTTGCCCCAATATTCTTTGAAAAACGCTTCTTTAAACTGCTCTATCGTCTCATGTTGTTCCGTTGCAGTCGTTCCCCATATCCTAGCGTCACCCAAAAACTTCGATGTTACGAAACCAATCTTCTGTCGGTCACTCCACAAACTAGGCAAAACATTTTCAAAATCGTTCCAGAACTCTTTCGGATGAACATTTCCAGCTGGATCAAAACGAAGAAACTGTCTGTCTGTAATATAAGACACATGAGCAGTTTCCGTCACCGTTCTACAGTTCACACCGTTAGCACCCAATCTAATATTACGATACAGTTTGTTTAGTCTACTGTCATGCTCACTTAATTTAAAGGTTATTTGTTCAGTTTTGTTAGTAATTTGTTCTACACCACTCACAACCGCATTCACTCGTTCAGACACAACTTTAACACTGTCCAAACAATTTTCATTCACTGAATCAATTTTTCTATTTAAATTTCCATGTGCAGTTTGACACACAGTTTCTACTGACGTCAGATTTGACTTGACCTACTTCTTTTCTTATCTGATCTATATTCTGTTTGCTTCCAATGGCAACCGTGCTAACCAGCTCTGTTAATTCACTTTTTACATTTTCTGAAGACTTTTTACACCTACTTCCTGCATCAGAAATTCTCTTATTTACATGAGTATCAAACACCCGCAAATCCGTCCTCCACATCTTCTTAAACTCAAGAGCCTGTTGTTCTATTTTCTCATTAATTTCAGTCTTAAACTGTTTCAGATCATCAGCTAGCTTGATAATACTACCAGATTGTTGTTCAACTTTCTGATCTAACTTCCCAAAATTTTGTTTTACCTCAGTTAAATTCTGATTAGTATTACTGAAATGTTGAGTCATATTCGTCATTAGAGCTACAAACATATCTTGTAAATTTACTGGTTTGTTTTCTTGTTCAATTTTTTTTCAGCTAATTGTACAGGCACAATACCAAATTTGGTATCTGTTCTGTCAGCCTCCTCACATTAACACTATTGACATCAGCCAAACTATTAATACTGAAATCATTCAACTGACTATTGTGAAGATTTAAACTATCACCCATACCAGAATCGGTGGGGACATTATGTTCCGCTTCCATCTTTACAACTGGAGATATCTGAGGAACACCGTTACTTAATACCTCCATATTAACGGTATCTCCCACTTGCTTTTGTTCAGGAGCACTTGCCTGACTAGCACTCACATCAAACTGACTTACATCGCCCTCTCTCACAACCACAGAATTATCATTCCCATCCATACTAGCAAGTCTGTTCACACATGGAAATAATACACTATATAAACTTAGCTTATTTTTCTTCGTCCAACGTCGTCGCAGCGTGTTGAAAACAGCAATCTGCTTTTCTCCCTACGGCGTACCAGATTCAGGGCCCCCACGCGCTGCCACTGCAATGGAAGCTGCTGCGCCTTGCTGTCCGCTTACTGTGGCATATGTTGCTCAGCGGACCAATTCTACGCTGCGCCTTCAGTCCCGTAGCATCCAGTTTGCTATAACATCGCCATTCCACAGGTTCTCTCCTCGTTGCATCTCAAAACGTATGTTCGTCTTCACAGCAATATCTCACTCGCACCTACAGTCACTGTTGTAAAGTTGCTTATTGACCGTTCCTCTCGATCACGAATTCGGTTCCTACAGCTTTATAGTTTCCCAGCCGATGCACTACTAGACCACTACCGTCTACTGCAGGTCGCAACATACATAGAATTGTCCGGTAAACGGGATGTGACTAGTACTGAAATAAAAGTTTTAACTTGGCGATGTAAGTTTTCATGTGTATTTTTACGATAAAGATCACAGTTAATACTGCCAAGTCCGTACTAAGTGGCTACACAATGTAAAGTTGCCACGCACACCACAATCACACACGTAGCCAGTTTATGGTATTTACACCCGTTACCGAAGTTAATAAAGTTCACCGGATCGTTTAGTTATGAAAATGCTCGCTCAAATGTTGTGCACTCTGCTCTACACGTAATACCTGTTCCAGTCTTTGATCGCACAACACGCCACGCGGTTTGAACTAACAGTCAAAAGCAACAATTTTGATATTCCGTCCGAAATTCCACACGACTTCCACTATACCGTTCACTTAAATACACTTTGTACTACTTCGCGAACTCGTAATTAGCATTTTTCCGCGATTTTACAATACTTTCGTCGGAGCTGGTTTCAGTGAGATGTGACTAGTCCGAACACTCGGCCCCGACTTACTTAGATCACACCCAAGGCTTTGTTCCCAGCATAGATTGGCGCGAGCTTGCATTTTTCTGATTTGCTGACATCACAAACAGCAAATCAGGTTGCAGTATTATCCCGCGCTAACCCGCGCTTTACTTCAGTGACCAATCAGTGAATCATTTCTTTCTATGGCAATTGCTAAATAAATAAATTTAGAGAAGTATCAAATATAAAATTACTCCTTCTGAAATTGCCGATTAATTTGTGTTCTACTCACGATTTATTTGTACCGTAAACTGACTGCATATTTAATTATAGTAAATCCCCTGTATAGTTTAACTGGTACTTCATGAATAAACAAAACAATTTTCATTTACAACTGTTCTTCTTCACTCATACAACACTCACACTGCTAATTATTACACATATAAAACAATTATAATTATGCAAATACATTAAATATTAATCAAACATAGCTTTACAATATTGTTTTGACTACGACTGCTAGCATTGTCCATCAACTGCTGACCTTTGCCGCCTACTAGTACAACTACGTGCAGCTCTGTAACTCAGGTCCATGTCAGCTGGTGACATCTGTCGATGACTCATGCCTATAACGATATCGTCCTAACAAGTGACAGGAGCGATGCGAAGGCGCTACGCCTCAAAGTGTGCTTTTGAATTTTCCGGAAGTAAAACGGGTTTGTGGGGTTTACACAATATTAATTTACTTCATACAGTTTTCCTTTAAACATTTTCTGATTACAAATTGACGGTCATAGTAAATCTCCAGGACCTGTTTTCTTCACAGGCTCAACCATTCCTTTCCTTTCCTTGTGTTAGCATATTAGCATAAAGGCACCATCTCTCGTCACCAATAACAATAGATGGCAGGAATGATGGGTGTTGTTTACGAGCTAACTGATGACGAGCAAGCAGAGATGCAGATCTGGCCACCCCCCGATTTTTGCGATTTTGGTTTAGAGCATACGGTACAAATATATCTGATTTTTGAATATTCACCATTGCATTGAAATCTCGCACTATGGTGGAAAAATCACAGTCTATCACATTTGCCAGTTATCGAGTACGCTGGCGTGTGTCATTGTGGATTAATGCGTTTGTCTGATCTTCATCAAGCCCCCAAGGTCTTCCTCAAAGTGGAGAGTAACTAACGTCAAAACGACCCTCCTTAACACGAGAAAACTATTTTCTTGCCTTGCTCTGTCCAACGGCCCTCTATTGTATTCAAACAGAAGAATATGAGTATATAGGAAATGGTTCGATTTCTGCACTTGGCACTCCATTTTCTAGAATTCCCAGCTCCACTCACTATTGAATGTGACAAAAATGACAATATGTAAACTCAAATAATAACAGTGAACTACAAATAAAAGCCGCGCGGGATTAGCCGAGCGGTCTGAGGAGCTGCAGTCATGGACTGTGCGGCTGGTCGCGGCGGAGGTTCGAGTCCTCCTTCGGACATGAGTGTGTGAGTGTTTGTCCTTAGGATAATTTAGGTTAAGTAGTGTGTAAGCTTAGGGACTGATGACCTTAGCAGTTAAGTCCCATAAGATTTCACACACATTTGAACATTTTTTTTACAAATAAAAATAACAATCGATAAATAAACCTGTAGCAACCGTAATACCAACATCCAAAACAAGAACGCTACGGACTTACGCGTCAACCTAAGAATTGAAAAAAATAGTTTCTCTGTAATTCTGTTCCCTTGGACACCTATCAGGCTGCGACAGACTTTATTACTTTGTACCGTAAAAATAGTGCAACGAAGAGTATGGTTTAACATCCCGTCGACATCAAGGTCATTGGAGACGCAACAGAAGCTGGCATTTTTTAAAGGATGGTGTAGGAAACTGGCCGTGACTTTTCAGAGTCATCATCACGGCGTTTGCCTGGAGTGATTTAGGAAAATAACCGATAGCTTAAATGTGGATGGCCGGACGCGGATTTGAACCGTCGTCCCCTACCGTGTGTTTCCTGCCAGACCACCTTGCTTCGGTTAGAGTAGACTGTGATAGTAAAATCACTGGCATAAGCACTTCCAAGGATACACTCTTCGTGCTAAATAAAGGCTTTAGAAGAAGAAATCACATTCAGTGTTAATGTTTTGGCAGTTCTTAAGAATTCTTGTGAAAGAGGGCGGAGGAGAATATGAAGGTTCAGGGCACTCTCTTGCCCTTCAGGTCGGAAATTGCCGCTAAAGGCGGGAGAATCAGCCATTATCAACAGAATGAGAATGCAGACGGCAATGAAAACCACTGCATTAAAGACACATAATGCGTATCCACAGGACATGTGGCCTACAACTGCAAAAGTATCATGACGGTCTCTCCACTGGCAAAAGATTCCGGAATAGTCCCCCACTCGGATCTAAGGGAGGGGACTGACAAGGGGGAGGTGACCATGAGAAAAAGGCTGGATAATAAACGAAAGGATAACGTTATACGAGTCGGGGCGTGGCATGTCAGAAGTTGTAACGTGGTAGGGAAGCTAGAAAATCTCGAAAGAAAATGCAATACCTCAATCTAGATACAGTGGGGGTCATTGAAGTGATATGGAAATAAGACTAGCATTTCTGGTTCGATGAGTGCAGGGTAATATCAACAACAGTAGAAAATGGGATAACAGGAGTAGGGTTTCTTATAAATAGGAAGGTAGGACAGAGAGAGAGTTTCTGTGAGAGTTCAGTGGCAGGGTTGTTCTCATCAGAATCGACAGGAAACCAACATCGACAACGGCAGTTCTGGCATACATGCCGAAGATGAAGAGATATAGAAAGCATATGAGGATATTAAAGGGTAATTCAGTACGTTAAGGGAGATGAAAATTTAATAATTATCGCGAATGGCGATGTTGTAGTAGTGGAAAAAGTAGGAGAAAAGCTTATGGGAGAATACGAGCTTGGTACAAGGAATAAGAGAGGAGAAAAATTAATTGAGTTCCGTAATAAATTTCAGCTTCTAATATCAAATTCCAGATATGTTCTGTGCTGTAGCTGATGGTACACAAACAGTTCCATCCACTGTCACTACTCGTCATGGATAGGCCAAAAACATACTACGGCCCTAGACTACGCCTTGAAGTGGGAAGAAGCAGCACTCACCAGAGAGGTGGACGCTGTGACGTGCGGGTGCAGTGACTGGCGGCCGTTGAAGCGGCTGCGGGTGGTCGCTATTCAGTACAGTGACGCCCACCACCCCGCTGTCACCCTCCGCTACCAGCAGTCTCTCCTAGCCCGAGAACTCAAAATTAATGTCTGTGCAAGTCATGTAAGTAAGGGAGATGAAAATCTAATAGTTATGAGGGACTGGGATCTTGTTGCAGTGGAAAAAGTAGAAGAAAAGTACGAGCTTGGTACCAGGAATGTGACTCCCCTATCTGGATGGGAGTCACAAAGCATTCTCTCATTTGTCAGATAATGTCGGAGATTGAAATATCTCACCAATACTTTTGATGATTAGCACTTCAAGAAAAGAATTATATATATAGCAGCACTCTGTCCTCTATTTCGAAACCAGCTGCAGCATTTTTGAATATATTGGCTAAGAATTCTGAGCAGAGCTCTAGAGGGTCTCTCTCTCTCTCTCTCTCTCTCTCTCTCTCTCTCTCTCTCTCTATGCATCTTGTAACATTTCACCTGTCTTTAACCAAGCCTTCCTGCAACTGTCTCTGATGTAATTTGGAAACGGACCAGGAACAGTAGGGGCTGTACCCACTTCACTGAACATCTCGAGAATGAACAGAACCGACCGACTCTCGGGTTGTACACCTGCATTCTCATTTCAGTAGCGTATTTGGCATTCTGCGAAGACTGCAGATACGAGTCTGATATATCTGAGTGCTTTGTGGTGATATTGCAGATGGTTAAGAAGAAAAACAAACGTATGGTTTACGCATGATGGACCTCCAGACGGCAGCAGTATGAAACATTTTACGTAAATCACTTGTGCTACAAATTCAGTTGTACTTTCCTAACGTAAGGAGTCCATACCGAGAAGATATTGGAAAGAGGAAAATGATCCTAGAACATAATCACACACTCCTGAAGCTACACGGTTCTGCAGTTAAATATGCTATATTGTTAAAGCAGTATGATTACCGAAATACTAGTCGTGGAAAGCAAAGCTGTTCGTACTCCAGTGCAGGAAATATATTCCCTACACCAGACCCAAATTCACCCTGCAAGTTTTCTGTCCAACTCACAAAAGTGATAAACAGTAAGATGAAAAAATTACTACCTGCCGCACCATGATGAGTGGGATAGAAAACTTGCAGAGTGGATGTATGTCAAATGTTGGAATTATATTTCCTGCATTGGAGCATGAATAGCGTTGCTTTCCACGCCTAATGTATTGGTAATCATACTGCATTAACATTATAGAAAGTTTAAGTGCAGAATCGTGTAGCCTTAGGAGTGTGTGTTTGTGTTCTGCCCTCATCTCTCTCTTTCCAGTATCTTTTTGATATGGACTGCAAACAATACAACAATACTCCAGAACTGATAGCACAAGTGATTTACATAAAATGTTTCAAACTTCTTTCGCCTGGATCTCCATCATACGTAAAACCATACGTTTCTTCTTCTTCTTGATCGTCAGGTATGTCACCACAACACTATTAAGTGTACCACGCTCGTATCTACAGTGTTCGCAAAATGACAGTGACGATACTGGAGTGAGAATACTGGTCTATATCACTAGAGCCGGTCGGTAGTATAAGATTGGAACACTTCTTATGCTGTTTGCGAAAGCAAAATATACATCGAAGTGTACAGATTACGTGGGACTAACCTCGTTTTGTTCCTTCACGAGATGTCGTATGTAGCAAGTAAGGTCCCCTCCTACTTCTGGTCATTTCGCAACTAAATTGGAGGCAATGTTGAAGGGAGGATTGGTTAAAGACAGAGGAAGAGCTACGACATGCATGAGAGAGAGAGAGATAGAGAGAGAGAGAAGAGGGAGAGAGACCATGGGTTCTATGAGGGGTTGGTGAGGGGGGGCGGGGGGGGGGGGGCCGCAGCTCGTTTCGAAGTGGAGGACAGAGAGCTGCTACGGATATGATATATGATACTTTTGTTGGAGTGGTAACCATCCTAGGTGTTGGTAAGATATTTCAATCTCCAACATTATCTCACCAATGCAAGAATACAGGGTGATTACAATTAAAGTTAAACTTCCAAAACGCTGTAGAAATAACACCATTTCCCAGAGTGACGCAAATAGCAACAGAATATTATCGGAGAAGGGGGATAACCTATGACAGAAAAAAATAGTGTGAAAATTGATCATTAGATGGCATTGTATGTGTCAGAATACGTAAATGGAAACACCTGTTATGCGCACGACCCATTGAAGTTAGTATAAACACGCCGGGTACACGGCTTTTCACCCTTTCGCGTCTGCGACGTTCGCCATGACCGTCTCAATGCAGGATCGCGCTCAGCTTGTAAAGCTGTATTACAAGAATAATGACTGTGCACATGTCACTCTGCAGAACTTCCGGACACTGAAGAGTTTGAAAAAAGGCGTTAGTCCGACGACTGCCGTCGGCCTGGAGAAAATGATCCGCAAATTAGAAACGACGGGTTCTCTTGGTGTGCAACCTGTTAGAGGGAGGAAACGAATAGATTCGACGTCAGTGGAAGCAGTGGCCACAGCAATGCAGGAGGAGACGAGTGGTGGTGTGCAGACGTTTAGAGCACGGAGAATTACCCGAGCATTGGACATACCAGTGAGCATGGTGCGTAAAATCCAACGAAAGATGCTTCTTTGCTATCCATTCAAAATTGTCCGTGTGGACGAGTAGCGTCCTGTTGACCTGCCAGGAAGAGAGATCTTTGCCTTAGAATTTCTTGCTCACGAGGAAGAGGACAGTGGTTGGCCGTGGAAGATTCTGTGGACAGACGAAGCCCACTTCCATCGCACAAGATATGTCAACACACAGAATTGTCGAATAAGGGCAACGGAAAATCCACGCGCAAATTGACCAGTAGCACTTCGTCCTGAAAATGTTACTGTATTGTGCGGGTTTACGGCATCGTTTATCGTAAGGCCATATTTTTTCGAAGAGACAGGTGCTTACAGTCCTGTTACCGGTACTCTCACTGGTAAGCGTTGAGAGTGTCTTTTGCGCTACCACGTCGTTCCAGCTCTCCAACAGCGTGGATGTGTGGATGCGATCATTTTTATGCAAGATGGCGCACCTCCGCACATTGCAAATCCAGTTAAGCAGCAGCTGAGGCGCCATTTCGGAAATGCTAGGATTATCAGCCGCCATTTCCCTACAGCCTGGCCGTCCCGATCACCTGGTCATAATCCGTGTGACTCCTGGTTCAAAAAATGGTTCAAATGGCTCTGAGCACTATGGGACTTAACATATATGGTCATCAGTCCCCTAGAACTTAGAACTACTTAACTCTAACTAACCTAAGGACATCACACAACACCCAGTCATCACCAGGCGGAGAAACGTGTGACTCCTGGCTGTGAGGCTATCTGAAAGATGTGTTCAGTGTTGTGATTGCAAAGTTAGCTTCATTGAAGGCACGCATTGCGCAACATATTCTGAAAGTGACCCCGGAAACACTTCGATCGTTGTAGAACATGCTGGTTCTCGATTTCAACTTGTTGCAGAAAACGGTGGATGGCATGTTGAACAGGTTTTGCGCCAGTCACACGGAAATTAATAATCCGATTTCATTTTGATTGATGCTTTTATTCGGTTTTTGGCCCCAGGGCAATTAAAAACCGATTTTTCCCATCAGATGTGATATGACCTTGCCGTGGTGGATGGCCTTACGTAACTAACAGTATCACACCTGTACACCAATGCACACCGAGTAGTACAGTTTGTTTAACGCCAAACGTAGGCATTGATGTATCATTAATTTGTCATTTGTAGTCGATCACTATTAAACTGTGATGCTTACAGCGCCATCTATTGCTACATTTCGTAACTATTTTTCTTCTGCCATACGTTTTTCCCCTTCTCCGATAATATTCCGTTGCAGTTTGACCTCTTTCTAACCAGTGGTGTTATTTCTACAGCTGTTTGAAATTTTAACTTTAATTATAATCACCCTGTACTTTGTGACTCCCATCCACGTAGGAAGAGATGGCCAAATGTAAAAATATCCCACCGAATTTATAAAGTTTTCTGCTATGAAACGTAGTTTTTGCACCTTCTCTCTCCTGCTGGCTATTTCCAACATTATGAAACGGTATTTGTGTCACGTGATGTAGGCAGTATATCAGGGTTCATGGTATAGCCACATGCATATAGCACTCTCGAAATACTGGAGGGTGTGGTTTAGTAATGATAGATAAATTGAGAACCACGCTGCAATGTCATTGGCTGACAGTATCACGAGAGCGAAGTGATGTAAAGTTTCGATGACATGAGAAGTCGTCGAGAGCAATGGTTTTGAACACGAATAATTGTGTAAAATGCGTTGAAACGATGGGAAACCAGGTAAAATTATGAAAATCATGAAAAATACGTAAAATTGAGAGAAAATGTGACAAAAAATGGTCGTTAAAGAGCTCGAAGCTTGGTAGTTTGCTCATCCGTCATCGAAGATAGTGAAATGTCCCCTTTGAAAATTATGAATGACAGTGCTGTAAAAACTATTACGTTATTTGATACAGAAACAGCTGAGTGAAACTCAACCTATTCAGACAGTTTTCTCTTTACTTATTCTGATCATCACTAAACTGACACAATATTTTTAGCGCAGCGCAATCTGACATTCAATAATCCCTACAAAAGAATGGCCCTGACTAACAATAGTCTATACCTTTCATGAATCACTTACCTCACAAAAACGTTCGTTACTCGAACTACTGCAGTACAGCGAGCGCCAATACTGCCAGCTAAATAAAAGATTCTAACTACTTAAAGTACTAACTACTGATAGGCATAGTTAGCAAATTAAAGATTTTGGTAGAGAACAAACAATGAATTATCTTAATAATGTTCATATATATAACGCGTAGCGTTGGGCAGTTGGAGGTGAGCCGCCAGCAGCGGTGAATGTGGGAAGAGAGATGCCAGCCGGCCGTTGTGGCCGAGCGGTTCTAGGCGCTACAGTCTGGAACCGCGCGACCGCTACGGTCGCAGGTTCGACTCCTGCCTCGGGCATGGATGTGTGTGCTGTCCTTAGTTTAGTTAGGTTTAAGTTGTTCTAAGTTCTAGGGGACTTATGACCTCAGCAGTTGAGTCCCATAGTGCTCAGAGCCATTTGAATTTGAGAGATGCCAGAGTTTTGAGAGCGTACGATTTGGACGTGCGTCCGTCAGAAAAAGGAAATTTGTTTAATTGTATGTCACAAAATTATTTATATATATATATATAATTTTGTATGTCACAAAATTATATATATATATATATATATATATATATATATATATATATAATTCTGTGTATCTCACAAAATTATATATATATATATATATATATATATATATATATATATAATTCTGTGACATACAATTAAAGAAATTTCCTTTTCCTGACGGACGCACGTCCAAATCGTCCGCTCTCAAAACTCTGGCATCTCTCAAATTCAAATGGCTCTGAGCACTATGGGACTCAACTGCTGAGGTCATAAGTCCCCCAGAACTTAGAACAACTTAAACCTAACTAAACTAAGGACAGCACACACATCCATGCCCGAGGCAGGAGTCGAACCTGCGACCGTAGCGGTCGCGCGGTTCCAGACTGTAGCGCCTAGAACCGCTCGGCCACACCCGCCGGCTGGCATCTCTCTTCCCACATTCACCGCTGCTGGTGGCTCACCTCCAACTGCCCAACGCTACGCGCTGTTCACATGCAACTGCGCAACACTACACAAGTGAATATTTCAACAATTAGTCCAACCAGCCACAGACTGCACACAGCGCAGTCAGCGATTTTCATATAGAGCACTACGTGGCGTTACCAACATAAAAACCTAAACAGCCTCAGCCTACTTAAAACAGTATTCAAGACTGAGTTCGTAGTTTTACTCAGTTTTATGTTATGAAATGAGAACAGACAGAAACTTAACATTAAGCATTGGTGGTCACGAAGTAGTTGAAGTTAAGGAATTCTGCTACTTAGTCGGTAAAATTACCCATGACAGGTGGAGAAAGGAGGATATAAAAAGCGAAATAGCACCGGCTAAAAGGGCTTTGCTGGCCAAGAGAAGTCTACTAATTTCAAGCATAGACTTCAGTTTGAGGAAGAAATTTCTGAGAATGCACGTTTGGAGCACAGCATTATATGTTAGTGAAACACGGACTGTTGGAAAACCGGAAAAAAAGTTAATCGAAGCATTTCAGATGTGGCGCTAGAGAAGAATGTTGAAAATTACGTCGACTGATAAAGTAAGGAGGTTCGCCGCTGGGTCGGTGACATAAAAGAATATATGGAAAACAATGACAAAAAGAAGGGACAGGATGGTAGCACATTTTTTAAAACACCAGGGAATAACTCTGATGGTACTAGAGGGAGCTATAGAGGGTAAAAACTATAGAGGAGAATGCGATTGGTATACATCCAGCAAATAATTGAGGACTTAGGTTGCAAGTGCTGTTCTGAGATGAAAATGTTAGCATAGAAAAAGAATTCGTGGCCGGCCGCATCGAATTAATCATAAGACTGATGTAAAAAAAAAATCTAGTAACTAATTTTAAAATCACGTTAACACACTATTTTTGCTGTGAGACACATGGTTCTGTTTAGTGCGGCAAGCGCAAATATTAAGAATTATACATATTTAAGTTCTGTATCACATGTTAAATCTGGAGGTTAGTGTTAATCATTCGGTTACAAATTTGCATGGTGCATAAAGTCTGTACATTTTTTAAATTATTTACATAATGTGTGGCTGCTTAAAGTATACTTTGTCAGTCGCGTTCTGTTTTGTAGCTTTAAACGTAAGATCTTCTGCCACAGAACATTGATGTTTGCAAATGAACGGAGTTTAAGTACCCTTCCTTTAAAATGGAAATCTGTGCCAGTTGGCAATAGTTTCCGTTTCAAAATATTTGTAGCTTGTAACTGGTTTTTGATAACACTTCTTCTTAATCTGATTTCACTTAAAGGTTATTTTGCGTGGAGTGCGGTAATAATGTAGCAGGTACAATACTGACAGGACATTCTCGATAGTAACACATCCGAGCAGAGTATTCGTTCCTAGGTATATGGCCATGTACCTTGAAACGGTTTTCACATTTGGCAATACCTCACTTTTACGGAGTAATTTTTGTAATTTCAGAAAAAGATTGCATCACAGTGACGTAAGTGCTATCATTTCAAAATGGAATAACAAAATACACTGAATTTCTATTAGAGTGCTGACTAGACGTGAAAGTGTGGAAAGCGTTCCAAGGTACAACAGTCTCCCTCAGTCATCCATATTACAAGCGACTATCGTTCCCATTTCCGTCTGTTATACCAATCGCTGAAAACAGTATGGAATAAGAAGAAGATGACAACGTTATGGCGTGATACAATTCCATTTGTTTCTCTTTCCCTGCTTTTACGACTTGAAAACGTAGGAGGTATCAAAACTTTCTGATCCCAGTTTTTCCAATAATTCGGCAAGAAGTTTCCTGCGGCAGGCGCCGAAGTTTTCCAATGCTGCGCCGCCCGACGCTGGGGTAATACTCCCACAACGGCTGCAAACGCTACCAACGAAACGCGTAATTCTCGTTTTCTCCGCCATATTGCCAGCAACCGTATGTTGTTCAGGTGCTACGCAAGAATCTTCTGGGCAGATAGTTGAATGACTCTTATTTTCTCTTTTACAAATCAACTTAAGACGCTGCCAGTAGTCTTATTAAAAGGATCGGAGAGTTCTTCTAGAACAGCAATTTCTCTGTTCTCCGAGCTGAGAATAGGAATAAAATGAGGCTTTAGCGAATCCTGTAGTAGTTTTTTGATAGTTCAGCTGACGCAAGAAAGAGATTAGCACAAATCTCCACTCATTCCGCCTGTCAGTGTGGCCGAGCGGTTCTAGGCGCTTCAGTCTGGAACTGCGCTACCGCTACGGTCGCAGGTTCGAATCCTGCATCGGGCATGGATGTGTGTGACGTCCTTAGGTTAGTTAGGTTTAAGTAGTTCTAAGTTCTAGGGGACTGATGACCTCAGATGTTAAGTCCCATAGTGCTCAGAGCCATTTTTCCACTCATTTCACCGTTTACTTCGAAGTAGTACTGCTAAAGAGCAGCTCACGATACTTTTAATTTCACAATAAGTAAGAAACATACTCGATCCGCACGTATTACTCTCTAGATCCAATGAGACACATACTTAGCGTTTAATCGTTTGTGTCTCAATACTATTTGCAGTTCTTAGAAGGAACTACATTTACAAAAGTCCGGTAATCAATTTCCAGGAGAGCATTACGGAAGAGTCTAAAGTTCCTGTTAGAGCACCAACCTGTGTGTCGTAAAATTCAGATTACACCTACAAGAGCGTTGAAAAAGCAACTCTTCCCAATCTGTGAACGGTATCGTGATGCCTGGCAGAACAGAAAGTATGTTCCTTCCTACATCTGACAGTGACTGAAGATTACTGATGTACAAATCTTGTACTACTATTGTGCTTTATCCAAAATGCGTAACTGGTTAATGTCGTACAGGTATTATTTTGTGTGATAATCTTAACCAACTACAGTATAAACATATACAGGGTGGTCCATTGATCGTGACCTGGCCAAATATCTAACGAAAAAGCGTCAAACGAAAAGACTACAAAGACAAAACTTGTCTAGCCTGAAGGGAGAAACCAGATGGTGCTATGGCTGGCCCGCCAGATGGCGCTGCTATAAGTCAAACGCATATCAAATGCGTTGTTTTAAAAATAGGAACCCACATTTTTTATCACATATCCGTGTAGTACATAAAGAAATATGAATGTTTCAGTTGAACCATGTTTTTCGCTTCGTGATAGATGGCGCTGTAATAATCACAAATATATGGCTCACAATTTTAGACGAACAGTTGGTAACAGGTAGGTTTTTTAAATTAAAATACAGAACGTAGGTACGTTTGAACATTTTATTTCGGCTGTTCCAATGTGATACATGTACCTTTGTGAACTTATCATTTCTGAGAACGCTTGCTGTTACAGAGTGATTACCTGTAAATACCACATTAATGCAACAAATTCTCAAAATGAGGTCCGTCAACCTCAATGCATTTGGCAATACGTGTAATGACATTCCTGTCAACAGCGAGTAGTTCGCCTTCCACAAGGTTCGCACATGCATTCACAATGCGCTGACGCATGTTGTCAGGCGTTGTCGGTAGATCACGATAGCAAATATCCTTCAACTTTCACCACAGAAAGGAATCCGGGAACTTCAGATCCGGTGAAAGTGCGTGCCATGGTATGATGCTTCGACGACCAATCCACCTGTCATGAAATATGCTATTCAATAGCGCTTGAACCGCACGCGAGCTATGTGCCGGACATCCATCTTGTTGGAAATACATCGCCCTTCTGTCATGCAGTGAAACATCTTGTAGTAACACCGCTAGAACATTACGTAGGAAATGAGCATACATTGCACCATTTAGATTGCCATCGATAAAATGGGGGCCAATTATCCTTCCTCCCATAATGCCGCACCATACATTAACCCGCCTAGGTCGCTGATGTTCCACTTGTCGCAGCCATCGTGGATTTTCCGTTGCCCAGTAGTGCATATTATGCCGGTTTACGTTACCGCTGTTGGTGAATGACGCTTCGTCGCTAAACAGAACGCGTGGAAAAAATCTGTCATCGTCCCGTAATTTCTCTTGTGCCCAGTGGCAGAACTGTACACAACGTTCAAAGTTGTCGCCATGCAATTCCTGGTGCATAGAAATATGGTACGGGTGCAATCGATGTTGCTGTAGCATTCTCAACACCGACGTTTTTGAGATTCCCGATTCTTGCGCAATTTTGTCTGCTACTGATGTGCGGACTAGCCGTGACAGCAGTTAAAACACCTACTTGGGAATCATCATTTGTTGCAGGTCGTTGTCGACGTTTCACATGTGGCTGAACACTTCCTGTTTCCTTAAATAACGTAACTATCTGGCGAACGGTCCAGACACTTGGATGATGTCGTCCAGGATACCGAGCAGCATACATAGCACACGCCCGTTGGGCATTTTGATCGCAATAGCCATACATCAACACGATATCTACCTTTTCCGCAATTGGTAAACGGTCCATTTTAACACGGGTAATGTATCACGAAGCAAACACTGTTCGCACTGGCGGAATGTTACGTGATACTACGTACTTATACGTTTATGACTATTACAGCGCCATCCATCACAAAGCGAAAAAAGTGGTCCAACTAAAACTTTCATATTTCTGTACGTACTACACGAATATGTAATAAAAATGGGGGTTCCTATTTAAAAAACGCAGTTGACATCCGTTTGACCTATGGCAGCGCCATCTAGCGGGCCAACTAAAGCGCCATCTGGTTTCCCCCTTCAAGCTAGACGAGTTTCGTTCTTTGTAGGTTTTTTGTTTGATGCTTATTTTTTAGATATTTGGCCCGGTCACTATCAATGGACCAGTTCCTAAATGGTTATACTCTAGTAGTGATTAACATCTATACACAAATACACAAGTTCCGTGGTCAATCTGTGGTGCAACTAAGATTTGAAAAGATGGAAAAAAGACATAACTGACATTCGTAAGCAACTGTAAATCGCTGTGGCTACTCTCAAGTGATGTGCTGGGAGGTGTCCCGTTAGTGACGTCTCTGAGCTACAAAAGGTGCCTCAAGAGCTATCCTCTCCTGTGGAGCCTGTCTCCTCTGAAGGAACTACAGTATCTATCGCTGCTCCTGCAGTTGACTGAGATTGGCGGTCAGGGCTATGCGCTCTGCGTAGGGACCGGGGAGTACTTGAGGATGTTACTCCCATCCCCATTACCAGTAGTCTGGAGGTGCTCTCTTGCAGTTGAATCGAAACTCAGTCAGAGAGCCTCACTTCACCTGTTGGGGAACCTTCTGTATCCTCAATCTATAGGAGGAAACGGAAAAGCTTATGAGTGAAGTAATCGGCAGTAGTCCAAACATATGGGAAATAATGGCAGCAATGGATCGGATGGGTTGGGAAGGAACAACAGTCTCACTCAGTGTGTATGCCTGATGTCTTCTTTCAACATACTGAACAGGCTATTGCAGCAGCCATTAAGGGAACAGCGTGAAACAATCTGCAGATTGCGACACACTTTGGAACAAATGATGCCTCTCATCTGGTCTCCGACGTCATATGTCGTTATTATAAAGTATGTTGTAAAATGTTGAGAAAACCCGTCTCAGTAATTTGTAGCATTGTCAGGAGAACTGATTGGGATGGCTTGGTTCTGAATTGAGTGAAAGGCTTGAATTTCGAAGGTTCTGTGGCAATCTAGGCTGCGACTTCCTGGACTTGGGTGATAGGGTTGAGAACTGTAGTGTTCGCCTAAACAGCTCAGGTGTCACTGCACATCGAAGGCTGCCACCCAAGTAGCTGACTGTGTGTGGGGTGCCCACAAGGTTTCTTAGATTAGGAGGATCTCCATATAGCTAGATAATGGTAGCTGTAGTAGACCTCGAAGTATCAGTGTAAGATATCTGACACTCCATTCCTTTTCAATTTCGTCAGACATCTGCAAAAATAACCTGTGAGTGCGTTAGCGTCACTAGAATAAATTTCTGGGGGGTTGGGTTGATCCTTATTCTACGACAGAGCACATCAGAGATAATCTGCACATAATTTGTTCAGTTTCTGCATTGTTGTCAATGAAGGACACTGGTTTACATAGATTGTGACATGATACTTTCAGGACAATTGTCAAGATAACGTATTACACCCTGATTAGCAGAAATAAGGCTGAACACAACAGTATCAATTTTAAATAGAAGGTTCTCTACAGGATTTTACTTACATCTAAACAGTGAAGCACTGTCTAAGTTGGCCAATATTACTTCAGATCATCCGATTCCGGTGTAAGTTCAGTACTATTTAGGATGACAATCAAGCCTATGGTGGATGGTTAGTTTTTGTGACAAGATATGCAAAAGATTGCTCAAGGTTGCCCATCTACACAGTGGACGCAAGCTGGTTATCCAATAATTTTACCTCTCTGCCAGCGGCATTTACGTTTAGCTGCGACGTGTTGCCAGCTGCATGGCTGCTCTCGCCCTCTGAAACTCCTATAAAAAGCTAATTAAAATCTTTATTGAGTTTATGAGCTGAAACAGCCTTATGTTTCTCGTTAGGCGAGAACACATGCACTCATGCCTAGTCTGGAAAATATGGCAATACACACGGGCATAGATGGAGCAGCGTGTATATTTCAACGCCGTCTCGTTTCTTGCAAGAACAATTAACTACGTGGCTGTTTCGTTTCTCCGCTATCGGAGAAATTAATTTCTAGCTAAACGCCAGCCAAAGTGAACGCAGCGTTCACACAAAATTCCTCTTTCGGCGTCGTACAGGGCGTGATACGCCCTGTTCTACACTTCACGCTGGATCAGAGGAGAGTCCCCAAAGTTTTCGGTATTCTATCTTTCGTAGCAAACCGTCCCCCATGTGTGTCCTTTCATGCTTCGCGTCATGACCTTTTCAGACTAATGGAGGCGTTCCTTTCATCTCGTGGAAACTACCCCCGCCAATTGCAAAGGGTGTGCCTTCAAACTGTGCCATACTCTTGCCACTTCTATTTCTTCTGGCTTTATTTCAGCCAATCGGACATATTGTGGCCGCTCCTGACGCCTAAAAATTACGCACGTACGTCATGAGAGTACCATGGACCTTTCATGTGATCAGTAAATGCGACTCTCTTTTAACAGCATCTAGGCCTGTTTGTCTCCATCTGGAAATTCCCTAACGCAATTTTCTAAAGCATTTCTCCATCGTAGGCAGCGCTGGGCCGCTACCTGCTCCCCTTGATGTATCGCCTGGCGCGTTTGTTGCCTCCCTCGCCACAGGTCACTGACCCCTGTTAGAAGCCTTTCGTTGTAGGCGGGCTGTGGCTGCGCAACTCGAGTCTGACCCAAAGTAAAACGTTTCATCCAGCAGCTTTTTCCACCTTTTGCTCACTGGCATGCAGGATCTGAGTTCGGTGTGTTAATACCGTCGAATCGAGTGTCATACCTGTTTTCATTTCATACTGTACATTTTGATAGGCAGATCTGCTCACTATCACCGAAGTATGTCAGGTGACTTATCCATCTACTTGTTGTGATGTAAGATGCGAAATTAACATTCATTCAAGCTGCACCCTTATAGATCCAAAGAAATGTCCCTTAGAGGCGAGGGCATTGATGTTTCAGAATTAACCACAGAAACTTTCACAACAATGTCCCAGAGTTTGAAGTGCTCCTAAAAAGCAGTGGTTCTCACATAGTACTAGGAACAGAAATCTGGGTAAAACCAGTAAATGACAGAAGCAAGATTTTTGGGGAAAACTAAAGTGTATATCGAATGGATGGGTAAAAAAAAAAAAAAAAAAAAAGAAAGAAAGTATAGCTGAAGCCAAGTTCACCGTGATCGAAGTTAAAGCCACATCTTGTATTGTTTGGGCAAGGCTCAGTATGAGAGATGAGCATGAATTTATAGCCAGATCCTTCTATCAACAAGCAAACCCACCTGCAGAAGCAAAGAAAACTGTAGAGTAAACGTAAGTCCACTATTACGTCAGTACCCCTGTCATACTCTCATATTATAGTTGACTGTAATTTCAGACAATCAGTTAGGAAAATGACAGTTTTTAAGTGGTGGATGTGGCAAGATTTTCTGCATAACATTAGTAAATGTCTTCACTGAGAACTACCTAGTACAGATAGTTTGTAAGTAGGCTGTTTAGGTTTTTATGTTGGTAACGCCACTTAGTGCTCTGTATGAAAATCGCCCCTGCGTTGTGTGCAGTCTGTGTCTGGTTGGACTCATTGTTGGAATATTCGCTTGTATATTGTTGGGCTGTGGGATACGAACAGGGAGTAGCGTTGGGCAGTTGGAGGTGAGCCGCCAACAGTGGTGGATGTGGGGAGAGAGATGCCAGAGTTTTGAGCGCACGATCTGGACGTGGGTCCGTCAGAAAAAGGATATTTGTTTAACTGGATGTCACAAAATTACATATATATATTATAACTTATGAACGCAATCAAGGTAAATGCATTCTCTATCAAAATCTTTCATTTTCTAACTATGCTTATCAATAGTTAGTGCCTTCAGTAGCTAGAATCTTTTATTTAGCTGGTAGTATTGCAGTAGTTCGAGTGACGAAGATTCTTGTGAGGTAAGTGATTCATGAAGGGTATAGGTTATTGTTAGCCAGGGCCATTCTTTTGTAGGGATTATTGAAAGTCAGATTGCGTTGCGCTAAAACTATTGTGTGTCAGTTTAGTGATGATCAGAATAAGTAAAGAGAAAACTGTCTGAATATTTTGAGTTTCACTCATCTGTTTGAAAATCAAATAATGTAATAGTTTTTTTCCAGCACAGTCATTTATAATTTTTCAAAGGGTACGTTTCAAGTTCAGAAGACCACTCATCATGGAAATATGTTGCATATTATGGGAACTAACAGATCCATCCTCTTTCATGGTGTCCACACTGAAACTGGTATCGGTTTTAGCTCCAGTGATTACCAAACTACAAAGGGTAAGTAATAACAATAGAAGGATTTATATCTTCAGCAAACTAGATGAAGAAATGTGTTGTCGTAACTCAATAAGGAACTCGGAGAGGAGAGGAGCTTGTACAATGGGGTGCAAATCTTAATGGCGAAAGTAACTTTCACATGGAGTGTCACAAGCAAATACCAGGGCTCAATAAAACTTGGACAATATAGCCTATAGCAGGAATTGCTGTGGTGTAGCACAGAAGGTAACTGCGAGAAATACGCAATGAAACGAACAGTAATGAAACTTTTATTCAAAGACAGTAATTTACCCTGAAGTCACCGCAATTTGTGATGGTCCCACGGTTAGTACAAAAGGGGGAGACAGGTTCTCAGTAGGGTATATGATCACCAGGGACAGCACTGCATACGCCCATACTGATAACGAAGTTGGTAAGGGGTTCTTGTGGTAGAGCATTCCGTTCCTCGACCAGCATGGCTGACAACTCATGGATGGCCGTTGATATAAGTTGATGCGCTGCAATAGTTCTTTCCAATGCATCCAATGCGTGCTCGATGAGATTTAAGTCGGAAAAACTGGCAGGCCCGTACTTTCGCCGAATACCCTATTGTTGTTCCAAGAGCTCCTCCACGTCCGCTGCTCGATGCGATCGCCACCTATATGAGTGAAGTGAGGGCAGAATGTACTTCTGAAAAGAAGGAAATAGGAAGGAGTACAGAGTCAAAATAATCTCGACCGGTAACTGTGCCGTGTTCAAAGACTTGGGGGTCAGTACGTCCATGCATCATAACGCCTTTCCTCATCATGACACCATCAGAACAGTCATGTTCGACAGTGTTCCTGGCTGTTTACGTATTCCCACCTCTCGCTGTATGAGGGTACGCCCCGCATCCATATTCAGAATAAATCCGCTCTCATTCAAGCTTGCGATCCCCTTCTTCTTTGGTCCAGTCCTTACACCCTTAGCACCACTACAAACGGCGCAGTGCTGTTAAATACGGTTGCAACAGCACCTGCTGTTTGACATGGGTCTCTTCTCACCTGTTGTGCAATGTAGCAGTCATCTTGGAACATCCCCTCGAAAAATTATGAATGACTGTGCCGGTAAGCTTCTACGTTATTTGATTTTCAAGCAGCTGAGCAAAACTCAACTTACTCAAACATTTTTCTCTTTACTTACTCTGATCATCACTAAACTGACACACAATATTTTTAGCGCAACGCAATCTGACTTTCAATAATCCCTACAAAAGAATGGCCCTGACTAACAATAACCTATACCTTTCATGAATCACTTAACTCACAAAACTTATCGTTACTCGAGCTACTGGAATACACCGACCGCCAATACTGCCAGCTAAATAAATGATTCTAACTACAGAAGACACTAATTACTGATAGGCATGTTATGTTATGTTAACCGGGGACCTAGAAAAGATGGAGAGGCTCCGTCCCCGCCGCAGCCGCAGTGGTCCGCAACCCCACGACGACTACCGCAGTCCACTTCACCCTTCCGCCGCCCCACACCGAACCCTGGCTCATTGTGCGGTTCGGCCCCCGGTGGACCTCCCGGGAAAGTCTCACACCAGACGAGTGTAACCCCTATGCTTGTGTGGTAGAGTTATAGTGGTGTACGAGTACGTGGAGAACTTGTTGGCGCAGCAAACGCCGACATAGTGTAGCTGAGGCGGAATAAGGGGAACCAGCCCGCATTTGCCGAGGCAGATGAAAAACCGCCTAAAAACCATCCACAGACTGGCCGGCTTACCGGACCTCGACACAAATACGCCGGGCGGATTCGTGCTGGGAACCGGTGCTCTTTCCCGATCGGAAGGCAACTTCCACCTCCACACGTACTGCTCGCTTTTCTTACCTCCCCAGCATTTTTTGTCCAGTTCTCTTATGTGAGCAGACAAAATAACTTCACTGAGTCCATATCTATAAAATGGAATAACTTTCACTTTATTAAGTGAGTACGTTTTTGTAGTTGTTAAATGAGCTTACGTTTGAAATATTCCTACAAGGAATGGCTGCGAAGCGTATAATTTGCAAGTGGGATGTTGTCAGTCCACTCTGCAGTGTTGGTGGCAAAGGGATTGGATTAGTGAATGTTAATGGTTCAAATGGCTCTGAGCACTATGGGACTTAACATATATGGTCATCAGTCCCCTAGAACTCAGAACTACTTAAACCTAACTAACCTAAGGACAGCACACAACACCCAGCCATCACGAGGCAGAGAAAATACCTGACCCCGCCGGGAATCGAACCCGGGAACCCGGGCGTGGGAAGCCAGAACGCTACCGCACGACCAAGAGATGCGGGCGGATTAGTGAATGTGACGCCTTGCTGCAATCTATTGTTGACAGGGTATTGTAAACCTGTGTAACTGTGTTGGAGTCACTTGGTGCTTGGTGGTGAATTAATGAAGGGCCAACAAGCTACTACACTTCTCTCACCATTAACTGTGTTACTGGTAGACTGCATGAATCTCTTCCATTTTGGAATTGCCGGCACTTGTAGAGTGCACTGCACTAACTTGAGCCACTTGTCCAACATCCACACTATATCTAACAAGGTGCGTGGCAGTGTCTAATGGAATACGACTGACCATGTTCAAGTGAAGAACAGTAGTCTGCTGTAATGCACTGATTGACTTACACTGAAATATCTGAAGTTACGTAACACCTGGGTGACCTAATTCTGGTGCACAGGGAGACAATTGGATCCTCTGAGCCTCTGCAACTGTTGGGAGAGCTGACGCTGAGGTGATGCATTCGATACCCATCAAGCTGTGAAAAGTGTTGCAGACTGTGGTACTGAAGGTAATGAAATAAACATTGTCCGGTACGCACTGACAGAAAGTTAGACTTAGGAAAGCCACATCAGTGTGGTAGACATTGACAGTTTCATCTGTTGAACTGTTTTAAATAATACCTCACGTAACAACTACAAATGGGTAATCATTCAATAAACTGAAAATTTCTTCACATATAAACACGAATTCAGTGAGGTTATTTTTTTAGTTCACATAAGGGAACCGCACAGGAAATTCTAGGAAGGTAAAGTTTGTAAACTGAAAAGTGAGCAGCGCTTGCATTGGGGAAGTTGCCTTTCCAGGAGAAAGCTACAGCTGTCGTAAAGAATGACTAAGAACCAACTTCCCATCTAGAAGCGCAGAAGAGCATGCATAGATTTACGTAGATTCTGTCCATATGCATTTCTTGCGTCAATATATTAGTAACTCATATCTGTGTTCCGTGTAGTGTCAATGTCCTTTGTTGAAATTAAATACCCCCTCGGCATGTCTGCGCACAGTGTAGCCACTATGCAGTATAAATGTTCACAAGTGCTGTGTAACCTTTAAGTTCATGAAATACACTTTATACTTACACTCTCTCTCTCTCTCTCTCTCTCTGTGTGTGTGTGTGTGTGTGTGTGTGTGTGTGTGTGTGTGTGTGTGTTCCAGGTGAAGAGGATTACATAAATTTGGAAATACTGTAGTGTACATGACGTCGTTATTATGCAATTTAGGTGAAGGTTATGGATTTTTCTGCATTGAAATTTCTGCTATTGGTAATATTTGTGTTTTGTAGAACATTTTAGATATGAATTATTTAATTTGATGGTCCACTGTGCCTTACACCAAGAATCATACAGTGACTGAACGATGGACATTTACAAGTTCTTCTTAAATTATGCGTGTTTACACCGTTTTCATAATGTTGTTCTTATAAATATAATTATATGCAACACATAATTATGCGTCTTTTGGACATGGCGTAAAAAATTCTGATTTCTTAGAACACGGCCAAGATGGCGGATTTAGGGGGCGGGTAAAGCCGGATACTTTTGAACATGGCAGCTACATTGTGATTGTCGGTTTAATTTTAATGGCAGCTAAAGTACAATGCTGCGATTGGCTCAAATGATTCAAATAGCTCTGAGCACTATGGGACTTAACATCTGAGATTATCAGTCCCCTAGAACTTACAGCTACTTAAACCTAACTAACCTAGGGACATCACATACATCCATGCCAGAGGCAGGATTCGAACCTGCGACCGTAGCGGTCGCGCTCCGATCGACTGTTTCGTTTGAAGTAGTGGTGAGGAGAAGGGAGGTGAGAGGTGATCATGATGACGTCATGAGTATAGTTGTGAGCCCTGCCTCTGCACGTAGGGAACCCAGATAATCAACGGACATTTTTGTTCAAGGTTGAAAAAACACTTTCTTCGGTCTTAAGGTCCTGTTGCGCTTCTACTTGTCTGATATAAGCGTGGTGTGTTCCATGTACTCTGTTTATCTCCCCTTCGGCAGTCTATGTAGTAGGCGATGTTTGCTACTTTCCTTGTGTTTCACTTGTGCTAGTCATCAAGAACAAGTTTGGAAAGTTACCTCACGTAAAGTCACTAACTTAAGCCGGTCCGGTGGTGCTCCACTTCGAGATAGTTGATGGTAGAAGAAATTTTCAACACCCGTATTTGGTCGGCAAGAGGAGAAGAGACGGTGGCGTAAAGAACTATTTGAAAGGAGTTGGCTATGTGCCCAATTTAGTTTTGACGTTTCCTCCTCATTTAGACAAACCAAGTTGACACACTGAACACACAGCCACTGCAAATATCTGCAGCCAACAGATACAGTTAACAACACAACTCCCACACTCTACGAGGAAAGGGACTGCTGTGTGTGGAGGAAGATGTGTCATTCTCATTTGACGACTAAACAACCCCGCGGGGTCTAGCAGTCGGCAATGTCGTACGATTCTTTGTTTATTTCTGAATGCTAAAACCAATTTAGGTGTCCACCGCAGGCTGTAAAATGCTTTTCAGCGGTTCAATTTATTGCTTCATTTACGGCATTACGTTACTTGCCACTACGGCCTGTGGCCATTTCCAATTAGCTGGAATAACAGCATCGACAAAATAAAACTGTAAAACACTTTATTTAAAATGGTTACACTTTACATATTAGAACTGGTGTTATAATACTTACAGTTGAAAAACACACACACGCATGTCGAAAATCTGTATGTATAGTCTTACACAACACATAACGCATTTTGTACCAGTGTAACAACTGAACTACTGTTGACAAACACCTCCTAAGTTCTTGTTTAATGTATTTAATAGAAATTGTAATCTAATGTATGACTATCTTAAAAAGGGGGTTTACGTTTTTTACTTTGTAAATGTTGTTATTGCAGACATTTGAATATGGCCACAGGCATATAACAGGCTGTTAAGGTAATATAATACATGATGCAATAAATTTCATCTTTGTAAAGAAATTGACAGTCTCCGGCGGAGTATTAAAATGATTTTCGCATGCAGAAATTACGTCGAGCACATGGACACCCACATCAAGAAACATCATTAATTTCATTTTTATGTTGCTCTTTACAGAGTGGAGTGTCCCATGTAATGAGGATACCCTCGTATATGTTGCGAATGATTAAAAACGCTAAATGAAAGAACTAGGGGTAGTATGCGAAACAGCAAGTACACCTCAGTTTGATTAATGGTACTTCCCTTTCTTTATCTGGTGAGGTAGTGGGCGATTGCAGTACCTTAAATGGAATGGTATCTGTTAGTTCACGAAAACGAAGATAAGTGGCGTACTATATGCCACTATTCACCATGAAGCTTCTCGCTAAATTAGGTGGGAAAATTACAGAGTGTCTGGTTAACGTCTAGATCATGTAGTAGTTCAGTTTACCAATCCATGTCAACACCACATACAGGGAAAATGTAAAATAGTTATTAAACGCACTGAAATTGAATGAATGGATCGATGGCAATATAATTAATGAAGATGCATTGATATGAAATAACATCAGTGCAAAGTGTTTAGAAATGTAATGACTAAGTCACGAGATATAACATAAAATGGTGGTAGCTTTTTCGACTGATCTTGTATTTATGCTGAAAGATTGGCTTCGACTGGTAGACTTCCAACCATTAGTTCCCGAACGATGGTTGCTGGATAATAACAGTTGTGCTAACACGGCTCAGCTGGCCCGACCGTAATGGTGGGCTAACATATAAATTCTCAAATACAAACTTATCAAGTACATAAAGGCTTGCTAGAGTCATGAGGAAGACCTCCCGGCTAGCTGCACGCTGTAACGCGCTGTTTCCCGAGCGGGAAGGCGTGCTGGCCCCCGGCACGAATCCGCCCTGCGGATTAGTATCGAGGTCCGGTGTGCCGGCCAACCTGTGGATGGTTTTTAAGGCGGTTTTCCGGTTTTCCATTTACATCGGTGAATGCGGGCTGGTTCCCCGTATTCCGCCTGTTAAACTATGTCGGCGATTGCTGTGCAAACACCATCTCCATGTACTAGTACACCATAATTACTCTACCGCGCAAACATTTTGGGGTTACACTCGTCTGGTATGAGACGTTACCGGGAAGGGGGGGGGGGGGGCTGTCCACTGGGGGCCGAACCGCACAATAACCCTGGGTTCGGTGTGGGGCGGCGGTGGGGTGAGTGGACTGCTGTGGCCTGTTGTGAGATTATGAACCACTGAGGAATACGGTGGTACGAAGCCTCTCCGTCGTTTCTAGGTCCCCGGTTTAATACACAATACACACACACAATATGGTCATGAGGTATGGGTGTCTGGTCCTCTGCCTATTGCAATAAAAGTTCCGCCGCTCCCAGAGTGAAACAATTCCGAGTGGTAGTCCTGGTTAGCCGGCCGGAGTGGCCGTGCGGTTCTAGGGGCTACAGTCTGGAACCGAGCGACCGCTACGGTCGCAGGTTCGAATCCTCCCTCGGGCATGGATGTGTGTGATGGCCTTAGGTTAGTTAGGTTTAATTAGTTCTAAGTTCTAGGCGACTGATGACCTCAGAAGTTAAGTCGCGTAGTGCTCAGAGCCATTTTAGTCCTGGTTAATTCAAGCACCGCCGAATGCACGTAACATTCATTAAATAAAAAAAAAATGACCAGGTGCGAGTAGGATTCACGCTCTGAGGGTTTCATACAGAGATAATTACGGAGATGGACACTTTATCCACTCCGGGAATTGAGAATCTATATGATTTTTGCTAATTATCGACACTGATACTCGCAAGGTATCGATGATATAATTTCAAATTAACAATTCCCCTTTAGTTGTAGTGTCAAACCTTTCTTCTTGCGAAATATCGTAATTCTAGACCAACGTGAAGTATCATATAGCTTTTGATTAAAGAGTTTGGGGGTATCAAAAAGTGTCGCATAAATAGTCGTATCTTTTGATTGGTGGTGGTGGTTAGTGTTTAACGTCCCGTCGACAACGAGATCATTAGAGACGGAGCTCATGCTCGGGTTAGGGAAGGATTGGGAAGGAAATCGGCCGTGCCCTTTCAAAGGAACCATCCCGGCATTTGCCTGAAGCGATTTAGGGAAATCACGGAAAACCTAAATCAGGATGGCTGGAGAAGGGATTGAACCGTCGTCCTTCCGAATGCGAGTCCAGTGTATCTTTTGATTGCTTTGGCTTGGAAGCTAACATTTATATATCACCCAGGGCCCATAGACCTTAGTATGCTGCATAAATTTCAAGTTGATACGTCCACCCGTTTGAGAGAAAAAGGTATCTTAACAGATGGTCGGGCAGACTGACAGTCTGATAACAAGAGACAAATTTTTTTGTCTGATATAATTATAAATTAAGAATCTTCAGAGTCTTTCCTTTGGTTGTACAGTGAAACCTTGATTCTTCCCAGATTTGATTATTCTAGACCAACGGGGATTACCCTATAGGTTCGATGAGTGAGTTTGCGAGTATCAAAATATGAGACATAAATGCCCGTATCTTTTTATTGTATTGACTTGGAAGCTTCAATTTTTACATCACCAAGGGACAACAGACATTAGTAATTTAGATGTCAACTTGATACCTCTATCCATTCATGAGAAAAAGGGTTTTTGACATTCTGACAGACAGACAGCTAGTAGGATTCTGTTTTTGTTGACTGAGATACCGGACCTTAACAAGACAATGATGAACTGCTGAACACTAACCTTCTTCCTCTACTTTTTCTTGTGCCTTTGCGCCCTTTTAGGCTCATTTTCTGAGTGGTTATTAATAAATTTGGCAAGTGCCTCTCCTCTCACCACCATGTTGCCTACCAAGGACGCATTATGTGCACCCCAACTGACAGCGTGTGGCGTTACTCAAGTGGAGGTGAGCGAGAGTTTTCTACATGTTTGTGAATTGTGTAACTCAGGCTGGATTGTATACCAGCCCGCTATTCACTCAGTAGGATGCGGAAAACCAACTGAAAACTGTGTCCAGGCTGGTAAGCACACTGACCCTCGTCGATCATCCGGCGGACGGTTTCGATAGGGCGTTGGTGTATCCCCCAGTGCTGCAAGTGGCTCTTTTGAGGAAACCAAAGCAGTTCAGCCTTGTAACATCTAAACGTTCTCTAGAGCATACCGTTCAGCCTCAAAATCTATTACATGGTAAGACGAAACAAAAAGGTTTTCGTCAGCTCCGAATGAGTGCAAAACGATGACTGCAGAAACCTCAAACTACTCTTTTGTTGGGACGGCAACAGCAGCTGTAAATTCCGCGATGTCTGGCCAGTATTTTTGTCACCTGCAGCGCCCACGCATCCTCTGCCAGTGTGGTATGTTCCGTGGTGGGTGTAGCTGTGTTATTGCACGGTAACTCTTAGTTGTAACAGATTTTGCAAACACAATTAATAAAAAGATCTGCCCCCATTCACAGCCCTTGTTCCAACACCCAGAAAACTTTTAATACATCAAATATGCTTCTTATTTTAAGTTAGTACTCTAGAAGGCTAAATAAAAATGCGAATGCACGGCAAATATAGTCGGACGTTATTAATTGTTTCTGGTGCAGTTCGACCATATACATTTCTCATTACACGAGAGTCTCGTTACTGATGAATTTTTCTCTGCACATTGGACGATATGTTCGTTTATTATCTATATTTCGATAAGTTTTTTTATCTGGTTATCTTCTTTGTCAGAAGATAAGTAAGAAACTTGTCGAAACATCGCTCCGAAACTTGTAAAATTTTACTTGACTGACTTCTTGAGAAGACTTCATCACTGAAACCTCTGAGAAATCCAGAATTTGCATATTGTTTGGCTACTGTCATTGACATTTGTTAAGGCATTATCAGATTTCGCCAAAACATTAAATAATTTAGTTACAAATTGAGCTTTAGTGCCTCTTTTGATAAAAGTGTACCAAATATTAATCATATAGAGAAACATCCGACCATCCATGAACTACCCATGAAACTTTGTTTAGATAAATGACGAATCTATGAAGAAAATGAGGATGAATGGAGTTTCACGTCCTGACAGTGGCGAGGCCATTAGAGATGCAGAACAAGCTCGGATTGGAGAAAGACTGGGGAAGGTAGAGGGATCTCCTCTAATGAACTGTTCCATATGCAATACGTAAATAGGAAGGGCCGAACGGGAATTTGCGTGTCTTAGTATTTCGCCAACTCGGTTGCCTCGAGGAAATCGAACAACATATATCCATTTTTATGTATGTGTAAACGAAACAGCGCTTTCCATTCAGATTTTTGCGTAAATTCAAATTGCGTTACATGAGTACGCTTACAACAAGATCCCTTTTTGTAGAAACATGTTACAATCTTTTTACAATTTCACAAGTGAAACATACATACATTGCAAAGAAATACCTATGTTTTGTGCATAAGTAGTAAAGTCAACGGATTCAATAATTCTGAAAACCAATCTGTTTGGAAACTTGTTCTTAGGTTTGTTAAGCGTAGAGCCACGACATTTCGTTGCTTTTCTGTATATTTATTTTGGAAACTTAATCTTATCTCTTTTTCAGTCTGAATAGAGGATGGTCAGAAACAGCCCGAAAAGCTTTTAAAGCTGTTGCAGAGAAAGTCGTGCTGGGATATAATACACAACTGGCCAATAAAATTGCTACACCAAGAAGAAATGCAGATGATAAACGTGTATTCATTGGACATACTAGAACTGACATATGATTACATTTTCACGCAATTTGGGTGCATAGACCCTGAGAAATCAGTACCCACAACAACCACCTCTGGCCGTAATAATGGCCTTGATACGCCTGGGCGTTAAGGCAAACAGAGCTTGGATGGCGGGTACAGATACAGCTACCCATGCAGCTTCAACACGATACCACAGTTCATCAAGAGTAGTGACTGGCGTATTATGACGAGCCAATTGCTCGGCCACCATTGACCAGACGTTTTCAGTTGGTGAGAGGTCTGGAGAATGTGCTGGCCAGGGCATCAGTCGAACATTTTCTGTGTCCAGAAAGGCCCGTACAGGACCCGCAACATGCAGTCGTGCATTATCCTGCTGAAATGTAGGGTTTCACAGGGATCGAATGAAGGGTAGAGCCACAGGTCGTAACAAATCTGAAATGTAACGTCCACTGTTCAAAGTGACGTCAGTGCCAACAAGACGTGACCGAGACGTGTAACCTATGGCACCCCATACCATCACGCCCGGTGATACGCCAGTATGGCGATGACAAATACACGCTTCCAATGTGCGTTTACCGCGATGTCGCCAAACACGGATGCGGCCATCATGATGCTGTAAACAGAACCTGGATTCATCCGAAAGAAAATGACGTTTTGCCATTCGTGCAGTCAGGTTCGTCGTTGAGTACACCATCGCAAGCGGTCAATTGCTGTTTGTGTATGAGAAATCGCCGGCCAGAGTGCCGTGCGGTCCTAGGCGCTACAGTCTGGAGCCGAGCGACCGCTACGGTCGCAGGTTCGAATTCTGCCTCGGGCATGGATGTGTGTGATGTCCTTAGGTTAGTTAGGTTTAATTAGTTCTAAGTTCTAGGGACTGATGACCTCAGATGTTAAGTCCCATAGTGCTCAGAGCCATTTGAACCATTTTTGATGTACAAAGTTTCTGTAGACGATAGTACTGTCTTTTCAGCACCACAGAGGTAAAAAAAAATTCATTAATCCTGTCTCAATAGTTTCAGACCCAACTGGCCGTTAAATGTACCAGCGACTGAAACATCTACATCTCACATTTCTCGCTTGGCCCGCGGCCGTCCTCTTAAACACGTCGACTACTGAGAGAAATGTTTGGGATGCGCCCTCTACGACTGCACACAGCCGCAGTTTACGACCTGTCGCACCTGCGGTAGCTAGCTTCGCCATTTACTCCTCAGAGATACATTCGCCACGACATCACTGAGCTCCCTGAGGCACCAAACACCGCGCACCCGGGCACATGGCAGTAAATTGGGCAGTATTTTCGCCGTGTGGTAGCATCGAGGTCACATAAACGCTCTTGATACCTCCTCTAGAGCCAATGCATAACCAATACGTCGCGTCGCATTTCGCTGCTACGAGAAGTAACATACGTGAACGAGCTGCAACATGCAAAGGAAAACAATGAATCTTGAGAGGACGGGAACCGTTACTGATGTTATCGCTGAATGACAAACTTTCAGTATGTCAACGACAGTAAAAATTCAAAACTCTTAAAATTGAAGTACGACAGAGATAATGAATTTTGAGCTGATCACTCGTCATAATGAACTTGTTATTATCATAACGCAGGAAACTGAATGACGGGTATATACTCAGTGTGTTAATACAACAGAAAAAGTCCTGAAAGATGACTTTTACTTAGGTTCAAATGGTTCAAATGGCTGTGAGCACTATGGGACTTAACATCTGAGGCCATCAGTCCCCTAGACTTAGAACTACTTAAACGTAACTAACCTAAGGACATCACACACATCCATGCCTGAGGCAGGGTTCGAACCTGCGACCGTAGCAGCAGCACGGTTCCCGACTGAAGAGCCTAGAACCGCTCGGCCACCCCGGCCGGCTTTTACTTTGGTGGACGTTGTAATTTCATTATGTACGCCATATAGCGAGACTTCCACTATTTCGATTCTTTGTCTGCCCTGTACCGGCAGGACGAGTAAAATCACAAAATTTATCTTGTTTGCAACACAAAGACGTTAACAGAACGATTTAGTATGTCACGTAAGACAAACGTAACGTTTAAGTTGTCATTGAATACTAAAAATTCACTTGCCGGATACTCCCTGTAGTGAGTCGTGCACAAGACAGAATAAGTGTCAGCATCTCTCAGTAAGACATAGAATCTTCTGCACACCTCCTACTACTGTTAACTCAAGCCAAAATCTGTTTCTATCAAACCTCTACTAATGTAAAAGTAACCCTAGTCGCTCCACTAAGACACTACTCCGCTTTTAATACTTCCCTACTTACATCTTCCACTGACGATATCACATCCTTAAGGTTCACATCCCCCATGTTCTCCAGAAAATATACTGATAACTCATACTACATTGATCCTAAATGTTGCAGGTACATTAGCACGTCTGTTTTATTTGACAGAAATGCAACAGTTTTTGTTTTTATCGAGTGAGGCAGGCCGTCATGCTCAGAGAAATACCAATAAACGGAACTTGCGATTCAATTGCCAAGAGATAGAAGACACGAGACTTCTCGTCGCTGTACACTGAAATGACAAAAGTCATGTGTTAAACCTGGTTTACACGACGACACTAGGTTGCAGGCAACTGCGCTACCGGCCACTGCGCATGCGCGCCACCCGTTTGCGCAACTCATCGGTGAAACTAAACAGTTTCGGCGTGTTCCAACTTTGGCGACACTAGTTGCATGAGTTTCGAGGTTGTGTGTGTTCGCAGAGTGTAGACAAACTGAAACATGAAGTGGGGAAGTGAGAATAATGTTCACTTTTTGGAGGTCTATGCTTTGCATAGGTGTTTGTGGGTTTCCAGTGATGCTGATTAAAAAAATAAGCAACATATTGCTGCTTCTGAGACCATCACGTGCGATCATAACACTGATAGTTTGACAATATCTGAGCTGCAGGGTAAGATTTATTGAATTAGGAGCACATATACAACTGAATTACGAAAAATACAAGCAAATGTAATTCTAGATGTGGAAATGCTCTCGTCTACAAGACTAAAATCCCATCGTTCGAGATGGCCAACTCTTTTTTTAAGGGATATTGTTGACAGGAGGGAAGGCTACATAAATCAAGAAGCTGCATTCTTTATTCAGTATTTATCTATTTAAAACGTCGCATCAGTGCTCCCAATTGACATATGTTTGAATTTTGAAATATTGCCAATGAACAGATCTATTTTCAAGAGAGTAGTTTGCAAACCATTCTCTTCTTAATGAGGCCTGCTTCGGATAATTACTGCTGTCAGTGTTAATAACTGTTACTGTTAATGTTAATAATTATTGATGTTAATGAAAAAGCATCATCAGCAACTAAAACCGCAGTGTTCTCGATTGTAATGGACGCAATGTGATATGTTATTTCAGTTCTGGTGGCAGTGGTTCATGCATTACAGTATCTTTATTCCTTATAGCATAATTAACTCTATTTAGAAGAAACGTGAACAGTTCTGGTGACATTCTAAGATAATTAAAGGAACTTCCTGGGTCTTTTATTATAAATTATTTCAGCTAGGATGCTGAGCAACCGAGATGACGCCTTTTCTTCATTGACTCACGAATCGAAACACGTTTTTTATTTTTTTCTTATGCAGTGATTCCACGCAACAAGCTTTAACTCCATCAGAACTCATGCGACGTGCAGCTGCCAAAACTTTCATTTCAGACACGACTCAGGAACCCACAAAACGACGAAACTGAAATGTATACTGGTTTCGCCGTGTCTACAGTCAAATATGAAACCATTTCCGTACAACTCATTCCACGCAACGAGTGGCGCAAACCAATGTCGTCGTGTAAACTAGTCTTTAGCGATGTGCGCGTATACAGATGGCACTAGTATCGAGTAGACAAGCTACAAAAGCACAGCGTTCATGCAGAGCTCTCATTTGTATTGTGATGATTCATGTGAAAAGGTTTCCGAGGTGATTATGGTCGCACGAAGGGAATTAACTGACTTTGAATGTGGAGTGATTGCTGGACCTATACACACGGGACATTCAATTTCGGAAATGGTTAGAGCATGCCGAGTTCACCGAACTTCAGGCATTACGTCTCAGCATGGACATCAAAGTGATCGACGGCCTGCACTTAACGATCGAGAGCAGCGGCGTTTGCGGAGACGTGTTAGTGGGTGAAATAACCGCACTGACAAGCAACACTGCATGAAATAACCACGGAAATCAATGTGCGACGTACGACGAAAGTATCCGTTAGGCCACTGGGCGAAATATTGCGTTAATGGGCTATGGCAGCAGACGACCGACGCGAGTGCTTTTGCTAGCAGCACGGCGTCGGTTGCAGCGATTCCAGGCCTCGTAACTATGTCGACTGGACCCAAGAAGATTTGACCTGACCACATGAGTCCCCATTTCAGTTGGTAAAACGGATGGTAGGGCTATAGAGTGGTACAGACTCCACGGAGCTATTGATCCGAGTTGTCAACAAGGCTACATGCGAGTTGGTGGTGGCTCCTTAGTGGTGTGGGCTGTGTTTACATGGAATGAAAGCGGGTCTTTTGGATGTACGGCTACTTGAAAACCATTTTCAGCCACTCATGGACGTCATGTTTCCAACCAACGACGGGATTTTTATGGATGACAATGCGCCATGTCATCAGGCCGCAATTGTTCGCGACAGGTTGGAAGAACATTCTGGACAGTTGGAGCTAATGGTTTGGCCACCCAGATCGCCCAAAGTGAATCTCATTGAACATTTTGTGGCACACAATTGAAAGCTTAGTTCGTGCACAACATCCTGAACTGGCAAGAATTTTAGCCACTATGGACGGCTATAGACGTCGTATTTCTGCAGGGGATTTCCAAGGGCATGTTGAGTCCATGCCACCTCGAGTTGCTGCACTACCGCGGCCCAAAACGAGTTGCGATCTGATGTATGAGCTTCGTCATCTTAGTGTACAACGGACGAAGCCAACACTTTTCAAGTACTGTGTGTTGCCTACGTTTGCACGGAGATATAGGAGAAAGGGAAATAAACAATTTAATACAGGACACTTATGGTCTATTATGGCGGGAAACCAAACTGGCCAATAGAAGCAACCGTAGATAAAACCGTTTTCGAATATTAAACAAACTTGTTTTTGCACTTACAGGTTGTGAAACTGACATTTGTCGTAATTTTACCTGAAAATATTGTGAATTTCAACAACGTAAAAACAAGAATTGTGTTGTTTCTTCGGACTTGTTACTATGATACTCCTGTGCTTGTGAGAGTTAAGTTTAGGTGGAACTTTAAACGTAACTAGTTATTGCATAACACTATCAACAGTTGTTTCATTTATTACCCTCAGGAAAAAGTTTAAATTACTAATGTTAATGAAATTCATAGCACGGTTGCTGGCTGCTCACTGCAGCATTTTTCATACCTCAGCAGCACAGCTACAGCCGCTCAGCGTCAAAGTTCCAATAATGAAAAAAGCTTTTGCCTCTCATGATCTATGGTAATAGATGCCACTGAGCAAAGAAATTAGACCCCATAGAAATTAGTCCCCAGTGGGAACGTTCTCGTCTTGTGTCTGATTTCGAATCTGCAGTTTGGTCGAAGCAGTTGAAACTCGTTCCTTGAACGGAAACATACAAAACTGCGAACTTACGTGCAAGAAAAAGGAACCGTGAACACATCGGCTCTTGACATCTTCTAAAGGAAAAAGAAAACTACGAGGGGCGTTCAATAAAAAATGCAACATTTTTTTTTCTGTTAGCAGGTTAGTTTTTTTCAGGATTCCAATACACCATATTTTTTTCACACTCTTTTAGTTACAGAACACAATTTTTCATCATAATCTGCGTTCAGTGCGGCGGCCTTAGACCACCTTAATAGCAGTGCGTGTATACCTGCATGGTGCCACTGTAATGTTCGACGTCGGAGCCAAAATCTTCCTGAATCAATAACCCCCCAATCATGTTCTAATGTGTGTGAATTCCTAAGGGACCAAATTGCTGAAGTCATCGGTCCCTAGACTTAAATACTACTTAAAGTAACTTTAATTTATGCTAAGAACAACACACGCACTCATGTCCGACGGAGGACTCGAACCTCCAGCGGAAGGGGCCGCCCAATCCGTGCCATGCATGATGCCTCAAACCGCGCAGCCACTCCGCGTGACCTCCCAATCATCCACGTACTATTTCCCGTGGAGTGAATCCTTTATTGGGCCAAAGAAAAGGTGCGAGATTATTGCTGTAGAGTCGATGAGTAACAACAATCCAACATAGTTTTGTGAGCTCCTCCCGGGCGCGCAGACTAGTTTTTGTGGTGACTAACACGTTGAAGTCGTTATTTCAATTTCCTGAGGGTAGGAAAATACACTTCAGAGTTGATCGTTGCACGATGATGGAGGACATCAAAAAGAATAACCCCTTCAGAGTCCCACAAGATCGTCGCCATGACGTCACTGGCTACGAGTGCGGCTTTGAACTTTTTCTTTAAGAAGGAGGTGGTGAGGCGCCACTCTGTGCATTGCCAGTTTTTTTCGGTTCGTAGTGATGAACCAATGTATCATTGCCTGTGACGATGTTCGATAAAAATTGTTATTGTCAGCGTCGTCGCGCGCAAGCAGTTGCTCACACATGATGCTTCACTGTTCTTTATGGCCTTCTGTTAGGCGGCTAGGATCCCAACGGGAGCACACCTTTGAGTACCCGAGCTGGTGGACGAATGTATCAGAACTACCAACAGAGAAATCCAGTTTTGCAGCGAGGTGTTTGCGATCCGCCGGTCACCTCGAACGAGAGTGTACGCACGTACCAACATTACAGGAGTTACAGATGTATGCTACCGGCCGGCACGCGGGAGATCATACATATTTGAGCGACCTTGTTGCGATGATGACAAAAGTCTCACCCAACGATTCAGCGTGCTTTTGTTTATTGCCAGGTCTCCGAGCACATTAGTGCGAGCGCCTAAAAATATCAGCGATGTTCTGGCTTACCACTAAAAGAAGCAAAAAGACAGCCCTCTGCTAGGAACACACCTCCATTACTGACGCCATTTCGAGGGTGGTGTGTAGCACCGCCGTGTATTGGAACTCCGTGAAACAATAGAGGCTAAAGCGGGAATATTCGACGATGTCCCAGAACAAATTCCACGTTTTTACAACCATAACCGGCCGCGAAAAACAATTGGTGCATGACTTAGTGAAGCCCCTCATAAGTTAAATGTTAATGCTAAAAACTATGTAGATGGAGAAGGTACGGAAAGCGAAAGTGAAAAAAATTGAAGATAAGGGATCTTACCAGAGGTGGGAATCGATACTGGAATGTCTGCTGTAACATGCAGGAACCGTAAAATTGGTACTAGGAAGAGCAACACAGGGGAAAAATAGAGGTGTTCAACAAAGACTAGAATATGGAAAACAGTTTACAGTAGACGGTGTTGGATGTAGTGGAGATGAAATGTTTAGAAAAAAAGGAAAGATTGCGAGGATGAGAAGGGGGTGGTAGCCTCAAACCAGTTGAAGAGTTGAAGGGTTGGTTATTTAGAAACATGTCTGAGACATTAAAGACCAGAACTACTAACAGTTGCATGACGGGAACATTGTCGAGTACCGCTCATATTAAACAGTTTAAACACTCGCAGCATCAGCATAATTGTAAAAGTACCGCCAGGACATAAGATAAATGTATGCTGACTAAGCTAAATTTGCAGCTTATCTTTACATTTGGTTCCAAATAATTCCTCTTCTTTTTTCGAGATTTGTTCAAATGGCTCTGAGCACTATGGGACTCAACTTCTGAGGTCATTAGTCCCCTAGAACTTAGAACTAGTTAAACATAACTAACCTAAGGACATCACACACACCCATGCCCGAGGCAGGATTCGAACCTGCGACCGTAGCGGTCTCGCGGTTCCAGACTGCAGCGCCTAGAACAGCACGGCCACTTCGGCCGGCGAGATTTGTTGATTATGGTTTAATAGATTATTCTCAACAAGTGATCGATATATAGCGTATTCCTTTTTTTTATGACAGATTGGCCGGTAGCGATTGCCAATACATGAAGTACTCGAAGGGTGTTTTATTTCTTGAGAATTACGACGGGCTGTGCTGGCGATTTCACAGGCAAAGAGCAGATCAAAGCGGGCTGAAGGACGCATTAACTTCACACAGGTTGTCAAAGGTGACGCCGACGCAAGGTAGGACAGTGTTCTCCCAAGGTTGCTGTGTGTACTGGACAGGACGAGGGGACGTCTGCTGTTAGCTGACGCAATGCGGACGGACAGGAAACGCTGCTGCTGTCCGGACGCGCATAGAGAAGTCAGTGGAATCTGCTCGAGATGACCACCGCTCCCACGTTCCTAAAGCGTTCTTCTACGGTGGGGGCTTTGTGAAGTATAGTAAAGGTCATAGAAGGCCGGCAACAATGAGTTTCGGCCGTAGAATGCAGTGCAGAGAAGAAGTGCCCGTCGGCCGATAGAAGAGCAGTATACCAATGGACACTATGCAGGCTCTGTGAAATCTAAAGGTACTTGTGGGTATATGCTTTCAGCAAAACACGGAAGGCGAGGTATGAGGATTCTATAAGTGTGAGACTGCAAATCTGTCATCTTAAAAATACCTGTACCTGGGCCCTCATATACACTATTGGCCGTTAAAATTGCTACAACAAGAAGGAATGCAGATGATAAACGGGTATTCAAAAATGGTTCAAATGGCTCTGAGCACTATGGGACTTAACATCTGTGGTCACCAGTCCCCTAGAACTTAGAACTACTTAAACCTAACTAACCTAAGGACATCACACACATCCATGCCCGAGGCAGGATTCGAACCTGCGACCGTAGCAGTCGCGCGGTTCCGGACTGCGCGCCTAGAACCGCTAGACCACCGCGGCCGGCAAAACGGGTATTCATTGGACAAATAAATTATACTAGAACTCATATGTGATTACATTTTCACGCAATTTGGGTGCATACATCCTGCGAAATCAGTACCCAGAACAACTACCTAAGGCCGTAATAACGGCCATGATACGCCTGGGCATTGAGTCAGACAGAGCTTGGATGGCGTGTACGGTTAGAGGTGCCCATGCAGCTTCAACATGATACCACAGTTCATCAAGAGTAGTGACTGGCGTATTGTGACGAGCCAGTTGCTCGGCCACCATTGACCAGACGTTTTCAATTGGTGAGAGATCTGGAGAATGTGCTGGCCAGGGCAGCAGTCGAACATTTTCTGTATCCAGAAAGGCCCGTACAGGACCTGCAACATGCGGTCGTGCATTATCCTGCTGAAACGTAGGATTTCGCAGGGATCGAATGAAGGGTAGAGCCACGGGTCGTAACACATCTGAAATGTAACATCCACTGTTCAAACTGCCGTCAATGCGAACAAGAGGTGACCGAGACGTGTAACCAATGGCACCCCATACCATCACGCCGGGTGATACGCCAGTATGGCGATGACGAATACACGCTTCCAATGTGCGTTCACCGCGATGTCGCCAAACACGGATGCGACCATTAGGATGATGTAAACAGAACCTGGATTCATCCGAAAAAATGACGTTCTGCCTTTTCGTGCACCCAGGTTCGTCGTTGAGTCCACCATCGCAGGCGCTCCTGTCTGTGATACAGCGTCAAGCGTAACCACAGTCATGGTCTCCGAACTGATAGTCCATGCTGCTGCAAACGTGGTCGAACTGTTTGTGCAGATGGTTGTTGTCTTGCAAACGTCCCCATCTGTTGACTCAGGGATCGAGACGTGCCTGCATGATCCGTTACAGCCATGCGGATAAGATGCCTGTCATCTCGACTGCTAATGATTCGAGACCGTTGGGATCCAGCACGGCGTTTTGTATTACCCTCCTGAACCTACCGATTCCATATCCTGCTAACAGTCATTGGATCTCGACCAACACGAGCAGCAATGTCGCGATACGATAAACCGCGATCGCGATAGGCTACAATCGGAAACGTGATGGTACGCATTTCTCCTCCTTACACGAGGCATCACAACAACATTTCACCAGTTAACGCCGGTCAACTGCTGTTTGTGTATGAGAAATCGGTTGGAAACTTTCCTCATGTCAGCACGTTGTAGGTGTCGCCACCGGCGCCAACCTCGTGTGAATGCTCTGAAAAGCTAATCGTTTGCATATCACAGAATCGTCTTCCTGTCGGATAAATTTCGCGTCTGTAGCACATCATCTTCGTGGTGTAGCGATTTTAATCGCCAGTAGTGTATATAAAGCAGACAATAAAACTAGGAGGTTCGTAGGAAACAACACGCTAAGGCGCTTCTTCGAAGCACCGACAGTACAAAGCCAAAACACATTCTTTTCTTTAGCTGTAGGCGTCTGGGCGCGAAAATACAGGAATTTTATTGGTCAGCCTGGCCTGGCGTGGTAGTTTTGGAAAATTGTTGGGAAGTGGGAGGATGCTCGACGAGAATTGCATCTTGTGATTAGACGACTGCGGGTGAGAGACTAGGATTGTGTCTCGAAGAAGTGGCGAACACTACAAGGAAAGACAGGAGGAACTAAGGCTAGTCTTCGTCAGTCTTCGTCTGCTGCTAATGAGAGAATCACTTCGAATTCCGCTCGCAGAATTCGGTGTGAGAGGTAGTCATTTGACATTGCAGCTTCAACTGGAGCATATTGTAGAGTTTGCCTTAGGTGGCCTTTTGGGATTCACATGCATCGTCCGACACAGCGGCCAATGACAGCAGCATTGGCGGACAACACAACAACGCTGTTAAAGAAAATGGTAAGATCTGCAATCGGCTTTGGAATATATAGTTCGCCATGTACTCCGTAAACGTTAGAGTGTTAATGAGTAGGAGGAAGACGTCCTTCAGGCATGCATAATTTTACGAACTCAAATTTTGGCAATCACTTTCATCAGATCGCAGAAACGGATCAGCGTGCAAATAATGTGGTAGCATACATATCGGTTCTTTGTGTTGTTTCTCCGCCATCCTTAGTACTTGCAACTGTTTGATGGCTTTGCGATAATTTGTCAGTGAATAGTATGTTATTAAACATGTTCGTGTTACACCTCAGTGCAGATACTGCACTCGTTTTGTGTGAGGATTTATATAAGTAATAAACAATAGACGTTTTGGGAAGTTTGACTTTCATTGCATATGTATCTCACCTGGTCACAAAATTAAATTATGGAGTCACCCTTTCGAAGTCTGCAGGCACTAAATTTAGCGTTAACAAGGAATCCTTCCGCAACAAGTGAAAGTTTGCAGTCTTCAGTGGGCATCTGCTACCGATACAGGTTGACTGTATAAAGGCGTCGGTGCGGTAGTAAATTAGTCGTGTGCAAAAAAATAATACATGAAAAATGTAAGTTACGCTACACATGTTACTTTCATGTTAACATTTATTTCGATGAATGATTTGGTCAACAGGCGCAGATCGCCCAAATTTATGCATGTAATACTTCTATAAGAGAGTTACCGTTAAAGGGACCAATGTGCACTTTATGTAAACAGATTGTAGGCCTAGAAAGTAGATCAACTATGTTGAGTATAGAATTCGAATTATCAGAATACCTATCGCCTGTTATGGTTCCACATTTCTGAAATAACTGTGGATTTATTAATGTGTGTAATTTATGTGTCAAAATTGAACATGTGTCAATTTCTTACTGATAGGTAATAGTGAAATTTTCACTGTATCTCGTTGTTGATTAGGTACTGTGTCAACAGGCACTGTCTTTAGAGATCTGGGGCATTGTGAGCGAGGAAGCAAGCAGAAATAGCAACGTTCCGAAACGAACTCAGCCTTCGCATTTAAAAGGCAAGGCCTCTTTGCCTTATCGGAATGTTTCGGAATACTCTGAGAGCGAAATACTCACTAATGTTTGCTTAATCGGCTCATATAATGATTCAGTCTCGACATTCATTAGCGCTGAAGGGCCTCTTTCAGCTATACATAAGTCTCAGAAGTCGAAATTAGATTTATAAAACAGTAAGAACTTCAAATTTAGCTTAACATTTAACGAGCACCGTTAATTAACACAAATGCTGGAAATGCCTCTGAAAAGTTGTGAAGTAGCATTAAGTCGAATGTTGTCCTCGACAACAGAGGCTGATACAGAATCCCAGGAAAGAGACGCCTTTATGCCTCGCATGTTTTTCTTTCTTTCGTTTGTATTCAGTGACATTTACAGTGACGTCTTGTAATTTTCATAAATAGAATAAGCAAGTAATCCGGTAATCGTGCTTTCTATTAGTTTTTTGCCATAGCCAACTTCAAAAGGTATCACGATCTGCAGGAGAAACATTACTATTTATCAATACTACAAAGAGATAAAACGGCCACCCAGTCATCCAATCACACTTGCTGATTTACCGATTTCACGGCTTCCAGGATTACCAAGAACTTTATTTTCAATATTTAATTTAATTTTAGCCAGAATATAAAATTAAAATGCTGTCATAATGTAGCCATTAAGAGGTAAAACCACACGTTAAAGGTCAAGAAGTCAAGTATTAAAGTTAGAAAGCATGTGTATGCCTTGAGACAGCCTAGTTCACGGCGTGCAGATTGTGCACACTATATTCATCCAATATATGAGAAGTAGAACACTTAACGACTCGGAATGAACTATAAACATAATTTCAAATCTTACAGACACTTTTTTTCGTCACTCTCTCTAGAAATTAATGGGAGGAGAAAAGTTTGTCACTTACTAATCTTTGCCGTTCATGCAGGAAAACTTCAGTATCAGACATGACTTTTTAATTTATTAATTCCTTACCACTAACTATATTCACAAAACATTTTGCAAACAGTACCCACATATACCACTGAAAGTACCTGAAACATTATATTCTTGAACGAAGCAAAATTGAGGATTGCCATAAACACTTAGGTTCGTCAAAAACTAGCTTTTCTTAAAATGCGACACACATTACCCAATTTTTCTGCCTCAACGCATGATTCTGTTCGATACTTCACTTATTGGGTTGTACTTTCAACGTAAGACTATACGCTGGTCAGTCGCATTAAACTGACCAGCTGTTAAAAGCCTGAACCACCTATTGCAGCATGGACCGCTGCGAGATGCGGAGGGAGAGGCTCAATGACGTTCTGGAAGGTATCGACAGGGGTACGGAGTCATGCAACTCCAGTTTCGTGGACAGCTGCGCTAGGTTTCTCAGCTCATGATCCATTACGAAAACAGCCCCTTGGAGGTGGTCCCACAGATTCTGGAAGGTACCGACAGGGATATGGGGCCATGCATACTCCAGTCTCGTGGACAGCTGCGCTAGGTTTCTCAGTTGATGGGCCGTTACGAAACAGCACGATCGAGGTGATACCACAGATTCTCGATTGCGTTTAATTCCGGGGCGTTTGGTGGCCAGAGGAGTATAATAAACGCATCCGGGTGCTCTTTGGACCGTGTACGTACACTTAGAGCTGTGTGACATGTAGCGTTGTCGGTCTGGCAGATGCCATTGTGCTGAGGAGAGAAAAACTCCATATATGGTTGGGCATGGTCCCTAAGGATATATGGCTACTTGATACACTGCACTTTCGAGAATGACGACATCACCCACGATATACCTCGGACATGGAACCTTCTGCCGATTATTGCGAGGTGTTTGACTTTAGATGTTTCACGGTGTACATGCCAACGTCCATATTTCCACTGGAGCATAGAACACAATTCATCTGAAAAGGCCACCAGTCGCCACTGAGTGGATGTCCAGTTGTACCAGCGTGCTTCATCACTGATGAACAGCAGTCATCATGGGTGCATGAAGCAGGCTACTGCTGTGGGGGCCCACACGCAGCAACATTCATTGAACGGTCGTTGATGAGACACTGTTTATAGTCCCTTGGTTCATCTGGGCGGTCAGTTGCGCAATAGTTGTACACTTCCCTGTAGGCGTCATGCACCTACTGTTCACTGTGGACCACAGTTGCATGGTGCCCGTATTGGAAAGCGCTTTTTTGCGATGCACGGTATACTTTGACCACAGCGGCACTCGAACAATACATAGACTTAGCTGTTCAGAAGTTACTCCCACCGTTGGCCTGGAAGCCAATGGTCATGCCCTTTTGGCCGTCAGATAAATCGCTCTATTTACACAATATGACAACGGTTATACTGTTTCCCACGTCACCTCCCGCCCCCTCTCCCTCCCCCCCCCTCCCACCGCATGAATCCCCCAAGACGCTTTGTATACTCTCTACTCTTAATGTTGCACCTGCCCGTCTGTGAGTGGTTATTAGATGTTGACGTCGAACAATGGTGGTGTTCATATTCATATGACTGGACCGTGTAGATATGTCGTTACAAACTCGTCTGGATTAAAACTAATTGTGTAAAAAGCAATATTTTAATATCTGCTCCAAACTCATCACTGCTTCCTGTATCTAGTGCATATCCTGGAAGCCATATTTGAGAGGTTACAGTTTTGTGACAGGCATAAAGCAAAGGAAGATCGAAACAAAAGGAGAACGGGGTTGCCGGCCGTGGTGGCCGAGCGGTTCTAGGCGCTTCAGTCCGGAATCGCGCGACTGCTACGGTCACAGGTTCAAATCCTGCCTCGTGCATGGATGTGTGTGATGTCCTTAGGTTAGTTAGGTTTAAGTAGTTCTAAGTTCTAGGGGACTGATGAACTCAGATGTTGAGTCCCATAATGCTCAGAGCCATTTGAACCATTTTGAGAACGGGGTTGAGCAAAGGAACAGAAGGGGGAGTAAAAAAAATGGTTCAAAAAAATGGTTCAAATGGCTCTGAGCACTATGGGACTTAACTTCTGAGGTCATCAGTCCCCTATAACTTTGAACTACTTAAACCTAACTAACCTAAGGACATCACACACATCCATGCCGAAGGCAGGATTCGAACCTGCGACCGTAGCGGTCGCGCGGTTCCAGACTGAAGCGCCTAGAACCGCACGGCCACTCCGGCCGGCGGGGAGTAAAAAGAAGAGAATTAATTTGGGGGCCTCGAAATGATGTGACGTTTCGCGACATATTGTCGTTGACGCGAACCGTTGTGACCTGTGGCTCCATGGAGTGTTGATCCTTGTGTGACGAAGCCATGGAGACAGGCAGAAACGGCCGCGAGGGCAGTCTGTGGTGAGCCTACGAACAGGAAGATGGCTCGGAGTAAAGTGACCGCTGCAGTTAACCGCGTGAGCTCCGAGTGCTATTTACCAGTTTGTGAAGTGGGACGACTTATTGTCTTTTCTGACTGCGAAAGTCTGCAGCCCACATACATTCGTATTAGCGTCCGGCGCTGTGGGTATATGAAACCATCTTTCTGTACGATACCGTAGATCATCTTTTTGAGAATAGTCCAATTTCCGGGAGGGAATGTGTTGTGGACAGATGCATTTCCCTCCACCCCACTCAGAAAACATAGAACTCAAGTGGTATACTCAGAATGTTTCCTGCAGAGTGTTGCTTCATTACAATTGTGTTTCAGGTCCATAGCTTGTGGCCTTGCAACAGCCAGTGTGTACTGAGGGTCGGCTTCAAGACTCAGGGTGCTTTGCTTGTACAAATAATGTAGATCAGAGCTCCCAGGCGGCATCAATCAGGATTGGTTACAGTCAGTGCGGCTGCAGCTAGTTAGGCAGTGGGGTCACTGTTGATGGAGCTTCTTGTCAATGTGGGCGTTCGACGCACTGGTCAGTTTACCATTTGTTAGAAAAGGACTGTGTACCAAAGATTTGTCCTGATCCTTTCTTTGTTAGAATAACTTAAAATTCGGGACTACTTGGGTTGCTAGGCAGTGCTAATATAACACTGTGAACTATTTAATTTTAATAATTATTTCTTGTTGTTATTATGTTACAGGATCTATGATATGTGATGTTGTCTTGGGTTTCGATGGGTATGTGGGACTCAACGTGCTAGTTATTTTATGAAGTGATATTTTAAGTTGTTATTAACATGCGTGTTAAACTTGAACTTCCGAGCTGGAAGTGTATTGCGGATATATAAACTGTCTTAATTATGTGGGCAGAAGAAACTACCGGAAACATTCAGAAATTATGGCAGAGCAATTACACTTTCTGATGCAATCAAATACAGGAAAAAAGGTGGGTTGGAGGTGAAATGGGTTGAGGATTAAACTAAAAAAGGAGAAAGGTCGACTGTTGGTGGTTAGCTTTGGGAAGGGGTGGGGCCAAAATCAAAATTTCTGAATAAATATTTAACCTATTACTTTTTTATGTATATAAAGTTGTTCTGATACTGCCAGTTTTTATTTCCAAAGCTCGTTTTAACTGTACTACACTATTTCCAAATTATGTTAGTGTTGCTCTTAACGTCATAATGTTCTGAGGGTGTAAGTGCTGTCGCAGTATAGGCATAAGAATCTGACAACCTAACCTCTTTGGTGGTTGCCGATGTCTTCCGTCGTAACATCGTAAGAATAATGTAAAGACTGTTCGACAGAACGCGTATTTTAGTTTTCGATGGCACATCCAACTCTGAGATATCTCAAGGGTGTACACTACCGCTCATTTTGTTTAATATTACTTTCACATTCTGAAATCTAAATAGGATGCTTTTTGCAGAAAACATAATTACTGCAGTTGAACAGTAGAACGACTTTGAATAGAATTAGAGCATGAATTTCGAGTTTTCTAGAAAGTGAAACAGCAAATCTAAAATAGTTTCTGGAACACAAAAATAACAAACCGTAATGTATATCGTGAAGCTATTCTTTACTGCTCCATTATACACTGAAGCGCCAAAGAGACTGGTATAGGCATGCGTATTCAAATACAGAGATACGTAAACAGGCAGAATAAGGCACTGCGGTCGGCAACGCCTATATAAGACAGGAAGTATCTGGCACAGTTGTCAGATCGGTTACTGCAGCTATAATGGCAGGTTATCAAGATTTAAGTGAGTCTGAACGTGGTGTTACAGTCGGCGCAAGAGTAGGTAGCGATATAGTGGGTGTTTTTCGGTACGATCATATCACGAGTGTATCGGGAATATCAGGAATCGGGCAAAACATCAAATATCCGGAAAAGGAGCCTGCAAGAACTGGACCAACGACGACTGAAGCGAATCTTTCATCCGCGCGGAGTGGCCGCGTAGTTAGAGGGACCATGTCACGAATCTGGCGGCCGCTCTCGACGGAGGTTCGATTCGTCCCTCGGGCATGGGTGTGTGTGTTTTCCTTGCGTAAGTTAGTTTAAGTTAATTTAAGTAGTGTGTAATTCTAGGGACCCATGAGCTCAGCAGTTTCGTCCCATAAGAATTCACACACATTTTCTGAGAATCGTTGAACGTGACAGAAGTGTGATCTTTCCGCACATTGCTGCAGATTTCAATGCTGGTCCATCAACAAGTGTCAGCGTGTGAACCATTCAACGAAACATCCTCGATATGGGCTTTCGGAGCCGAAGGCCCACTCGTGTATCCTTGATGACTGCACGACACAAAGCTGTACGCCTCGCCTGCGGCCGTCAACACCGACATTGGACTGGAAACATGTCGCCTGGTCGTGTGAGTCTCGTTTCAAATTGTATTTAGCGGATGGAAGTGCACGGGTATGGAGACAACCTTATGAATCCATGGACGCTACATGTCAGCAGGGGACGTTTCAAGTCGCTGGAGGCTCTGTAATGGTGTGGAGCGCATGCAGTTTGAGTGATATTGGACCTCTTGTACGTCTAGATAGACTCTGACATGCCACGTACGTAAACATCCTGTCTGATCACCTGCATCCATTCATGTGCATTATGCATTCCGACGGATTTGGGCAATTCCAGCATGACAATGCGACAGCCCACACGTCGACAATTGCTACAGAATGGCTGCAGCAACGCTCTTCTGAGTTTAAACACTTCCGATGGCCACTGAACTCCCCAGACATGAACATTATTGAGCATACCTGGGATGCCTTGCTACGTGCTGTTCAGAAGAGGTCTCAACCCCGTTATACTCTTATGGATTAATGGACAACCCTGCAGGATTTAATGGTGTCAATCCCCTCCAGTACTACTTCAGACGTTAGTCAAGTCCATCCCACGTCGTGTTGCAGCACTTCTGCTAATCAGGTGTACGAGTTTCTTTGGATGTTCAGTTTATTTTCGTTGCAGCGATGAGGAACGGAATCCTTCAGTCACTATGTATTTCCATTGCTACAGATCCATTGAAGAAACAGCGAAGTTACGGAGACAACATATCTCCATGAGGGTTTCATTGCGTCACACATAAGGAATTTGTGGGCGACGTCATGACAGTAGAGACCTTATTGCACTGATGGCAACTGCACTTTTTGTGCTAAGTATAATGTCTTGATTCAGAACACATTGCAATTAAAACATATTAAACTATGTCGGCCAATTAAAAATGCGTCTTAACACGCATACTTTTCGCAATTTTATGGCTAGTGGAACTACTTTGGTGCCACTCGGTTTCCCGCGTTCCCTCCACCTTTATTTACGATAGTTACTGGAGTTGGAGAAAAGTATGGGAAAATGTATGCTTCAAGATAAATGCAGATGCTAGCCAAGCCTGCAGGTTGCGCTTGATTTGATCATGAACAGCGCCTGTGCCATGTCCTCAGTACGTTCCATGTGTTAGTTGTGGTCAGAAGTGTTCTGTGTAGATGTTAGTGCGTTAAATCGGAGCTAAGTGAACTGGAATTTGGTCAGATGGTTGGTCCACGTATGTTGGATGCTTCCATAAATAATGTAGCCGACGTGTTTGGTGTTACAAGAGGCACGTCTCGAAGATTTATACCTCATACAGGAAAAGCAGCAAAACGTCATCCATTAGGTCACAAAGCAGGTGAAACTGTGTGTTGAATGACCGTGACATACGGTCTTTGAAGATAATTTTGAAGAAAAATAAGGGACGTCAACTGCAAAAGTAACTGAAAAACTAAACGTCGCACCTTAGACCCCTGTCTGCAACAAAACAACGCGGAAGGAGCCCTATAAGCTAGGAATCGCAGAGTGAACTGAAATTCCAAAGCCACTCATCAGTGACGTATATTAACAGGATAACGTGGTGCCGAAACTATGGAATTTGGTCTCTGGAGCAATGGAAGAAAGTCGTTTGGTCGGATAAGTTTAGTTTCACACTGTTTCTAACTTGAGACCGAGTTTATGTACGGTAAGTGAGATATGGCAGTGATTCGCTGACGATTTTGACAGCGATATGCTGGTATACCATGGGTCCATGGTTACTCTGCAACATGGCATTACTGTCAATGACGATGTGACCATTTCAGCCGTAAGGTCCATCCCATGATATGATGCTTATTCCCTAACGATGATACTATGTTCAAAGGCGATAGGGCTCCTGTCGATGCAGGCCTGGTTTCGAGTGCACGGCGATGAATTGTCATATCTCCTCTTGCCACCACAGTCACCAAATCTCACTATTTTTGAGTCTTTATGGTCTACTTTGGAGGGAAGGGTGTGTGACCGCTACCCACATCTATCATTGTTACCTGGAGCTGTCATTATTTTGCACGAAGAGTGGTGTAAGATTCCCTTTGAAACCATACATGGTCTGTATTTATCCATTCCGAGGCGACTGGACGTTTCGATACTGTGAGAGACATCGCACTTCATGATTTATGCAGTGCTTACGTCAAATGAAGGTGGCAACGGTAGTTTAGTGGCTCGACTGTGCTGTATTCTCTACCTTTATGCTCCTATGACAGTACGTGAACTGCTAGAATGGACATAATATGCTTGGGCGACCGTGACCTATCACCCTCAAGGGTCCATGGTGGAAAAAAGTAAGGAAAACTTACATTGGAAAAATTTGTGAAATCAGTCACTCAATTTAAATCTTCTATGTGAAGAAAACAAAAACCGCTGTCGGAAATTATTTTGATGGAAAGATAAGCGAATGGTTTTGTCGACTTAGCTAATAGGCGTTAGTTTGTTCGCAACGTCTATGTAATAGTAATCGAAAGCACATGTAACGCGTAGAGTCAAAGATCACAGAATGTTATATATAATTAGGAATAAAATGGTCTAAATTTATGGATACCTGCAATGAAGACACTCTTTGCGTACAATATTGAAATCAAAGATTAGTAGCAACCGTAAAGAAGTAGATTTCAGCCCGAAATCATACACTACCTTTTGAGTTCTATAGAAACAGCTACTCGGTAACTGGTCCTGGAGCCTTCTCAGGCGTATTTCGCACAGTATGATTTGATGGCTAAAGCTCACAGTGAGAGTTATATTATCAGTTCCAATTCCAGCGATCCCTGCCAATTCAGTACATGGGAGACGAAAATCTAAGCAAATATGTGTGCATTTTAGTGGGACTGAGGATAGAGAACTGCATTCGAACAACAAAGAAATATGACCCACCTTATTTAATTATATGTAGAGAGAACCAGCAGTGTCAAATTCAATTTAATTCAGTTTAAAAGACAACTAAGCTTCAAAGAGAAATTAGTTATGTGACAAAAATATAGCTTAATGTCTGAATTTCGTCTATTATATTTAATAATGATATGTGCATGGAAAACGTGTGCTACAAGACGCAACGGTGACACACTCGAGTTGTCAAGCGATGTCTCTATACGATTTAATACAGAGATCACTTGGCACCGAAATTTCGTAGGAAGAAGTATAATTTGTTGTATTCCCGTTTTACTTTGATTAGAAGGTTTATAAAACTCATGCTCCTCCAGCAGAAACCGCCTCAGACGAATCCTAATAAACAGTCTGGGTAACTAGTTTGCAAAATCAAAAGACCCTAAATACAACTGCGGAGTCGAAGGTCTTCCTCCATATACGTTAGTTGGGTCTAGTGAAGCAGGGGATACAACCCGTCGGCTTTGACCAATGACGTCAGAGTTAGCCAGAGAGCATTTATTGCAAAGATGAAAGAGCTGAAAAGAATGTTCAGAAACAAAGGAATGCGAGAGACGAAAACTATAGTTGACATATATAAGGGCCACTAGTAATTTCACGTTAAGGATATCGCGTGTTTGTATCTTATTATTTCCCCGCAAAATAAAATGGAAAAAAATTAAAGAAGTATATTAGTAGGAAAGAATACATCACGCCACATGTATATGAGTTGTACCTCGAAGCTCATTCGAACTGTGTTGCTTAAGTGCAGTACGGAATACAAGTTTGGCGTACGTCGATTTCTTCGTTTTCAATAGCATTACTGTCCTGTTGTTCACTTGAACGATGTATCCTCTGCTTCAGTAAACTCTGAATGGAACACAGGATACAAACTGTAGATGTGTTGTTTATTACGTCCTCGCTATTACTAACAGTCTATTCTCACGTACATATCAGTACTACTGATGACAGAAGGAGCTACGTACGTAATATTTGTATACCATACTTCCGTTGACCTCTATATATATATCCCTTACTTCACTATGGGGTGAATTTTTTTGTGGCCTTCGACGATAATAGTTTCCCATTCTCTACTTGAGCTATATAGCTATACGCAACATTTGTATCTTGCTCTTGAATTGACATATATAGTGTCAGTGTAAAGGTCAAGTGAAGGACGGGATACAAATTTTATTGTGTCGGTGGTTTCGCCTGTAATATAGCAAGTACAGATTGGAAAATGTTGAACTGATACTAGTGCTGGGAAACGAAAGAAGATCGACCGCTAAGAAATTTTTATTACTTACTTCACTACACGAAAATACACATATTGGTGTAATAAAAGAATGAAATATGTCAAAACAGTGAAATACAGTAAAAGAAGCAAATGGAAAAGTGAACTAACCAGATGGAAATATCGTGGAATAACCGAAGCTCGCCTTGAAAGACATTAACGAAAACCACATGCCCACATTCAGAACAAACACATTACGAAAACACTCTCTCTCTCTCTCTCTCTCTCTCTCTCTCTCTCTCTCTCTCTCTCTCATACACACACACACACACACACACACACACACACACACACACACACCCATGCACCAACCCCCCCCCCTCCCCCCCCCCCCCCCACCCAATGTGAAATTAGCTGAGATATTTGGGACGGTACATTTTGCCAACATGTTTAATAAAACATTTAAACGGGCAATATGTCCGCGGAATACGGTGTCCCCACGAATACTCGAGTACGTGGCTTTGAAGTGTCGAAATCTGACGTTTCCCTTTCCCTATCAGAGATTTCACCGCTGACCAATAACCCTCTATACTATTTGTGCAAGCCTCTGTGGATCGATACGGTCGCAGGTTCGAATCCTGCCTCGGGCATGGATGTGTGTGATGTCCTCAGGTTAGTTAGGTTTAAGTAGTTCTAAGTTCTAGGGGACTGATGACCTTAGAAGTTAAGTCCCATAGTGCTCAGAGCCATTTGAACCATTTTGAACCCCTGTGGATAATGATCTAAATTCAGTGTTGTGGTTTACTACAAGATGTTGATAACCCCTATCCCCTAAATCCCTATATGAAGAAATCCCGTCTGAAATAACAAAAGAACCCTCTGCAGCGTGATCTTCAATTAAGCTAACCAAAACTTCCTTACTTCTATTCGGTACTACTTTGAACACGACATCGTCACAATGATGACCTGAAACTACTGCCCCCCAAACCCATAATCCCACCGGAGGTCCCCCCCTGTTGTACTTCTTTTTGCCAAAATGTGATTCGTCAATTTCGACCATAATACCCGGCCGCCCCAACGGCCTCCTATATTTTATGTTTTCCCCACAAACATCCCTACAAGAAGAGTACCAGTCCACTACCGTACGCTTACTCACACGGCATTCATGCACACAGAGCCACACAAGATATCTAAAACACCAACAATAAGTGATTTTCATGATGTCTCTCAGGGCGAGCTTAGATTTCCCGAAACACGTTCCCCTGCTAATGGATCGCCACAACCTATCTCTGCTGCACCTCCATACAAATAAGTCGTGAGTACGGCGACCAGATACACTGGTGAGGTGCGTATGTTCGCCGAACTCACGACATCGAACGTATTCAGCAATAATACCACAGATTTGCAAGAAACAAATTGTGGTCAACATGTCTTCGCCCATAGCTTGTCGTACATCATCAAGGTTCATTGCAACAGACAAATCCATTCCTACAAACGAAAATAAGACACTAAAAATTGTTCCACTATAAGAAAATAATAGTCCAAATTACCTCAATCTCATTACGAATGAAATTACGTACCGAATGAATAAGAAACAACCAATTAATTTATTTAAAACACACAAAGAATATTTTAAGTAATACGAAGCGATCGCTTTTAGAATCCCATTCAATTAATTTAATGTTCAATAATACCGCTTATCCGGAAGACAGAACTGTTTTATCATCTATGCCTCGAAGTGAAGACATTACTATCTATGACTAATTTATGACGTCATTGGTCAAAGCCGACGGATTGTATCCCCTGCTTCACTAGACCGCTATAATTTACATGCCTGTGAATATTTATGTTATAACTTACATCCGCAGTAAAGTACACTCAGTTTGACGCTGATGACTTACCTTATGACTGCTACCGCTGCAGCGAGCTCTTGCTGCATATCACGGTTTTCTTGCGATTTTGCTGACTGCAGACGAAGACACACATGTTGCTCACCAGTCGTCTCGTCTCAGACTGTTGCTGAGCAACGGTGTGGACCGCCGCAGGGACACGTCTATTGTTGACAACTACGACGCGCCGCCATATGTTTCTATCTCAAAGCGGAAAATAATCACAGGACAACTGAGGAAACTATCCAGAGATAACAGCAGGGGCGTAACTACACTAGGTCAACCGAGGCATGGCCCCCGTGGCTAACGAGCATCCAACATTAAAAAATAAGAAAAAACGAGTAATTAAAATGGTAACGGAAAACGAAATATTTACAAAAATTTATCAGTCTAGAAAAGTCTTTCACTACGTTAAAACAACCAAAAATTGTTTTGAAAATTATTGTAAAGTAAAGTTACGTGAAACAGTTGCCTCCTTTACCCAGGTCAAAGATCATTCTTCATTTGGATACGGACTGAATATATACAACGAAAGGGACTACACCTAGGTGAAAAAAGTCATGGGATACCTCGTAACATCGTGCAGGACCTCATTTTGCCCGGGGTAGTGAGACAACTCGACGTTGCGTGGACTCAACAAGTCGTTGGAAGTCCCCTGCAGAAATACTGAGTCACACTGCCTCTATAGCCTCACGTAATTGCCGAGGCATGATTTTGTACACGAACTGACCCCTCCTTTATGTCCCATATATGTTTCATGGGATTCATATCGGGTGATGTGGGTGGCCAAATTATTCAGTCGAACTGTCCAGAATATTCTTAAAACCAACCGCGAACGGTTGTGGCGCGATGAGGCGTTTGGTTCAAATGGCTCTAAGCACTATTGGACTTAAAATCTATGGTCATCAGACCCCTAGAACTTAGAACTACTTAAACCTAACTAACCTAAGGACGTCACACAACACCCAGTCATCACGAGGCAGAGAAAATCCCTGACCCCGCCGAGAATCGAACCCGGGAACCCGGGCGCGGGAAGCGAGAACGCTACCGCACGACCACGAGCTGCGGACGACGCGTTTGGTAACATGAAGCCCATGAATGGCTACAAATGATCTGTAAGTAAACAAACACATCATTTCCAATCAGTGATCGGTTCAGTTGGTCCAGAGGACGCTGTCCATCCCAAGTTAACACAGCCTAGACCATCATGGAATCACCACCATTTTGTACAGTGCCTTGTTGACAACTTGGGTCCATTACTTCGCGGAGTCTGCGCTACACTCAGACTCTACCATGAGCTTTTACCAACGAAATCGGGACTGATCTGACCAGGCGACGGTTTTACGTTCGTCTTGGATCCAACCGATATGGTCACGAGCTCGGGTAAAGCGCTGAAAGCGATGTCTTGCAGTCGGTCGTCTGTTGCCATAGCCCATTAACGCCAAATTACTCTACCCTGTCCTAACGGATACGTTAATCGTACTTCCCACATTGATTTCTGCTGTTATTCCAAGCATTGTTGCTAGTCTGTGAGCACTGACAACTCTAGCAAAATGCTGCTGCTCTCCGTCGTTAAGTGAAGATTGTAGGGAACTACGCTGTCCGTTGTGACAGGTAATGACAGAAATTACGTATTCTCGGCACACTTTTGACACTGTGCATCTCGGAACATTGAATTTCGTGAAGATTTACGAAATGGGATGTTCCATGCGTCTAGCTCCAACTACCATTCCGTTTTCTAAGTCAGTTAATTCTCATCGTGCGGCCGTAATCACTTCGGAAACCTTTTCAACTGAATCATCTGTGTGCAAATTATAGCTCTGCCAACGCGCTTTTCTGCCTTGTGTACGCGATACTGCCAGCATCTGTATATGAGTTTCCACTCTACTATTACTTTTGTGATCTCATTGTAGATGCGAGAAAGTGTTTCGGCCAAGGCTATGACGGAAAATCTGTCGTGAGTGTTGTGTACAATGGTGTGCTGACAACAGTCATGTAAATGTAAATTTGCCTTTAAAGGTCCGCTAGAAGTTAAAAGCCTAATCAAGAAACAGTTCTGTATTTCGAAGCAGTTGAGATGAAACTTCTTAGCGTGTGAGTGGTACTTTTCATTATGTCCATATTTATACACAAATAAGTGCATTACACAGTTTTCGCTGCTGCAAGATGATAAGCAGCCTGCACTGGAACATAAGGGTGCGAAACCACCACCCCAAGGAAATTTCGTCAGTTGGGGAAACAAAAGGCGAAATCTAATGTAAAACGTGAACTAGATGTCTGAAGATGAACCTGTCGGTTCGAAACCGGTAACGACGCTGTTTAAATACATAAATAGCATTGTAAAAAGGGTCTGGTTGCTGTAATATTCTATGTAAGAGTCAACCTATACTTGAGAACTTCTACAAATTTTTGGTCGCAGATTGCTACGGAATGAGAATTTAAGAACATGCCTTATCAGAGTGGGCGCAGAACACATGTTTGAAACTTCACCGATCTAAAACTTACTTGCTGACAAAAGTCTTATAACCACTCAGTTTAGACAATCTCTTCCATCCTTAATCCTAAACGACACAAAAATAACTTTTCTTCTTCTGTAAATAATTCTGAACCATCATTTAGGCTATAATGAATAGAGAAATGCAGCCTATAATAATAGGTCAGTGTGCCTCCATTCGCTACAGAAATATAACAAAGTAATTCCTCTCGCCCCTAGAACGAAAATTGTGGAATTGCTAGTACTCCCCTTACTTGTTACGATAATCTCCTTCTCGCAGGACCGAACGAGGTGGCGCAGTGTTTAGCACACTGGATTCGCATCGGTAACGAGTAACTTGTATGGATTAAGGTCTAGGAGGTAGTCATTTAATATTTTTTTTAGGTTAGGTATAGAGTACTTGTAGTTAATATAAGTAGCTGTGGAGCAGCAATAAATATAAGGGGAAGGAAAGTGATAAGTATTCTTGCCTGTAGATGAGGTGCAGAGAAGGTGAGATGATGCGGTTCATATTGGGACTACTGATCTTCGGCTCGGTGGAATCGTTAAGGAACCAGCATCTGGAAGGGTGAGTGCTGTTCGCCAAGCAGGAAGACCGATCACCAGTCATCGCTGGGTGATACAGGCGCGTGGTGAGCAGATTGGAAGAAGTACTGGTCAAATTCCTTCAGGAAGCGGAAAGGCACGGGATACTCAGAGAATGTGCTCGGGTATGTGAGACATTACATGGAAAGTACGAGAAATTAAAGAGTGAGATGACCCAGGAACTGGTGGTTATTTCACATAATATGTTAAGAAAGAGCGGTTAGATCGACGCTATAGGTCATATGGTTTGTGTGTATGTGAGGCGAAAAGGGTTGGAGACTGGTTGTGAATGACGATGTTTGGGTAACGGTTTGTTGATTTGAGAACCAGGTAGAATGGGGAAAGGAACGCAGGAGGGGGGGCGGGGCGGCCCTAATATATTCAGCTGTTTGGGGCCCCTCGTCAATGTACTATTTATTTGCCTGATTACTGATTCTGGTAAAGCTTACGCTACTGAGAGAACGGTGCTGCATCATCCAGTTGTTGGAAGAAAACGCAGTATTAACACTGAAACTAGCCAAATTAGATAGTTTATAGAGCAGGAAATATGTTCTAAAGGTTGGTGTAGTAAGATAACATTCATTTATTTGACGTTAGTCATATCTACTTCAACACTGACTTTTGATCTTTATACTTGGGTAACACAGCAGGTCCTGTCAAAGTGAAATGTGAGCTGTCAGTTATCGGCAAAAAGGTTACCGAAGTTAGCGATAACGCCTCCGTGGTTAGAAAAGAGACGATTCATAACGCACTACCCGATCAAAAGTAACCGGACATTTATTAGTGGATATTAGTATCGGATATGTCCACACTTCGCCAGTTTGCTGGAGATCCTTCCAGTGAGCTGTCTAAATGTCTCTGGCGGTATGGCATCCCATTGTTCCTCACTAACTGGGACCAGAAAGCGCAGTGATACTGGACGATGGGATCTGCAACAAAGTCGACGCTTCTCCTCATCCGAACTGTAGTCCACAGGTTTGAGGTCGGGACTCTGGGCAGGCCAGTGCTTCAAGAGTATTGCTGCCCGCAAACCATTGTCTCACAGATGCTGCTTTACGACAGCGTGCATTGTCATACAGATAAAAACAATCGTTGTCTCCGAACTGTTTGTCTACTGTATGTTGTACACAATGCCGTGAAATGAGATGATATCTTTACGCATTTAGCGTTTTGTTAAGCGCAGTAAGGGAACCACGGTATAACCACGATAAATACCCTTATACCGTAACAGCACATCCACCATACTTCACTGATGGCACTGAACATGACGCCAGGTAAAGTTCTCCACCCTTCCATCGGACTGCCATTGCATGATTCATCACTCGAAATCACTCGTTTTCAGTCATCTACTGTCCAGTGGCGTCGCTCTTACAAGCTCAAGCATCGTTTTCTGTGTCTTTATCGAAATTTATGGTTTATGAAGAGCTGTTCGACCATTGTGCCTCATTCTTCTTGACACACTACGCACACTCATTGTGCTGGCTGGACAGCAAGTAGCCCGTGGGAACTCACGAATGATTTCTAGCGCTGATTTCGTGTCGGTACTCGAGGTTCAGACAGCTTTAAGAGGGTTGAAACGTTTCTGATGGATTTGTTTCTCAGGTGACTTTCCATGACTAGTCGACGTTCGAAGTGACTAAGCTCCCCTGATCGACATATTTTTCTGTTTGTGGTTTGCTGCTTTCAGCACTATACTCCCCGTCCCCTTATATTTCGGCGGGTCCGCCTGTTGTGACATTTAGTGGTAAATTCCGCATTACATTGGGTGTTCTCGTACTTTTGATACGGCAACGTTTATGCTGCTGTCACATGGAGTTACTCAGTTTCACACATACAGAGGAAATGTTGGAAATGCAGGCTTAGCTATTGTTCACCAAGTTACACACGTGATTTTTGGAAATTCACGGCTGGCAAAATATCCCAGGGAGTGTAATCGTTCTGGAAAAAGAGTGCATAAGCATTTTCTCACTCATTAGTACTGAAGTCCGTAACTACGGCATGCTCACTGTGCTCGCCCCACTTTTAGGTGGAGTGTCTGGGGCCACAAACGGCGCAAACGTAACACAGACAGCTCTTTCAACTACTCTCAACTTCGTCTCTTCTCTGTCTATCGGAATGTGCATTGTATAGCCTCTCTGGCCCTTGGTCACATTTACATTCTTTCCTATCTTGTATTTTTGAACATTTAGTCGTTTGTTGTAAGGCTGAAAATAAAAATTTGTTTCTTTCTAATGCTATGACATGATTTTACAGAAATATATGGTACCATTTCGAGACATATGAGTTGTCCTATTACGCAGTAGGGTGAAACTATGCTGTGCAAAACCGTCCAGTTTTATTCCTCTGCCCGCAACCTTCAGAAAAAAGACTCCAGGACGATTTAACTTGTTCTGTTGCCCATTGCTTCCTCTGCCTCCACAGTACTATTGAATAGTGAAAAACAAGTTTTTAAATACACTGACTGACAGAAGAACTGAAGCACGCAGAAGCAATGGTCGGACGTCTGCGTAACATCATCCTCAGTTGTAAAACCAACATGCAACAATGGGCCATCCTTCCATCTGATGGAGACGTGTCCTGCGAGTGTGGAACAACCCAAGATGCGGCCATTGTCTCATACGCCTTCTACTGGAACAACCTTGAACAACAGGATTCTATCGAGGCAAATAACAAGTATTCTGTTAAGGTACAGATGTTGCGCTGCGGTGCGATCTGTATGGCTGGAAGTGAAGAAGGCACCTCGTACTCCACAACCGCAGTGTAGAACCTTTTACTGTTCCAAGACGTCCGCTTTCAACAGTCTTATGCTGACATCATCTGATCTTATGGAACTTGCTATACCAGTGCCACGTTACATTACATGGGAAAGCAAAAAAGGCACTCCATACACAGATATTTTGATAAAAGACACATAGTTGATAACATGTACACTGTTGATAACATCCTCGTACCATCCATACGTATCGACGTCGGACATAACTCTCTCAAGCTTGCCACATTGCATTGTGCGACAGGTTCCAATGGTTCTGGGCGCTATGGGACTTGACATCTGAGGTCATCAGCCCCCTAGAACTTAGAAGTACTTAAACCTAAGGACATCACACACATCCATGCCCTAGGCAGGATTCGAACCTGCGACCGTAGCGGTCGCGCGGATCTAGACTGAAGCGCATAGAACCGCTCGGCCACACCGGCTGGCTATGCAACAGGCGAAGAGTTAATATAGAAGCAGCAGATCCGCTGCAAAGTCACCTGTCTCGCCGCTGGATGGCGTAAGTAGTAAACGCTTACAATTTTTTGCTGTGAATGACACGAAAATGCCACGTCCTACCCTAAGACAGCGCTTTATAAGCACCAGACAGAGTTCAAAAATGGCTTCATTATGTATATCCATTTGGTTGGCTGGTCGATTCGTGAAATATCCAGATTTGTGTAGCACTCGGATGTGACAGTAGCCCGATGTTGGACTGCATGAAATCGTGACGGCAGGCATACACGTCATTGCGTGTATCACATACGCCATCCAACGGCGAGATACGTAACTTTATATAGTATTCGCCGCCTCTACGTTAATAATCCGTCTGTAGCACAGTGCAGTGTGGTAAGCTTGGTAGAGTCTTGTCTGACACTGATGTGCATGGATGGTAAGAGTATATTATCAACTACGTACTTTATCGACTACGTGTATCGAGATATGTATATGTGTGGAGGCCTTTTCCGCTTTGACTTCATGCAATGTAACACTGTACTTGTATAAGTTTCATAGAATTATATGATGGCAGCATAAGACTGGATAAATCTGTCATTTTGGAACAGTAAAGGTTTCTATACTGCGATCGCGACGTACGAGCTGCGAAGTGTATTGTTAATTTCCAAGCAAATAACAAAGCCATCGTAGTCGATACATTCTGGAAATCATGACCTGCTACGGAAATGAATGAATGTGCACATTGTCTTCCACTTCAGTTAGGACTACTCGCGTGAAATTTCAATCTGCAGTCCTCAAAGTTTCAACGACAGCCGTGCAGAAGGTGAAAGTACTCGCATCACTACAGCAACAGTCCTGACGGCAAATGTAACAGCGAGTGTCTGTCACCTGTCGGAAGATGACGGGGGACCAATGAGGCAACATCAAGTTTACAGAGATCTCTCATCGTTCCTAGGTGATAGTTTACCGAAATCGACCCAAATACCGAGAGGCAGGCCCCTGATCACTCCTCAACGACAACGCCCCAACCCACAAAACGAAAACCGTGTGCGAGTTTTTGGTTTGCGAACGAATCACCTCCCGTATTCGTCGGATTTGGCCATAGACGATTTCTATCTTTCCCAAAACTGAAGTTGGCAACGAAAGCACAATATTGTTGCACAATTAAGGACATCCAAGAAAACTGTACTGCAATACTAAATGCAGTTCCGAAAAAGGACTTGAATGATAGTTTCAAAACGAAGGGAAATTTTATCAAAATTCAATGAAGGCGTAATTGGACGATGAAATCTGGGGCCGCTGACGGAGTGTGGTAACAGACGACAGCCAGCATACCTGGCAAGGTAAACATGGCACTCGCAGGCGAGGAAGTTGCGACGACGGTATTGCACGCACGATTTGCTTTGAGTGGTGCAACAATGAGGCAGGAAGCCGCAGCGTCCAGGAGGGCGCGGGTTCGAGTCCGGTCCTGTCCTGGGAGCAGCGGCGGCCGGAGGGCCACGGGTGACCAGTACATCCACCTTCGTCCCATGGTCGGACAGAGCACGCCAAACGTGGTTGACGGCGGCGAGGACCAGGGACTGTAGCAGTCTCCGGAATCGCGGGCAGCTACGCTGCGCAAGACACGACGCATCGGAGGGCGGCGACCAGGGAGAGCGCGGCCGACTTCCAGCTGACCGGCCTTGATGAGGGCTGCAGCAGTGTCGGCATAGCAGGAGTTACTGAACCGGCTGGACTCGCGGGACAACGCTGCGGACGGCACGCCGACTGTACGCTGCACCCATCGAATACTGTAAATTAGCCGAATAAAGAAATGCTACCGAATACCGCTGCATCAGTCTGCACTGCCCCTTGCACTCTTGAACTTCCTCGGCCTCCTGACGAAATACGGCGCGGTGGGTCCCGGCTTATTATTTTACTCAGCCACAGTCCCAACAGAACTTTGTATACTTGCACGCCATCGACAGATATGTAGACGATTAGAGCTGCAGTTTATCCTTGTTGTGTTTAGAATCGTTACCGGGCCTGGTAGGGTATATAAGCGGAATAAACAGCGTCAGATGTTGAGTGATCACTGTGAAGTATACGAAAATACCGACTCAGTATGGCAGGCACATTGTGTGTGTCCATTTGGTCAGCTGTTCGAATCGTGAAATATCCAGATAAGGGGGCCGTGAGATGTGACAGTGGTCCGATGTAGGGCTGCATGAATACGAGGCCGCAGGCACATACAGTCTTAAGGTTTTGGTCGGCCACATCTCACCTACACAAGAGAGTACAAAGCACATCGTAACCACTTCACATCAGCGCCTACCATCCGAGAACAAGTAATGGATTCCCGGCTGCATTGTGTCATCCTGCGCCATTGGTGGGAGACTACCAGCAGTCACACTATGGAAATATCGTTCCATGTGTAGTATTAAGCAACCGTTTTTCCGGAAACAGTCACACAACTTATGAAAATTCGTAATGAAAGACCCATTTGTTTGGAAAATTTCATTGATGGCACAGGAATGCGATAAACAACGGTACTAGTGGTGTCTGTAACACATTAATGGAACCTTACGTTTTTTCCCTCTAGATTCGTATTTGCAAGTGAGAGAACGCCGAAAGCCTTCTGAGTGCTGGAAAAAGCTAATTTGCTCAAGGCCTGCCAAGGGACAGGCGAGGGTCAATATCCCACAATTCATCGGCCATGCTTTTGTAGTGCTGCGCCGCAACGTCCGGCTTTATTCTGAAGGAACACAGATAGGACCTCCCAAGCTGCTCACTCCGTGTGAAAACATATTGCAACTTGCAAGTGGAACGACAAGGTTTGCTTTGTAGCAGAACGCACTGCTGATTGTGTTGACTCTGCGAAAAACAAATGCTGTCGCAGTGTAAGAACTGCAAGCATTTGCTAAGTAAATAAACTACATATTAGATAGAGAAACGCGATGGTGATGACGAAGACTACTTAATTGGTCACAGACAGGTCGAGAAAAAATGGACTTTTTTCCACGGAAGATGGCAAGATGAACGCTGTTGATTAAGCAACTAGAGGAAAGGGGACTGATGTTTTCTAAGGATCGTTTTTATCTGCCGGCACTCGTAAGATCCGAAGCCCAGCCAATCTCAGTTTAGTAAGAGATGCAAAACGTGGAAATGCGATGTTTCCCTGTAAAAAATTTTCAATCAGAAATCACTCCTCGATTTTCTGGAGCCTCCGCCGTCAGGCTTCCTCACTGAGAGCCACCATCGACTACACTGGCCTGCCACGTCATCACGGCTGTTTTACTGGGGACCTGGAAAAGCTTCGAGCTGGCCTTCATTTAGTCGCTGGTGAGAGTCGTTGGTTCTGCCAATGATTGATTCTGCAGCCGCTTCAGCCTCCATCTGCAATACTTTGATGAGATCTAGCTGCAACCGTGAGGCGATGTGCAACGACATTAACACTATTCTATAGAAATTCGGTTACTTCAAGTTTCACTCTGAGGACGTATTTTAACGGAAACGAACAGTCCGCTTTCAACTCTGACCACAGGTGTGACGTATTAATTTCTGTAGTACCATCTGTTTCCAGTTAACATTGCGACATTCACTGGACACTTCACGATTAAACTGAACTGAATTGCGCGATTATTAGTATCACCCTGTCCCCGACCCCTGTGTCAGATGTGCCAAGGCCGTATTATACTAATGTTGATACGGTTTTTCAATTGTTTTGCCAATAATTTTATCGGAATAAATCAAAGCGATTGTGATTCGTGTTCCATTTAGTAGTCATAAATTTGCTCAATTATTATTTTGCTGGGCACCCTGATATTATTACTGAAGTGTCGAGATAACATGTAATTACACCTTTTACACAACGACACGAATTCAGTACAACAGGCTGTAGGGTGGTAGGACTGGACCAAAGTAACACATCAGGCAATCACCATCGACAGTGGCACCTGACATTTTATTTGGTAACTTTGAAAAAGAGAACTTGGCAAATAAAACCATCACATGTTTAAAACTACCACACATCTTTAAAATTTACCATTCAGGTGAAAATCAATTAGTTCAATTTTAAACATTCATAAAAATGCGGTACTTATGGCCTATTACACATTTATGGAAATGAGTTAAATTTTATGACTGTTGTACTCTTCCATTACCAAAATAATACAGTTAATTTAGCATATAACATACAAAATTTCATGTGAGCAAACAAGCTCTTGATATTCAACAACTAAGCTCAGAAAACGGACGCTCGCCCTTTCAGCTGCTACCAATGCAGGCTCGACATGGACCCCTAAGACAGGAGCAGCAACAGGCCCGAATGGGCACCAAAAAATCCCAGAACTAGTGGGTATCTACAACAGCCTAACATCTACCTTAAATAACTAGAAACGCAATAACGCATCACAACACATCATTAAAATTAATTACAGATCGATCTCTGTCATTCAAGGAATCTACACGTTTCTCTCAGACATGCTATTAGTTCAAACAGAAACGTAACAGTAATGTTTTTACAATTCAGAGATAAATATACCCAGGGAAATATATATATATATATATATATATATATATATATATATATATATATATATGTATGTATGTATATTTATCAATAGCGACTGACCATTTTAACTCCGTGGTGTGATATAAATACAATAACCACGCGGTACGTAAACAAGGACCAGCGAACTATTTTCAATAGCGGTTAAACCTTGACAGTAGGGAGCTACAACGGAATGTGTCAGCGCTCCAGGCCGTCGTAAATGTTAATGATCACACCACTGTTGCGGCCACATGTAGTAAGCGTTGCTTAACGCAGTGGAGAATGGCAAAACAGAGGCAGCCAGCGACCGAGGCGTAGCGAAGTAAGCGCGGCACAGATAGCCTTTCTGACAGTAGCAGTCTACCAACAAGCTGACGCAAGGACGCACACAGATCGCGCGCCGAGCGAAGCCTGGAGAGTGCTGATTAGGGGAAGTGAGGCCAGCACGCTAAGTTACGCTGCAATATACTGCGGGAGTAATAACAAAAAGCTACCACCGAGGGTAAGAAAACGTCCTCCTGCCGGATATAAATAGTGGAGCGCAGGTAGCAACATACAGAAGCCATTAGGAAGCAGTTCGGATCTGAGGATGGACGTGGTCCGTGTCCCAATGTTCAATCTTCGTAGGTGACGATGCCGGAAGTCTCTTCCAGCTCGCAGAAGTCATCCGTTCGCCGCCAGATGTCAACTTCAGCTCTGGCGGTCGGGCCTAGTTCGGTCGGCACCATGGCTGACTAACTACGGCGAGGACTTCCAGCTGTACCGGCCGCAGCGCGGTCTTGGTCACAGGCGCCGCCGGGGACTGCGCGTGGTCCGTCCATGACGGCACATCGCGGACATCGCGGCTGACGGCTTCCCAGCCGCCGGTGCAGCAGGCGTCGGCAGCTGACCTCACGGCGACGAGTTCATCTCAACCACAGGGCATCCTGGCTTCAGCGGAGCACTGTTGGCCTGAGGCTCCGAGTGCGATCAGCGGCGCGCGTGGCGCGCATTGTCGGGGAATCTACACAGCAGCAGCCAGGCGGAGGGATCCGCAGGGCCGGGCAGCGGCCACGAGGGAGAAATTGTAAAGAAAGTTCAATAAATAATTGTAAAACTCCACGCTGTCTCAGTCTTTGGCGCACCCACTGTGTCTGCTGCTAACAAGTGGAGAGAAGGCGTAACACCACATACACCTTAAAACACTACGAATTAAACCAATTAAAATCAACACATTGTAGGACAGACTCAGTAGGAGTAGTGACGGCCGCCCAAGAAAATACAGTCAACAGCACAGATCCCAGTCGTGGACTCCAACCACAATTTACAGGACAAGCAAGACCCTTACCCTCTTGCTTGTTCGACGAAGCCAGCCGCCGCAGATCCCGATGCCAGGAGACATGAAGCAAGCGGAGAAACAACACCAACGGCTTCCCAGTAAAGTCTCTTTCCATGCCGGCGATATTTGCCACGGCGCCGTCACCAGGGTAAACAGCCCCTTGTGGACGTGCCCTGCTTGCTGGCTGACATCGGACCTTAGCTGTCCGCCACAGTTCCCAAAACGCCGTTACTCCTCGGCTTTCAAAAGCAAAATCACTCCCTCTTCCTCAGCTTTTCCTCTCGTTCCCTATCGGCCCGGTAGGTGGCGCCGGCGCGCGCTCTGCTCACACCGCCGGAAAGATGACCCATACCGGCGGCGGGAATATCGCTGATCGAGCCACACGGCTCAATTACGACACCTGCTGTTCTTACCTTGCAGTTTAAAACTAAGCTACCTTGCTGTAGGTTGCGCTTAACACCACAATACAAATGGCTGCACTTCGAGTGGTATCATTATCGGGAAGCTAATGAATGGTGCACATTGCGTTCACCAGTGAATCGCGTTTCAAAAATGGCTCAAATGTCTCTGAGCACTATGGGACTCAACTGCTGTGGTCATCAGTCCCCTAGAACTTAGAACTAATTAAACCTAACTAACCTAAGGACATCACACACATCCATGCCCGAGGCAGGATTCGAACCTGCGACCGTAGCAGCAGCGCGGCTCCTGACTGGAGCGCCTATAACCGCACGACCACCGCGGCCGGCTATTGCGTTTCTGCACTACCCCGGATCACCATCGTTGGCGAGTCGGGGCAACCTTGGGAGAGGCCCTATTTTTGCAAACGTCTGGAGACGCACAATGGTGTTACTCCTGGTGTCACGGTGTGAGGAGCAGTCGGGCGTTTCAAGTATGGTAATCATTGAGAGAATTCTGCCGGTAGAATAGTACTCCACGGCCATCCAGCGTCCTCATATGCTATCTCTCATGCGACAGTTTTGTAGTGCTATTATTCAATAGGACAATGCTCACCAGAACATGGCATGTGCGTTTATGAATTACATGCGTGATGATGAAGCACTCTCGTGGCCGGCGAGATCTAGATACCTTAGTGCAACAGAACGTGCATGGGAGCAGCTCGGAAGAAAACTCTGTCCCAATGCTATTTTCCAGATCAAGGACCGTTCAGAACAGTTGTCATCTAAATTGTCTCAGGAGACAATAAAGACTTTATGACACCCGTACCATGCGAATCAGTGCGTATATCCAGGCCAGAGGAGATACAACGTTACACTGACAAATACGTTAACAGAGCCAAGCCCTTTCTAAATTTGCTTCGATATTGCCGGCCGGGGTGGCCAAGCGGCTGAAGGCGCTACAGTCTGGAACCGTGTGACCGCTACGGTCGCAGGTTCGAATCCTGCCTCGGGCATTGATGTGTGTGATGTCCTTAGGTTAGTTAGGTTTAAGTAGTTCTAAGTTCTAGGGGACTGATGACCTTAGAAGTTAAGTCCCATAGTGCTCAGAGCCATTTGAACCATTTTTGCTTCGGTATTGTAATCAGTGAAACAGCAACACATATCCTCTAGACCCGTGAAGTGTACTTTCGTTTTCCCCTCCCCTTCCCTGTACTTCACCTTTTTGTCAGGCAACCTAAATGCCTGAAAGTCTGCAATTTCCCAGTAAAATGCTTTTCCCCTTGAGGATACCAACTACAATAGACCTCATATTTTTGGATTATATCACTTGCAACCTAACGTGTTTAAAATTTAATTTAAGCAATAACTGTTGGATATGGAGTAATAACATGCGTTATTGTCGTACAAATTTACGCGAAATATAATCGGTTATTGTAATTATGTGAGCAGGAGTACACAAAGCTTCTTGGGAGGCGATTTCCTGCGGTGTGTACATTCGGAAAATAGTTGAGGAACCAGCGTGATCTCTGATAGCATAGGTTCCCAGTCTGGGAGTCGTGCACTACTCCTCCCTTGCACAAGTAGCGAGGTGAGTATAAATTTTACAGGGGAGCGCAGGAGGCCGTCATGTCTGAAATATATGTCAGTCATATGATAATCAAGAGAAATTCTGACAAGAATAACTTTTTTTTAACATGCTGTGGTGTAATGAGAGTCCACTATGTGTAAAAGTTTCGTTTATCTGGCAACGTTTGGAAAACTCTGTTCTGGAAAGAGGAGCACTCCATTCATGGTGTATTCCAGTTGCCTCTATGAAATAGCGGTGGATTTTTCTCCCAACATCAGGGTTTAGGCTGGCATTCTCCCGAGAGAACACAACTTCATTAGCTGTCATGTAGTCTCATTGCAGAACATGTATCAGCAAAAAAATAACATTATTTTCCGTGCACTCACGGCACATTTTATAAATGAGAATACTCAATTACAGTTGCACCTTCTCAAACGTTTCCAGCCCGAAGAAAGACACTATTCATAAAATATTTCAAATTGGGTACTAGATAACAAGTTTAAAATCACTGTCACAATAAAAGACAATGTTTCAAACATGAAATCAGCTGCCGTGCTCTCAAAGCTTCTATATCTCCCATGCTTTGCACATTCTTTAAATCCCATTGTGCAAGAAAAAATACAATAGCCGGTACACGAAACCGTTGATAAAGTCAAAACAGGAGTTATGTTTTTAATAAAGAGTCGATTTGTCTTAAACGAACCTCCCGAAATACAAGGAAATTAAAAAAAAATTCAAATCCAACCAGTTACTGCCAAAATGAATGGAAATGGTTCAGTTTAGGAACGACTCTGTGATGGTATCAATCACTTCCAACGAAGCCACAAATCGGCGCCAGCAGTGGCTGTTAAACTAGACGTACAGAGCGCCCCAGGAGGAATGGTCAGTAATGTGGAACGATGATCAGAAGCAAAAACTTCAGATGGACTCTTGATCAGTTCCGAATGGTTTCCTACACAGAACACATTTACTATAATTTCTTTCTGCTCGTGGTGTGCACGTATGTCTTACTCAATCTCTTTGGTGTTTTATTCTAGCTCAATATACCTCGTTGCTTTCATTCTCTTTGCACAGGTTCTATTTCTGCCATTAAATTAACTCGCTGAATGCAAAACTGTCCATGGTGCTTTGTAAGTCGAGTAGCGCGAGGACATGAGAGTGTACATGCGCTGGGTAAAATACCACACATCTACACTAATGAACATATGGCGTATGTAATAATGGAGATATGCTGTATATAATAATGAAGATATGGTGTGTGTTTACGGTTTGTGCGATGGTACAGAGCCTGCTGCTGTTGAAAAATACCGTCGGCGCTTTCCGACGTGTCGAAAGCCCTGATCGTAGTGTTTACCACAGATTACACTGCCCTGCATGAAACTGGTATTTTTCGAAGATTCCATATGTTTCTGTACTTGTGGTTTAGCAGCATCCCTGAATATTCCTCCTGCGACTCCTTGTACTGTATGTTGTTAGGTCAAATGCATATAATTTCAGGAACTAGAATATTAATTTCAGTAATATTGTTGTTTTCGTGTTATATTTCATTTTCAATAAAATTATGGAAACGCAGTTTCTTCTTGTCCATTTCGGATTGAGAATGGCAGATGTGGTTAGTTGGTTGCTGTAACTCATTCCGATGACATTGCTACCTTTGTTGCTGAGACTTAGCAGTCTTGTTTCTTTTTATTCTTAAAAAAAATTGTAGTTACATCTTTGCTCCAGGCTTTCTATTCGACAAATTCCGTCTTTAGCTCTTGAGGACCTCGACCTCAATTTGCTTTCTGTGCTTTACGCGAAATTATTTTCTACGTTCGTTGTTATACTTCTTAATAATTTTTCTCACTTGTCGCAATTGAGTCTCTTAATTTCCGATTGCAGTTTTCAAATTTATGATTCAAATCGCGACGACAGTTTTAATTTCGTGGTAACTGTCTGTAATAGTTTGCAGAATTTGAATTATAAGTTCGCTGTCATCTTTGTGTATTGTTGATTCTCGACCGCTTGCGGGTGTCGAAGTTTGCATTGACGACTGCTCAGTGACTACACTGTCATTTCCGATTACAGACTCACATATCTCCCCAAAAAATTTAGAATTTATTAAGATGTTTCCAATTACTTGTACTCCCTGAATTTTTTCCGTCGTGCCAACTGCTACATCCTTATTGACTGTTGACTCCGCTACACTACTACAGTAATTTATTCACATTCATTAATTGAAAAGAATCACTGTCCTAATCATTTTTAGCTGACATCTGATCAGTGTGGTCCTGCTTTTTATACGAGCCGCAGCTATGCAAGTGCTGACACGCTTACCATTCGTTGATTATGCCGATACAGTCTCTCCGAAGATTGCATTGCATCTCGGTCCGAGCACGTATCCCCTCCACTGAGGAATTATTTAAGAACAACGTAACTTTCTTACGAATTTTATACGAGATAAGCTACAGGTAGAAATTAAAGCATTAACCTAAATTCGTGTCAGGCTGAAACAACGGTCAGCGAAAAAACTGGAATAGCGATCGGAGCCGAATTCGGAAGAGAACTGCTGCTGGTGCGCGGTGGTAGTTGCCACATGTATATACAGTATTGTACGCACACACTAAGTTGACAATCGGCGCTGTGGCTGGTGGGAGCGACTGTAAATGGGAAATGCATTTAAGGTCATTCCTATCAGCCGCCGCGCTGCGTGTCAACTTAGTGTGTGCGTATAGTACACGGATTGCCGACACCAGTTACTTTCTACGTTGTTGACACAAATAAATCCGATCTGCTGTGCAAAGTTACGATTATGGAGCTTACGCTACATGTTTCACTGCAGCTTCTTCTTTCAGTACTTTCCCCCAACCCATATACTCCTGCTATTTTTACAGCTCTTCCTTTTCCTACTACTGAATTCCGGTCTCTCACTTAACTAAATGAATAATCTATTTCACCTGGTCACACATTTCGTCAATCTCTACATAATCTGAGGAGCTAGTTGGTATGTAAATTTCTACTTACTGTGGTGCGTGTTGGCTCCGTGTCTATCTTGGCTTCAATAATGCATTCGCTATGCTGTTCATAGTAGCTTACCCGCATTCCTGTTTTCTATTCCATTATTGAATCTACTCCTGCTTCACCACTATTTTGTTTTGTACTTTTGTGTCCGCCCCGATAGCTGAGTGGTCAGCGCGGCGGTCTGTCACGCCAAGTGGCCCGGGTTCGATTCCCGGCTGGGTCGGAGATTTTCTCCGCTCAGGGACTGGGTGTTGTGTTGTCCTCATTATCATTTCATCATCATCAGTGGAAATCACCACTGGAATCACTTCCCTAGACGCTCATGCGGTGGACCTCTCTGACGACGCTTCCCCCATGACAAGACCTGCCGTAAGGCAGAACACAAAGAAAAATTTAACCTCAGTCTGCCGCCGGCAGTGCTGCGAGGCGGTCACGCGCCAGACCGCTGCGGGCGAGGCGCGCACCCTGTGTTTGTGTTTACTTCGGCCGCTGTAAGTGCCGTTTTCCTTCTAGACCACCACGGCCAACAGCTATCGGAAGAAGACATTACGTTTCAACTTTTGTTCCGACTTCGCCCGACCCAAGACCCTGGAGGTAAAAGGATTTATTCGCAATAAAGTTAAAATACCTCCTACAGATCTAATTGATATCCACTTGTCCATAGTTAGCAGTACCGTCTACGTCAAAATGATCAACGATGCGGCGTGTGACAAGGTGCTTCAAGAGGCAAAACGTGGACTGCGCTTCTGTCATTCCGACGGCAACGTCGGACACGTTACCGTCGATCACGCAGGTCTCGGCACACGAACGATAAGTACCTTCGAACTGCCGTTCGAACTACCTACAGACGTCGTCATCGAGGCGCTCCGTCCCTATGGCAACGTACTGGAACATGTTACCGAACGATGTGTACAATTTCAAACCTATCCCGTTTTAAACGGTGTTAGACAGGTCCGCATCGAGTTGCAGAAACACGTGCCTTCTCATCTACGTATCGGAGGCTGCGTGCCATTACAATGTACGACGGCCATCCTCGGACCTGTTACGGTTGCGGGAAAGAAGGTCATCTACGGTCTGAATGTATTCAACGACGTGTCGCGCAGCTCCCGTTGTCGGAAGCATCCGTCACACCCATGGTGACCGCCCTACCGGTCACCTACGCAGCGGCTCTTGCCACGTCTACAGTTTCGTTCAGTCCGTCGCCCGGTCCATCCGATCGTGCCGATCGTGACCGTCCCAGTCACCTAAGGACGGTGCAGACGTCCCACCTGACAACCTTGCCACAGAACAGGCTCCCGCACCGGGCGCTGAGGAGAACAGTACTTCTTCACAAAACCAGTTTCACAATTTCATTGTACCGACTGACGCCTTCGAACCAGGTCGACGCTCCTCCTTGCCGTCGTCCGACACTGAGGAACACCTGCGCAAACAATGCTCGCCACGTAGGCGCAAACACCGCCGCCGTTCACCCACGGGCTCTCAAAGCGTCGCCACCCGCCACGACGAAGACGACACTCAACCAGCCGACGTTTAAACGCAGAGGTTGGCGGACAGCTTTCACGATTAACGAGACGTTTTGCAATTAGGGACCACCATAGAGGTCGCCACGACAAAGAAACGATCGGTGAGCAGGTTGAGACGCAGGTTGAGATGCCAACAACTCCAGATCTCTCTCGCCACGACGCAATTCCCATGGACATTGGACAGACCCACGGCACAGGAGCATGGGCCGACGACGTTGAGGAAGGTACGCCCCCTCCTCCGGATGAGTTGCCTCCTCCGGACGAGGCTGCCTGTTAACATCAAAAGCGAGGTACTGCAGCTGATGGGACGGGACTTCCTGTCGGTGCCCTCCTCACACTTCCCTTGGTGATGGTAGATGCGCGTTCACCAGCACTGAAACAAACGTATCGGTTCGTCACACTGAATCTCCACATGATCGGCACTGCACCCAAGCTGCAGCTCCTATCTGACATGCTTCGGGCCTCTGACGTCGACGTTGCCTTTCTTCAGGAAGTACGCGTTGCCACACTACCATCGGTCTACAGCTACGACTCATACACGTCCACATGTGATGAACCAGGGCGTGGAGTGGCTTTTATACATATGCGAAGGAATCCCACTCAAGGACAAGAGAATCCTTCCCTCTGGAAGGGGCATGGCTGTTACCATCTTCGACACGCGCGTCGTCAATATCAACCCTCCGTCTGGATCCACGAACCGTCGGAAGCGGTCCACTTTCTTCGGACATGACGTGGCGCCGCTGTTTTCTGGGCGCTATGATCGCCTTATCATGGGAGGCCATTTCAGCTGCGTCCTCCATCCGCAGGACCAAATGCCTGGTTATTCACCATGCCCGGCGCTGCTCACCTTAATCGAATATTTTCATCTAGTGGACGTTCGTGAGAAAATTTATGGCGATACCCCCGGTTTTACCCATTATACAGCACATTCTGCGAGCAGACTGGACCGGTTTTATGTCTCTGCCCACCTTGGCAACTGGCAACGAATTCGCCCAAGTTGAACGATGGCCCCTTGCATTTTCGGACCATTGCGCCGTCGTTTGCTCCCTGGCTTTGCCACCTCAGTCAGTTTGGCGCAGCAGAGGTTACTGGCAGCTTAATACCTCCCTCCTTAATGACTCACACTGCCGCCAATGTATTGCCACTACATGGACGTCTTGCGAAAGACGCCTCCCGCAGTACACATACACGTTCCATTGGTTGCTCAAATATGCCAAACCTTAGATCAGCCGGCCGAAGTGGCCGTGCGGTTAAAGGCGCTGCAGTCTGGAACCGCAAGACCGCTACGGTCGCAGGTTCGAATCCTGCCTCGGGCATGGATGTTTGTGTTGTCCTTAGGTTTAACTAGTTCTAAGTTCTAGGGGACTAATGACCTCAGCAGTTGAGTCCCATAGTGCTCAGAGCCAGCCAACCTGAGATCAGAAAGGTATTCATGCAATGTGGCAAGGAAGCAGCAGCATGGCATCGAGACACCACAAATTTTCACTAAGCCGTCCTCCGTTGGCTCGATGCACTCCCTCCATCACCTGAAACCCATAGGGAACGACAGCGTACTAAAACTCGTCTCCTCCCTCTCCAACGTGCACGACTGTATGGTATCGTGGTGCGTTCCCGACGACAAGACCTCCTCCACGACGAAATACCATCCACAATCCATGCCGCATCCGACCATTGTCGTCGACGTCGACTTTTCGCCTCCAACATCACGACCTCCGACCACACAACACAGGCGGCAGTGGTGTCTGCCTTTGCTGAACGTTACCGCCAGTTTTATGATGATGAACCGATGGCAACGCCAAGTCCTGATGATCTCCGTCCTTCCCCTGATCGGATCCTCACCGTAGCGGAGTCAACGTCCATGATGTCTGCAATCACCGCAGAAGAGGTGGTAGATGCGATCAACAAGGGGGCCGGAGAACGAATCACCAGGACCAGATGGTCTCCCTGTGCTTCCTCGCTGGACGGAAATGATTCAGGAACTCTTTACTCTGTCCTTCCCAATTCCACCGGAATTCGTCATTGGCATTCTTATACCTGTGCCTAAGCCGAGGGGAGGGTCTCATGTCTCTGCATATCGCCCCCTTACATTGATGAATGCAGACTATAAAATCTATGCACGCCTCTTAGCAACGCGCATACGCACCGTCTTACCTACGGTCCTTTCACCTGAGCAGACTGCACGTGGTTGTGGGCCCACATTGCAAACAGCCCTAGGAGAATGCCGTGACCTCATCGCGCTAGCGGCAGTTTTTCGCCTTTGTGCAGCTCTGGTATCCATCGATTTCACGAGTGCCTTTGAGCGCGTTCGACACCCAATGCTCCTCATGGTGGCGACACGTATGGGGTCCCATTACCTTTTGTCAATGCCATTCGCCGGTTACTACTTCCCGCGGTCTCAATGGGAGGCTTGTAGGACCGATTCCTATACGGCGCCCTGTGCGTCAAGGATTCCCTATGTCTACTTTACTATATGCCATTGCACTTGAGCCCCTCATCACTGGTCTTACCTCTAGACTGCAGGGTCTCACTTTACGTGCCTACACCTTTCACTGCAGGGCTTATGCGGACGACTTTCTCACCTGCTCCTCGGTCCGCGGTCAGGTGCACCGTAACTTAAACCAAATCCAACGTGTGACCTATGTCAACATGTATGTCGCTCCTAAACTGGTACGGCAGGCCGTAGTGGTTCTAGGCGCTACAGTCTGGAACCCGCGAGACCGCTGCGGTCGCATGTTCGAATCCTGCCTCGGGCATGGGTGTGTGTGTTGCCCTTAGGTTAGTTAGGTTTAAGTAGTTCTACGTTCTAGGGGACTGATGACCTCAGAAGTTTAGCCCCATAGTGCTCAGAGCTATTTGAACCATTTTTGAACCTAAACTGGTACACGTCGCCCAGATCCTCCCAATGCCGTTACTCCTTGGCCGCCGCATCCAATCAGTCTTTGGATATTTCGTGTCAGCAGGGGCACTTTTCAAAGTCCGCTACAACACTCTAACACTTCCTCCTGCAAAAGGTGGCCTCGGACTTGTCAACGTGCGGGCATCATCTTCTGCACCCTTTGTCCATACTACGTTGCGGCACTGGCGGGGGCCGGTCCCGTCCTTAACACGCAGTCTCTTAGATATCCTCCGACCAGCTTCTCTCGATCAACCACTCAATGTGGCACCTATTTCTCCATTATTGTACCACGTCGCCAATCGTTTCATAGAACTCAGCAACGTTCGGGCCGATCTTCCAGTCACCCGTCCTTCCCGTACAAAAGATTATCGTTTGTTTGTGCTGTCAAATCCTTGCGACCCCATGGTGCTACACAACCCTGACATTAACTGGCGAACGGTTGGGGTGTGTGTGCGTGCACCCTTTTTAGCGAGCCGGCCGAAGTGGCCGTGCGGTTAAAGGCGCTGCAGTCTGGAAACGCAAGACCGCTACGGTCGCAGGTTAGAATCCTGCCTCGGGCATGGATGTTTGTGATGTCCTTAGGTTAGTTAGGTTTAACTAGTTCTACGTTCTAGGGGACTAATGACCTCAGCAGTTGAGTCCCATAGTGCTCAGAGCCATTTGAACCTTTTTAGCGTCGTCTGTGTCTGCACTCTGGTACGTTTTAGTCTATAGCAAATTCCCGACTAATAGTCAACTTTATCGCATAGGACTGGCCACCTCCCCACTCTGCCCTGACTGTCAGCTCGAAGACACCGACGAGCACCGTCTTATTTGCCCCCTCAAACGAAAAGTATGGCTCCTCATCCAACGAATCGTGGGCTTTTACCTCCGTGCCCCGCCAACGACGGTGACCCCAGATTTCTTGTTGTTGCCCCAGACATTTCACTACCCTCTTGCTAAGCATCACACACTCATCTGGTTTCGAGGTCAGGCTTTAGAATACCTCTTTCAGAGTGGTCCGCATACAGTCCTTGATTTCTAGTACAAATTTGTTACCACACATAGCACCCTCACCCGAAAACCATCTTACAGACAAACTTTTGCCGGTTATCTCCGCAGCGTCTTCCTTGACCCTGCTCAAAGTTGGGGTGTGCCATGCCTCCCCGTCACATGATGCAACACTCTTATCCACATTCTCATGCACCGAAAAAAAGACAGAATATGTTATATTTTGTTGTATTTAATGTTTTTCTAATATTTTTTGTTTAACTAAGAATCATTTGTATATGTTTAAATGGTACCTTGAAGAACTGTTGCATTGTGTATGTATATCTGAGTGGTCAGCGTGGCGGTCTGTCACGCCAAGTGGCCCGGGTTCGATTCCCGGCTGGGTCGGATATTTTCTACGCTCAGGGACTGGGTGTTCTCTTGTCCCCCTTATCATTTCATCATTACCAGTGGAAGGTAACGGGAAACCACTACTGGAATCACTTACCTAGACGCTCATGCAGTGGACCTCTCTGACGAGGCTTCCCCCATGACAAGACCTGCCGTAAGGCAGAACACAACGAAAAATTTAACCTTATATTCATCTGACCATAAGTCCTGCTCCTGCTGCCACCGAACTTCACTAACTCCACTTCACTAATTCCCATTATATCTAACTTTAACCCATCCCATCCCCTTTTTAAATTCCCTTCTTACCTGTCCAGTTAAGGGATGTAACATTCCAAGCTCCGGTCAGCAGAATGCCAGTTTTCTTCAGTTTTCTTTCTCCCCACCCACTCCCGAATATTTTACCCAAGAGGGTGCCATCATCATTTAACCGTATAGTTGGGCTTTTTGCTCCCTGAAAAAATTACGGTTGAAGTTTCCCCTTGCTTTCAGTCGTTGGCAGTACTAGCACAGCACGGCCATGTTGGCTGGTGATCCAAGGCCAGATCAGGCAATCATCAGAATGTTTAAACTGCCACTACTGAAAAGGTTGCGGCCCTGCTGCTGGGATCCCATGTTGGTCTCCCTTCTCCACAGGCACCCCTCCCCCTCCACCCCCCCCCCCCCCTTGTGATTGTGCACCTAATGTACGGATGTTTGTATCGTTGAAGCATTTAAGGTACCACACCTTGGCAAGGTCCGTGATTCATAGGGTGATAGTCGTACAGACCTTTAAATGACTTTGAGAGGAAGCGTTATCATAGACTGGCACTAACGCATACGAAACAGCGAGTTACATTATTTGGTGGTAACTGTTAGTGGATTTTAGTAAGTCATGAAACAATTTTTGCTGAGGTCGGTGTGCCACCCGTACTTCCGATCGTTACACCATGTTACACGTAGAATGGAGAGTCTTCTATACGTTTAGCAATACATTTTCTCATCTTGCAAATTTTTGACTGTGGCTGATGGCATAATCCTGTTAAGATACGTATACTGCGTAGACGACATACCCAGGTACCCAAAATACACTCCTGGAAACTGAAATAAGAACACCGTGAATTCATTGTCCCAGGAAGGGGAAACTTTATTGATACATTCCTGGGGTCAGATACATCACATGATCACACTGACAGAACCACAGGCACATAGACACAGGCAACAGAGCATGCACAATGTCGGCACTAGTACAGTGTATATCCACCTTTCGCAGCAATGCAGGCTGCTATTCTCCCATGGAGACGATTGTAGAGATGCTGGATGTAGTCCTGTGGAACGGCTTGCCATGCCATTTCCACCTGGCGCCTCAGTTGGACCAGCGTTCGTGCTGGACGTGCAGACCGCGTGAGACGACGCTTCATCCAGTCCCAAACATGCTCAATGGGGGACAGATCCGGAGATCTTGCTGGCCAGGGTAGTTGACTTACACCTTCTAGAGCACGTTGGGTGGCACGGGATACATGCGGACGTGCATTGTCCTGTTGGAACAGCAAGTTCCCTTGCCGGTCTAGGAATGGTAGAACGATGGTTTCGATGACGGTTTGGATGTACCGTGCACTATTCAGTGTCCCCTCGACGATCACCAGTGGTGTACGGCCAGTGTAGGAGATCACTCCCCACACCATGATGCCGGGTGTTGGCCCTGTGTGCCTCGGTCGTATGCAGTCCTGATTGTGGCGCTCACCTGCACGGCGCCAAACACGCATACGACCATCAGTGGCACCAAGGCAGAAGCGACTCTCATCGCTGAAGACGACACGTCTCCATTCGTCAGTCCATTCACGTCTGTCGCGACACCACTGGAGGCGGGCTGCACGATGTTGGGGCGTGAGCGGAAGACGGCCTAACGGTGTGCGGGACCGTAGCCCAGCTTCATGGAGACGGTTGCGAATGGTCCTCGCCGATACCCCAGGAGCAACAGTGTCCCTAATTTGCTGGGAAGTGGCGGTGCGGTCCCCTACGGTACTGCGTAGGATCCTACGGTCTTGGCGTGCATCCGTGTGTCGCTGCGGTCCGGTCCCAGGTCGACGGGCACGTGCACCTTCCGCCGACCACTGGCGACAACATCGATGTACTGTGGAGACCTCACGCCCCACGTGTTGAGCAATTCGGCGGTACGTCCACCCGGCCTTCCGCATGCCCACTATATGCCCTCGCTCAAAGTCCGTCAACTGCACATACGGTTCACGTCCACGCTGTCGCGGCATGCTACCAGTGTTAAAGACTGCGATGGAGCTCCGTATGCCACGGCAAACTGGCTGACACTGACGGCGGCGGTGCACAAATGCTGCGCAGCTAGCGCCATTCGACGGCCAACACCGCGGTTCCTGGTGTGTCCGCTGTGCCGTGTGTGTGATCATTGCTTGTACAGCCCTCTCGCAGTGTCCGGAGCAAGTATGGTGGGTCTGACACACCGGTGTCAACGTGTTCTTTTTTCCATTTCCGGGAGTGTATGTATGTTAACTTGGGAAATTACGTGTGAAGTTTTCCTCGTCTGTTGAACTCTACGGATCATGTCTTCCCGAAACATGTTCAGTTGTTGAAATGAAATAAATCGAACATCTGGATAACAGATGCGTTATAGTCACTGTATCGATGTAGCGATATACGTACACTATGATTTCGTAACAGCTACAACAGAATATCTCAGGCTTCGCCGAACTGTGCATCGATAACGCACGGGCAGTATCATTCGCACACAGATAACACCGGTTGACAATGTAATTTTTCTTAAAGTTAAAAGACTTTGCTGGTCTAAGGGCACTGATTTCACCACATGTGATTAAACGTTCAGTCACAAGTAGTTTTAATATGAACTTAGAATATCTGTAAGGTATGCAAAATGTAGCTGCTTAATCATTCTAATAATGCCAGTATTTTTTATGATATGCAATGTAACCTGCTACAAAAAGCTGTTTTAGTGTGTAGTCTATAATAGACTACCTTTCTATTGAACGTCATGCGAAACAAGAGCTCTGAATTTCGAAAATCTGACCAAGTACAACGCCGAAAACTGAAGCGAGAAAAAAATAGTATTCGATTCTTCGGTGTACCCATAAATTTACTCCTGCCGTCACTTCATATAAAACTTGAAATGATGAAGCTATTTATTAACACACTACCAAAATATGGTGACAATTTCCAGAATGTAACAAGCAAGTTTCCGAGACTGTCATTACCCAAGCTGAAAGAATGAATTTTAGTTGTCCCTGACATTCGGAATCTAACGACAGGCGAGACGTTTGAAGATAAAATGAAAGACAGTGACAGATCATCTTGAATATCCTTTAAAGAAGTTGCCAACAAAGACCCTGATTTCGAGAATATCGTAAGAAACATGCTGCGTAACATTAAAGTGTTGAGTGTCCCAAAGAGCTTGAAGCTGCACTTTCTGGACTAACGCGTTGGTTGTTTTACACATAATCCACGTGCCGTGAGTGAGGAACAAGACGAAATGTTCCATCAAGCGATTAAAGAAACGGTGTGGTTGTATCAGGGTCGATGGGATGTCACCACGATAACTGACTATTGCTCGATGCCGCAGAGCGGAGGAGGTAATAGACGTTAAGGGCTGTACATCTGTGTTAGTACTAAAGAATATAATTCTTCATTGTAATGCTAGAAGTGCTTCATTTCAGTTTTTTAAAGAACGAAGCATTCTTAATGTGTGTGTTTAGTATAAATTTACTAAATTTTCATGAATACTTCGTGTAAAAACTTTATGTGACATGGTGAAACCTTTAGAGTTTCTGAACATAATAATGAAACTCTAGAATCACCGAAAGTGATTAAAACAATTTTTAAAGTATAAATTTGTAGAGCTTTGTAATTCAGTTCTGAGTTATCTTCCACGTAACAGGTGACCTACTTCTTTGTCTGTGATGCTGTTGTTGGTGATCCCACGTTATGGGTGTTGCCGTTATCTGTTCCGACTTCGTAACTTCTGTAAGTGGCACTTGTTGCAACTGAGCCTCGCTGTCGAAGTGAGCCCGGGGTTTCCACTGGCGGCGCACCTTGTGAAAACAATGGCGACCGACCGGGGCTATTTATAGTGACACTGTATGGGTCCCACCGGGCACGGCCGCAGGAGCCACTGCTGGTCGATGGCGGTCATTTACCGACACGTTCGTTGGCCAGCACTGCCCTTGATGGAGGCTTTCCGCTGCCGCTCCTTTGAGTAAACACCTGCCACAATAGAAGACTTCTCAAACACGCGGATTTCGCACTGGCACTCAGATCGTAAAATCCGCTGGCAAATTTAAAGTCAATGTAATGAAACGAAAAGGTTTCTCGTAATTTGTATTACACTGAAGCGCCAAAGAAACTGGTATAGGCATGCGTATTCAAATACAGAGACATGTAAACAGACAGAATGCGTAAGGTATTCACCCCCTTCCGCAAACCAGTGTCATACTTTGCAGACCCAAAGACGGCCTTAATCTTAGGTGGTGTTTTAAAAACACACTTCTCAACGTGTTTCTTCTAAACATGATCAAAGATTCGCAAATACTACCAGCCTAAGGCAAAATTATAGATATTTGAAGAAATGGCCATTTTTGGACCGTTTTGTTTTGGGCAAAAAAAAAAAACTAAATATCATCATAAAAAATGGGCCACGATGAACCGAAAAAGAATTTAGTTTGCTTCACGGGAGATCAAAAATCATTAAAATAGTACGAAAATTGTAGCGTAAACGACGACTACCATGCTGAAAAACATGGTTTTGAGAAAAACGCTTTTTAAGATTGAAAAGTACAAACATCAAAAAAAGTTTTGCATAACCACGGTTCCGAGAGTTCCAAAACCTCTACAGAAAATTGAAATAGAGATCAACCATTTTTATTACTCATGGAAACCACACATTGCATGTTGTACCACCATAGAGGAAGTCCTTCAGAGGTGGTGGTCCAGATTGCTGTACACAGCGGTACCTCTAATCCTCTTGCATTGATCCATGCCTGTATTCGTCGTGGCATACTATCCACAAGTTCACTAAGGAACTGTTGGTCCACATTGTTCCACTCCTCAACGGCGATTCGGCGTAGATTCGTCAGAGTGGTTGGTGGGTCACGTCGTCCACAAACAACCCTTTTCAACCTATCCCAAACATATTCGATAGGTTTCATGTGTAGAGAACATGCTGGCCACTCTAGTCGAGTGATGTCGTGATCCTGAAGGAAGTCTTTAAGTCTTTCACGAGATGTGCACGATGGGGGCGCGAACTGTCGTCCATGATGACGAATGCCTTGCCAATATTCTGCCGATGTGGTTGCACTATCAGTCGTATGATGGCATTCACGTATCGTACACCCATTACGACGCCTTCCATGACCACCAGCGGCGTACGTCGGCCCCACATAATGCCACCCCAAAACAGCAGGGAACCTCCACCTTGCTGCACTCGCTGGACAGTGTGTCAAAGGCGTTCAGCCTGACAGGGCTCCCTCCAAACACGTCTCTGACGATTGTGTGGTTGAAGGCATTTGCGACACTCATCGGTGCTGCGGTCGGAAACGCCTACATAAGACAAGTGACTGGCACAGCTGTTAGATCCGTTACTGCTGCTACAATGGTAGGTTATAAAGATTTAAGTGGGTATGAACGTGGTGTTATAGTCAGCCCACGAGCGATGGGACACAGCATATCCGACGTAGCGATGAAGTGAGGATTTTCCCACACAATCATTTCACAAGAGTACCGCGAATATCAGGAATCCGATAAAACATCAAGTCTTCGACATCACTACGGCCAGAAAAATATCCTCGAAGAACAGAGCCCACAACGACAGAAGACAATCGTTCAACTTGACATAAAAGGAGCCCTTCCGAAAACTGCTTCAGATTTAAATGCCAGCCCATCAACAAGTGTCAACGTGCAAAGCATTCACCGAAACATCATCGATATGGGCTTTCGGAGTCGCAGGCCCACTGGTGTACCCTTGATGACTGCACTAAACAAAGCTTTATGCCTCGCCTGGACCGTCAGCACCGACGTTGAACTGTTGATGACTGGAAACATGTTGCCTGGTCGGACGAGTCTCGTTTCAAATTGTACCGAGCGGAGGGTGGTGTACGGGTACGGAGACAACCTCATGAATCCATGGACCCTGCATGTCAGCAGGAGACTGTTCAAGCTGGTGGAGGCTCTGTAATGGTATGAAGCGCGTGCAGTTGGAGTTATATGGGACCTAGGATACGTATAGATACGGCTCTTGACAGGTGACACGTACAGAATCACCCTGTCTGATCACCTGCGTCCATTCATGTCCATAGTGGATTCCGACGGACTTGGGCAATTTCAGCAGGACAATGCGACACCCCACATGTCCAGAATTGCTACTTCCGCTGGCCACCAAACTCTCCATACATTAACATTATTGAGCATTTCTGGGGTGCATTGCAGCGTGCTATTTTCCACCCCCTCGTACTCTTTAGATTTATGGACAGCCCCGCAGGATTCATGGTGACAGTTCCCTCCAGCACTAAGTCAGATATTAGACAAGTCCATGCCACGTCGCTTTGTGGCACTTTTGCGTGTTCGCGGGGGCCCTACATGATATCAGGCAGGTGTACCAAGTTCATGTCGAGACGCCATCGGTGGTGCGCTCAGCGACGAAATGGGCTTTCAGGACGAAAGTAGGGGCTTATTAGGTCAAAGTAGCTGAAAACGGCCATCCACCAGTCGGAGCCATAGTTATTATGGACGAGGCTACGATGATATCCCGTAAGTTTCAAGCTTTGATCCTTTTTTTATGTGATTAATACACACATCAAAAAAGTTTTGGCTCACCCTGGTCCCCGAACTCCTGAAGATAGACGTTGACTGTGGGTATTGTATCACAGACACAATTCTTTTAGCGTTCACAGATTTCACTAAACCTGCCAAAGATGTAAACAACCATGAATGATCAGCGCCTATTAGACGGACGAGTTCTGACAATTCCAGTCATACCACCAGGAAGGAAGTACACGACCCGTGTGGTCGGTAATTCAAGCATGCATAAAGGGTCAGCACCGCGGTTCGATCGCGTCCGCATTGTTACTTTGTGCCAGGAACGGCTCTCAACAAGGGAAGTGGGAAGTATAGATGGGCCCAACAACATGTCGAATGGACCGCTCAGGATTGGCATCACGTTCTCTTCACAGATGAGTGTGGCACATGCCTTGTCATGTAAGGTGTCATAAAGGCTGTACGTTACGTGAATGCCATTCTCAGACCGATAGTGCAACCATATCGACAGAATATTGGCGATGCACTCGTCGTCATGGACGACGGTTTGCGCCCCCATCATGCACATCTTGTGAATGACTTTCTTCAGGATCACGACATCACTCGACTAGAGTGACCAGCATGTTCCCCAGACATGGAACCTATCGAAAATGCTTGGGGTAGCTTGAAAAGGGCTATTTGTGGACGACGTGCCCCACTAACCACTCTGAGATCTACGCGAAATCGCCGTTGACGAGTGGGACAATCTGGACCAACAGTGCCTTGGTGAACTTGCGGATAGTATGCCACGACGAATACAGGCATCCATCAATGAAAGAGGATTAGAGGTGTCGGTGTGTACAGCAATCTAGACCACCACCTCTGAAGGTCTCGCTGTATGGTGGTACAACAAGCAGTGTGTGGTTTTCATGAGTAGTAAAAAGAGCGGAAATGTTTATGTTGATCTCTATTCCAATTTTCTGTATAGGTTTCGGCACTCTCGGAACCGAGGTGACGCAAAATATTTTTTGATGTGTGTACTTATCAATCTTAAAAAGCGTTTTTCTCAAAAACATGTTTGTCAGAATGGTAGTCGTCATTCACGCTACAGTTTTCATACGATTTTAATGATCTTTAGTCTCCCTTGAAGCAAACTAATTTCTTTTCAGTTCATCGTAGTCCATTTTTTATGATGATATTTAGTTTTTTTGCCCAAAACAAAACGGTCCAAAAATGGCCATTTCTTCAAATATCTATAATTTTACCTTAGGCTGGTAGTATTTGCAAAGCGTTGATCGTGTTTAGAAGAAACACGGTGAGAAGTGTGCTTTTAAAACAGCACCTAAGGCCGTCTTTCGGTCTGCAAGTATGACTCTGGTTTGCAGAAGGGTGTGCATAACGTAAACCGTGCACTTGTGGTATGTCGTACATAGTTAGAAACATTTGAACCTTGGCGGACCGAGCATACAGCGTAAGCATCACATATGTTTACAACAGCCGACCAAATGTCTTACTGAGAACAGTCCATTGGTACCGTTCACCCAGCGGAATACCTGTACAATAACACAGAGATTTTGGCTTGGACTTGGGATAGTGTTATTAAGAAAGCTGTTGGCATTTAATTACCAGCTGTCATAAATAGAGACGGAGAGTTTTGCTTAAATTCTGTTTGAAATCTGCTCCTTCTAATCAGAAAACAGACAGACAATTAGCGTGTCTTGCTTACTAATTTTTATTGGTATTTCACTCTCGGTAACGATTGATATTGGTCTTCTTTGACTGTGTGATACCGTTGTCATCGTGCCTGTTGTGTTTCTCCATACGCTACCTTTTGGTCCTAAGTTGGCTTGGGATTTAAGTTGCTACGCATAGCAGTCTCTCATTTCATTTCTTTCCTGAAAATGATGCGAAGTTCACTTGTGGAAATATTGCCAGTAGTTGATGAAGTTACTCGACAAAGAACATCGACATCCACTGCTAGATACGAGTATGCTATGCACATTTTTATACTTCACTGTCTTCATCTAAAAGCATCCACGGTCGGCCTGCACGTTTCCAAATACCATCCACCCACTTTCCAATTCGCGTATCGACCTTGTTCTCGTCTGTTACTTGGAATTCACCAAACAACTTCATTGGTCCATCTATCATTAGTTGGCTTGGATACATGTGTTGCCCACATCAGTTTTGTTTTCATGACAAATTTAAGATTTCCCCTCCAGTTTTTTGTTTACAATTTTCTCCTAGCAATTCCCAACGTAAATCTCTCAATTGCTTGCCAGTTTTCCTTTTTTTCACGAAATGCTCTAATTATCTGTCTCTTATTGCATTAGTTAAATAATGGTAACGTACAATGCTGGGGGACTTACTACTTCAGCTTAGATATTTAAAACCCTCTTTGCTTTACCTAGAAAAATACTGGAAGCTTATACTCCTTTGGGTATTTCTTTTGCTGTCCATCCAGTCATTAGTTTCAACAGCCCTAAATTAAAAAAAAAGTCATTAACAATTTCCATGAGTTAATATGTATTGTTCTCGTACAGACATTTAATAAAAGGCATTTTTATGTGTAACGACCACAAAAGTACTGGAATCTTTATTATTCTACAACTAATTTGGAGGGTATGTCATGGTGTGGCAGACTTCATATTTTTGAAAAGATATATTTCCAAGGTTTTGAAAGATTTTTGTGTTGTTGTCGTTGATGATGTTGTTCTGAAGACTTCTTTGATGCAACTCTACATACCGTGCAAGCCTCTTCATCTCTAAGTAACTACCGCAACCAACATACTTCTGAATCTGCTTACTGTGTTCATCTCTTAGTCTCCATCTATGATTTTTACCCTTCAAACTTCGCCCCAATACTAAATTCGTGATACCTTGATGTCTCGGAACGTGTCATAACATCCCTTCTTCTAGTCAGGTTGTGCCACAAATGTCTTTTCTCATCAATTCTATTCAGTGTCTCCTCATTATCTACATGCGTACCAATCTAATCTTCAGTGTTCTTCTGTAGCACCACATTTCGAAAGCTTCTAGTCTCTTCTCGATTTTAACAAGTTTATCTTCTTCAGAATCGCTTTTCTTGGCATTGCCAGTCTACATTTTATATTCTCTGTACTTCAGCCATCGTCAGTAACGTTGATGCCTAAATACCAAACATCAAGTGTTTCATTTCCTAATCTATCTTCCTAAGCATTACCTGATTTAATTCGACAACGTTCCATTATCCTTGTCTTTGTTTTGTTTATGTTCATCTTATATGCTTCTTTCAAGACACTGTTCATTCTGTTTGACTGCTCTTCTAAGTCGTTTACTGTCTGTGATAGAATTACAATGCCTTGGCAAACTTCAAAAGATTTTATTCCTCCTCCCTGAACTTTAATTCGTACTTTAATTGTTCTATGATTTCCTTTACTGCTTGTTCAATGTACAAATTGAATAACATCGGGAATAGCCTACAATCCTGTCTCGTTCCCTTCTCAATCACTGCTTCCCTTTCAGACCCCGGCCGGCCGAAGTGGCCGTGCGGTTAAAGGCGCTGCAGTCTGGAACCGCAAGACCGCTACGGTCGCAGGTTCGAATCCTGCCTCGGGCATGGATGTTTGTGATGTCCTTAGGTTAGTTAGGTTTAACTAGTTCTAAGTTCTAGGGGACTAATGACCTCAGCAGTTGAGTCCCATAGTGCTCAGAGCCATTTGAACCATTTCAGACCCCGCGACTTTTATAACTACCATCGTGCTTCTGTACAAATTGTTAAAAGCCCTTCCCTCTCTGTATCTTACACCTGCTACCTTCAGAATTTCAAAAAGAGTATTCCAGTCATCATTGTAAAAAGCTTTCTGTATGTCTACAAATGCTACAGATGTAGGTTAGCCTTTCTTTAACCTATCCTTTGAGGTAAGTCGTAGGATCAGTATCACTTCGCGTGTTCCTGTATCCCTCCGAAATCCAAACTGATCTTCCTGGGGAATTTATGTCAGCATTTTGCTGCCATGATTTATTAAATTGATAGTTCGATAATTTTCACACCTTTCAGCACCTGATTCCTTTGGAATTGCAATTACTACATTCTTCTTGAAGTATGGTGGTATTTCGCCTCTCTCTCAAACATCTTGCACAGCAGATGGAATAATTTAGTCATAGCTGTCACTCCTAAGGTTATCAGTAGTTCTTGCGGAATGTAGTCTACTCCCGGGCCTAGTTTCGATTTAGTTTTTTCAGTGCCTTATCAAATTCTTCTCGCAGTATCATATCTACCCTCTCATCCTCATATATGTCCTCTTCCTTTCTACAGTATTGATTCAAGTTTGTCTCCATTGTATAGACTCTTTATATATTCCTTCCACCTTTCAGCTTTCCATTGTTAGGTTAGGACTGGTTTTCCGTCTGAGCTCTTGATATTCATGCAGCTGTTTTTTTTTTCCTCTCCAAATGCCTCTTTAATTTTCCTGAAATCGGTATCTTTCCTCCCCCGACTGAAATATACTACTAAATCATTGCATTTGTTCTCTAGACACTCCTGCTTAGCCATTTTGCACTACCTGTCAGTCTCATTTTTTAGACGTTTGTGTTCCCGTGTACCTGCTTCTATTGCTGCATTTTTCAAATTTTTCCTTTCATCAATTAAATTCAATATCTACAATGTTATCGAAGGATTTCTACTAAGTCTGATGTTTTATCTATTTGATCCTTTGCTGCCTTCACTATTTCATCTCTTACAGCTCGCCATTCGTCTTTTATTGTGATCGTTTCCGTTGTTCTAGCTATCCGTTGCCTAATGCACGCTCTGAAACTTTCTAGAACCTCCGGTTCTTTCAAATTATTCAAGTCCCATCTCCTTAATTCCCTAACTTTTTGAAGTTTTTTCCGCCTTAATTTGCAGTTCATAACCAACGCATTGTGGTCAGAGTCTGCAACTGCCCGTGGAAATGTCTTACAATCTGAAATCTTGTTCTGAAATTTGTGTCTAAATGTTATAAAACCATTCTGAAACTTTCCGATTTCTTCAGGTCTCTTCCATGTATGCAGCCTTCCTTCATGATTCTTAAACCAAGTGCTGGCAATGATTAAATTATGCTCTGTGTAAAATTCTGCTAGGCGGCTTCCTCTGTCATTCCTTTCCACAATCCATATTTACCTACAATTTTTCCTACTCTTCCGATTCTTACTATCGAATTCCAGTCCTACATCACAATTAAAATTTCGTCTCCCTTAACTATCTGAATAATTTCTTTTATCTAGTCATACATTTCTTCACTCTCTTCACCATCTGTGAATCTAGTTGCCATATTAACTTAAACTATTGTCGTCGGTGTTAGCTCCTGTCTTGACTACGATAACGCTTTCACTATGCTGTACACAGTTACTTACCAGCATTTCCATTTTCTTATTCATTGCTTAACCTACTCCTACATTACCCCTATTTGATTTTATATTTATAACGCTATATGCACCTGAGCAGAAGTCCTGTTCCTCCAGCCACCGAACTTCACTGATTACCATTATATCTAGCTTCAACCTACGCATTTGCCTTTTTAAAATTTCTAACCTACCTGCGCTATTAAAGGATCTAACATTCCACTCTCCGATCGGTAGATCGACCTGTTTTTCCTGTTGACGACATCCTCCTGAGTACTCCGCGCCCGGAGATCCGAATGGGGGACTGTCTTACCTCTGGAATCTTGTACCCAACACTTTGCCATCACTATTTAAGCATACAGTAGAGCTGCATGCCCTCGGGGAAAAATTACAACCGTAGTTCCCCTTGCTTTCAGCCGTTCGCATAACCAGAAGAGCAAGACCGTTTTGATTTATGTTACAAGGTCTGATTAGTCAATCATCTAGCCTGTTGCCCCTGCAACTACTGAAAAGGCCTCTGCCCCTCTTTGGGAACCATACGTTTGTCTGGTCTCTCAACAGACACCCCTCCGTTGTGGTTGAACCTGCCGGACGGCTATCTGTATCGCTGAGATCCGCAACCCATCCAACCGGTGGCAAGGTCGGTGGTTCATAGTTTCGGAATATGTCACTTTTTTTAGCAGTGTGAAAAGAAGTGAGACTGGGGTTTGGAAGATCATCTACCACAACTCGTGTTCTGGACTAGACGATGGCATTCCATTCTCTACCCTTACTACCTTTTATAGAGGTGAAAACATATGTATTTCAAAGATAAAGGAAGCTGTTTTGGAGTATCATGCCTTATACCTGTATCACTTCTGAATATACCCAATTTCCTAATGAAATTTTGTACTCCAGTAAATGAGACTACATGACGGAGACGTTTCCGGAGTCGCCCTGGACATCGGATATCACATGACTAACTAATCCATCAGGGACATCAGCCCTTCTAAGGCCACCAGACTTTACAGTTGGTGATGTGACTGCGAAGTTCGAGCGCCAAGGAACAACTGCAGCCAAACCAAGACCAGGCAGACTACTTGTGCCGATGGACAGCGACGTTTGGAACATTATAGGCAGGGCCCTCCAACCACCTCGAGATTTTTATGATCTGAGGTGCCAGCTGGACAGAGTTTGGCTTCATATCTTTGGCACGATATCCCTCATGACGACATCCGACAATCAGTGCCAAGCCGCCGGCCGCCGTGGCAGAGCGGTTCTAGGCACTTTAGTCCGGAACCGCACGACTGCTACGGTCGCAGGTTCGAATCCTGTCTCGGGCATGGATGTGTGTGATGGCCTTAGGTTGGTTAGGTTTACGTAGTTCTACGTTCTAAAAAAAAATGGCTCTGAGCACTATGGGACTCAACATCTTAGGTCATAAGTCCCTTAGAACTTAGAACTACATAAACCTAACTAACCTAAGGACATCACACACATCCATGCCCGAGGCAGGATTCGAACCTGCGACCGTAGCAGTCCCGCGGTTCCAGACTGCAGCGCCAGAACCGCACGGCCACCGCGGCCGGCTTCTACGTTCTAGGGGACTGATGACCTCAGATGTTAAGTCCCATAGTGCTCAAAGCCATTTGAACCATTTAGTGCCAAGCTGAATAACTGCTTACATAAGGGACAGAGGTGGACGAACTCGTTATTGACTTGCTCAATCTGTGAAGGTCTTTCTCTTGAATAAATCCTCCAGTTTTTCTAGTTCAAATGGCTCTGAGCACTATGAGACTTTACTTCTGAGGTCATCAGTCCTCTAGAACTTAGAACTACTTAAACCTAACTAACCTAAGGACATCAAACACATGCATGCCCGAGGCAGGATTTGAACCTGCGATCGTTGCGGTCGCGTGGTTCCAGACTGCAGAGCCTAGAACCGCTCGGCCACCTTGGCCGGCAGTTTCTCTGGAATTCTAATCATTTTTATGTCTGTACATTACATCACATCTACTGATTAACGTGCCATTCGAATAATTACCCCATGGTGAATCTTTGCTTTGCCTTAAGAGTGTATGTTACTTTATCGATCTCATCCTTGAGATTTGCAGATTACTGTATAATAGAGTACAATAAGTAAACATGTATACAAACATTCCGTCATATTTCGCAAAGATTTCAAAGTAGTGCAAATATTGGCATCCTGCTTCATATGTTGACAAGTATGGAAATTCCCATTTCACTAAATATAAAAAGTAGCATGTGATGATTACAATACCAATTAGACACAAGTTAAATCGTCAACTCATGCAGTAATCTCAATGTAAAAATTTGTGAAAATGTGAAAATGAAATGATTACATACGCCTGGTCGAAGGCAAACAGGATGCAGAATTCGGTTTATTGATACGGTACTGGGAAAATTCAGTATGTCGACAAAAGAGGCTGCTTTAAAAATATTTGAGTGGTCCAAACTACAAGACTGCTCAGGTATGTGGGACATATAGCAAATAGTTGTAATTGAGGATACTGAACGCATAAAAAGAAGAGCAACACGAGTGGCCTCCTTTTCGTTTGACACAAGGAAGAGAGACACGGGAATGTTGAGGCCTGAAATGACAGATGCTTGAAAACGGAGGTTGAGTGCAACAGGGTATTGCGTCCGGGAGCACCTTGTAAAGTTGAAAAATATCAAAATTAATGTAGGAAAAGAAATAAAATGACGCTGAAAAGAATAAACTACATGAACAATGCCTCACTTGCTTTTTTTTTTCAAACACCGACTACTATATAGTTTTTTGGCCAAGAGGTTCTTCATAGCAGTTCTTTCAAGAAAACTGTTCCAGTTTCAGTAAGTTTCTTCGCCAGTCATCAATAGTAACATCGCCGATACCACATAATACAGCAAATTTTTAAAACTGCTTCTCCTTTCACAAGTCGTTTCAGTGCTTCCAATTTAACATTCGAAATCGCAGATTTCCTTTCGTTTGTTGCAGCACTCATTTTTAGGTGTACAAACAAATACAGTGAACAAAGGAAACAAAACACAGCACTGTAATGTATCCACAATGACAAACCTGAAACACCACTTTCAACGGAAGGACAGCTTGTGTAAACAATTAAAAACTGAGAGAAGTGTATCCCTAGGGCCATTGACACTGGCACAATTATGAAGAATGAGTGGTTTGCTATGAGCAGGTGGGAGAAACGAATTCAAGGATCGATATACTGAACAGTAACTTTATATATTACGAAGGGAAACTCGAAATTCTGAGGTTCGAGATATCGAGACTCTACCTTATCTCAAGGAAGCCTAATTACGATGTTCCCAAAACCAGTATTAAGTGTGGAATGTAGTAATGCTTTGCAGCTCACTACGTATCTTACACGAAAGGATGGCGAAAACAGGATTATACTAATTACAGCGCGCACTGAGACGCTGAACCAGACTTTTTTCTCTCGCTCCAAACGCAAATGGAAAGGGAAGAGACTCAGTTAGGTGATGCATTGGGAAGAGCCCTTTGGTATGCACTTCACAGCGGTCTGCAGAGAGTGGATTTTCTCGTAGATGCAGTTGCACACGTAGCTGCAAGACGCGGTTAGTTTCCACTACAGCCGAGATGAGAGTCTGCTTTCCTGACGAGGAGAACACGGCAAGTGCCATAATCCGATTTCACAGAAACCTCGCTCAGTGGAGCAGGTGTTAAAATAAGCGAACACGTGTCTCGGCAAACTCGTAGATACTCTACCGTTAGTGAGAAAAGGGCAGTCAAAGTTTTCTAAGTAATTTATGTGCCTTTTAGCGAGCAACTACTAAAACCGATGCAGTGGTACACAGGCTAGCGTCACATTTTGTGCCCCGTATTCAGAACCTAATTATTACTTTCATTTCAGTTTTTCATTTATCTACACGTGACCATAGAAGATTAATCCACGAATATTTTCCACTGTATGTTGAAGCAGTGCTGCCTTCATTCTCCAACTAACTCCAAGTCTGGTGAACGAATTAAAGAAAAACGTAAATAAACAATAAAAGTAAATAAACGAGAAACTTATTTGAAACTGGCATCGATAAAATATTGTAGTGACTCTTCATTCATTATCAGTTTTCGGTAAAGTGAAACGATGTGGAGGGTTTACTGCAAAATTATTGCCAACTTGCGAAATCTTCAGGAATATTAACGACGTTTCATTCCCGAGTACGAGTCATACGAAGAATTGTCGCTGTGGAAAACCTGCCTTCGCGCGATGCTAGTGGTGTTCGGAATTTCTGTTCCGAATGTTTCTGTACTGCGAAGTGAGGATGACACGATGGTCGGTCGGTGCGTAGTACTTTTGGGCCTTCCAAAGCCTATTCGGACGGAATTTTACGGAGAATGTTTCTATGATCGGTATCATACAAGGAAATGCACCAAATTTTGCTGAATAATAAACGTAAAAATGAAGTCCATATCCATATGCGGCATACAGCAAACAAGTGCTTAGTAGTATTGGTTAAAAACGGTCTTGGTTGCAATTTTAGTATTTTTATTTTTCAGCGACGTGTTTCGCATTATTTAGGCATCTTCAGGTTATCTTTTCTAGATGGACGCGAGAGACACCAAGATCTGCGTAAAACGTTCCCCTTCACAGGAGCGAGTAACAGAGTGAGATGGCGTTATGCTTACTACCTGAGCCCCCATCTTACTCTGTTACTCGCTAGTGTGAACGGGAACGCTTTATGGAGATCTTGGTGCCTCTTGCGTCCATCTAGAAAAGATAACCTGAAGATGCCTAAACAAGGCGAAACGCGTCGCTGGAAAATAAAAAAAAAAAAAACTAAAATTGCAACCAAGACTGTTTCTAACCAATACTGATAAGAATGAAGTATAAGAATTAATATAAGAATTGATACAAGGATGAAATGTAAGAATAAGGTAATTTAAAAAGTTTGTAACTCTTGAAGAAACCATACACACATACTTAACATAATAAATGTACGACACTTAAAGTGAAACCCAATTGTAATTTTACAGTTAATGTAACGCTCTTGTATCCCCTAAGCTGATAACAAATATTCCCCTTTGCAGATATTAGTAGATAAATGAAAGAAATAAAATACAATAAATGAAACAAAAATCAGGTTTCGAACACGAGGCGCAATAGTGAGAAGTCATAACGCTAGACTGCACCGCCACTGTCGTGCGTTGAAAGGTATCTAAGTTACGTCAAACACTTTGACTTCGTTTCCTCAGAAACGACCGAGTAGCTACGGATAATCGGAGACCCGTGTTCGTTTATTTTGACTCCTCCCCCACAGAGCGAAGTTTCTGAGACATCGGATTACGGTACTTGCCTTTTCTCCTCGTGAGAGAAGTTAGACAGGAGAGCGCATAGTACTTAGAAACTCATTCCGATTTTACTACCCTTTCCTTTGCTCTGTGGCAAACCCGGAACGACATTGCATGGCTGACAATTCCACACCCGTTGTAAACAAGAGATGAAGTGGGGTTTACTTGTGGAGTAACGGGTCCCGGTACGAAGCCAGACAAGACGTTCCCGCCGCCCTTCGGCTGCACTGTCGCCCTCACCCCAACGTCGGCTCTCGCACACACAGCGCGGCAGTGACGTCACGTCAGTGCCCCCCGTGAAGGACCGCCCCCGTTGATGGAGGGCAGCGCTTATCCCGGCCCGTTCCTCCAGAACAATCTTTCAGGCGCAGCCGCGCCCTTTCCGCCCCCGCACGGACGCAGACTTTCCTTATCGTCAGGGAGATGGACGAGTGTGGCTCTTTGGAGCTGCCGCTCACCATTTCTCTGACTTCCTCAGCGGCCACCGTATCGTGTTTCCCCCGGCGCTGCCTCCTTTAACGAAACCTCGGCCTTCACGTCACTGCCAGTTGGGGCCTTATTTTCCTTTCCCTTTTATCATGAAATTCTCGCACTGCTCTCCGGAAGGACTTCTCAGGAAGTGTGTCTGAATGACAAATTGTGAACTCATTCTAGCTCCTCTTTCGCAAGATATATCGCAGCGACCAGAAACATTGTACTTCAAATTAAGGATGCTATCAAGATTTTATTTGACATTTGATCCATACTTCTGCTGAAGTTGCGCCACATATTGTAGACGAGTTGAGACAAATTTCTTTTCCGAATTAAAAAAATGGTTACATTTATCACTATTAAAATTGTTTAGTCTTATAACATGGTTATTAAATTATAACTTGTAATACCAGGTGATTCAAGAACAGAGAACAGATTGCAAATTCTTTATTTCACCAAATTATAAAAGATAGGAACGAAGTGCACATATTGTAGGCGAGTCGGGACACAATTAAAAAAATGGTTACATTTATCACTATTAAAATTGTTTAGAAACTTCCTGGCAGATTAAAACTGTGTACCGGACCGAGACTCGAACTCGGGACCTTTTCCTTTCGCGGGCAAGTGCTCTAGCCACAGTGCTCTGCCAGGAAGTTTCATATGACCGCACACTCCGCTGTAGAGTGAAAATTCCATTCTAAAAATTGTTTAGTCTTATAACATGGTTATTAAAATATAACTTGCAATACCAGGTGATTCAGAAACAGAACAGACTGCAAATGCTTTATTTCACCAAATTATAAAAGATAGAAACAAAGTGCACATGTGAGTGGGTAGAGATAGATTCAAAGTTTTGATACAGCTGCGCTGTTGTTCGTAGCAACATGGCGAGTACACAACAAGAGAAATCGTTTTGCGTATTGGAACTCGCGCGAAGTCAGTCCATTGGATTCTCCCATCGTTTCAGCAAGAAACCGTCTCTGCTCAAGCAGATTTATGATTGGAACACAAAAGTCTTGGAAGTTGGTTGCATATATAAAGCACTGGTCGGACACTCACATATGACGAAAGCGTATCCGAGATGCGTTCACACGGAGCCCTCGGAAGTTCACAAAATGGACAGGCCAGAGACTTCAGCACTGTCAAACAACGGTGTGGCGTGTTCTGAAATGATACCTGAGTATGAAGCCTTACAAGTAGCTGTTACTGCAGCACTTCCGTCCCGGTGACCACAACAGAAGGTGCAAATTTTGCTTTTCATTTCTCCAAGATACGAGGGTGGTCCAGAAAGTAAGTTCCGATCGGTCGCGAAATGGAAACCACAGTGAAAACCAGAAACGTTTTATTTGCAACGGTTAGGTACACCTTCCACCCACTACTCTACATAGTCGCAGCTCCAACTTCGAGTGTTGTCGTAGTGTTGTATCAACTTTCCAATATCCTCGTCATAGAAAGCAGCCGTCTGTGCTTTCGGCCAGTTATCTGCACTGGTCTACAGCACGTTGTCTGTGGAAAAATTTTGTCTTCATAGCCAGCAGTTCTTGTGAGCAGAGATGAGAGTCAGGGGGAGCCAATTGCGGAATGTACTGAGGGTGATCAAAGACTTCTCATCGGAAACGCTGCAGGAGCGTCTTCATTGCCTCTGCAGTCTGCGGCCGAGAATTGCCATGAAGAAGGAACTGCTCGACAGTTGTGTCATGTGGGCTGCTTGACACAGGCGAAATCTCAAATCAGGCCCTCGTACTTGGAGGGAGACGTTATTCGCTACGCATCTTTACGTGCCCACTGTTCACTCTAAACTGAAAAGAGCTCTGCGACACGATCGACGAGCGTACTAGAGACACTGCCCAACACATCTGTGCAAAGCTTTACCGTATTTTCCCAGTGGTTTCCATTTCGCGACATATCGGAACTTATTTTCTGGACAGCCCTCGTGTTTTCGGGATAATCGAAGTCTCAACTATCGTACAAAGGAAACCACCATAACGAAAGGCTGTGTGAGAGTCACAAAATCTTGAGATCGTCATCGAATATGAAACAGACTCACCGAAACTAAACGTGTTTTGTGTTCCTTCTGTTCAATAAGTGTATAGATTGTTCTGTTTTGTGAAGGACGCTGCGACAGAAATTTTATACCCAGACATGCTGCAAAACTGCTCGTGTTCTCAACTTCACGATGATACCAATCATTTCGTTTTTGTGCATGACGGTGCACCGTCTCACTTTCATATTGAGATACGGCGTTATCTTAACACCACCATCCCACACCATTGGACTGGAAGAGGTTGACAAGATCTTGTTCATTGCTTTTGGCCTCCCAGGTAACTAGGCCTCACCTCTCGCGATTTTTTTCTGTGGGTGTACACAGAGGACACCTAAGTTAGCTGTTATGCAAGAGCTGAATAATAGAATAGTTGAAGCTGTCGATTCAGTAATCAGAAAGCTGTTGAATCCTGTGTCGAATGAAATGGACTACCGTTTCCATCTTTCTCGAGCAACGCATGGTGCTCATGCTGAGTGTATGGTATAATGTCTAGGCGAACATAAGACTTTGAACCTTCCTCTTTCCAGTGATATGCACAATGCGTTTCTATCTTTCACGGTTTTTCTGTAATAAACAACTGAAATCTGTTCTTTCTCTTTGAATCACCCTGTATATACTTCTAAATCAGTGTTACATTTCAGAGTGCAACATAATTTTATACAGGGTGAAGCAGAATACGTAAACGTCCCCGGGTATGTGGCAGGTTTACGCACTATGGGGCACGTGTACGCCTATCATAGAACATAATAATTAAATGAACAGAACTCATTGCAAACCTTTTTAAAATATGCTTTGTTGGCAATAAACAACATTATAGTCTTACTTACACCAATTAGTAAGGTAAAACATAACAGCTATACTGGTAGTAATCAAATGTTTTGCCCATCTTCCACCTGTTAGCATAATATGTTTGAATGTTAATTAAAGACCTATTCATCATCATTGTCCGAATTAATCTTAAGCCCACAAAACATAATGTGCTTCCTCTGGTATAACCCTCGTGAGTCCACCTTTTACAGCTACGGTACTGGACGTATCCTTCATTTATTTTTGATTGGAAGCTTTGCTTCCAGCGGCAAATACAAAGGCAGTTTTCATCCCCTTTGTCAGATTGTTGCAATTTGTAAGAGAAAGGAAGAACTGGATTGGACATTCGTTGACAGGGGTGCTTCCTATTAGACGCTTTGGGAGGACAAGTTCGTGAGAGGAGATTGAGCAGCAGGATCAGATGCAAAATGATAGACGACATAAAGGGGAGCGGAAATCACGCGGACCTGAAGAGGATGGCAGGAAACACAACAGCATGGAGAGTTACCATAGTAAAATGATGACATCGGAAGTAGTCCTACCCAAATTTTTCCTTGTCCTTCCTTTTAGTAATATCTTACCCTTATCAGCCCTTGACACCATAGAATTAGATTCATAAGTTGCAAATAAATTTTCTAGCAGTATCTACCTTTTATTCCCCTGTGGCTTCATTCTTTTTTAGATTGTGTTTCCAACTGGTGTTGTCTTAAACTTTTCTTCATTAGGCTGTCGTTTGGGACGGCAGGAAACCTGCACGTAAATGTGCCGCAATAGGACTGCGGAAAGTTGTCCCATCGTTCTGTTTTAACCAGTTTCGATGCTACAGTAGTACGTTTCAGGCTTTCAGATTATCCAAGTGTGCCTTGTAAAGGAAAATAATGCCCTGTAACGAATATGTGTTTCAAGACAAGTGAATGAAGGGCATTGGCTTGTAGTAGGCATTCATTTATATAAACTGGGCAAGTTGAAAATTTGTGCCGAACGGGGGTTAGAACCCGAGTCAGCTGCTTACTAGGCAGATGCCCTGACCAGTACGCCATCTGGGCACAGTAATGTAGTCATCACACTTGCGCGGACTACCCTAGCACACCTCTCAACTTGTACCACACACTACCCTCCTGCTCAGTAGCCTCATTACTTGCAGCATCTCGCTGTTTCCCGTGAGACTTCGAGCTTCGTGAGCATCTGCACTGAAGGGATCAGCGACCGACATCACCTTAAGCATATACGTGATGTCTGTTCTTTCATTCATATTCAGGTATGTTCTCTGCGCTAAAACATTCACTCAACTGGTTCTCTGTGACAGCCCTCAGAATATGTCAGTTCAAATCGTCCATTGTCGGTAGCGCCCTAGCAACAATGGTTCCTGAGAAAAGTGCTTTGCGTAAACATGACCCGGTCTCCTTACATGATTCCGGTACTAGCCTAGGGGAACTCCGTGTCCTGCACTTTCATCTGTTATCACGATTGTATTTATGTAGGAGCTATCCGGACCCATAGCAGCGTACTTGAGAGGGAAACAGCATTCAAGAAGTACGTTTATCATGCGTTCTCGTCATTGTATAACACATCGAAAAAGTCCGCCATGGTGCAAGATGCACACTTGAGCAGCCGCACAAGGGCGAAAGCAAAGAAAGAATTGACCATGATGACGTGGTACTGGCGGAAGTAAAGCTGTGGGGACGGGGCGTGAGTCGCGCTTGGGTAGCTCATAAGGTAGAGCAATTGCCCGCGAAAGGCAAAGGTCCTGAGTTCGAGTCTCGATCCGATATACAGTTTTAATCAGCCAGGTAGTTTCAATTGACCATGAGTTAGTAACCGTTCGATCTGGCGGCAAATTCGGGACCCTTTAGTAATTTTCTTAGTTAGTTGGTTGCATGTACCATACGCACGATCAGCCAGAAAACGATGACCACATACTTAATAAACTGTATGTAGGACTTTGACACGGATAATAGCGGCCGGCCGAAGTGGCCGTGCGGTTAAAGGCGCTGCAGTCTGGAACCGCAAGACCGCTACGGTCGCAGGTTCGAATCCTGCCTCGGGCATGGATGTTTGTGATGTCCTTAGGTTAGTTAGGTTTAACTAGTTCTAAGTTCTAGGGGACTAATGACCTCAGCAGTTGAGTCCCATAGTGCTCAGAGCCATTTGAACCATTTTTTGGTAATAGCGGCGACGCGGCGTGGCCTTGAAGCAATGAGGCCTTGGTAGGTCCTTGGAGGGAGTTGGCACCACATCTCTACACACAAGTCTTTTAATTTCCGGGATGGGGCCGATGACATCTGACGCCACGTTCAATCACATCCTAAATGGGTTCCATCGGGTTCGGACTTGGTTAGTTGGAGACCAGCGTACCTATTTCAACTCGCCACTGTGTTCTTGGAATCACTCCATTACACTCCTGGCCCTGTGGCAAGGCGCATTAACTTGTCGAAAAATACCACTGCCTTCGGGTTCAAAAAATGGCTCCAAGCACTATGGGACTTGACATCTAACGTCGTCAGTCCCCTAGACTTAGAACTACTTAAACCTAACTAACCTAAGGACGTCACACAGATGCCCGAAGCAGGATTCGAACCTGCGACCGTAGCAGCAGCGCGGTTCCGGACTGAAGCTCGGCCTGCCTTCGGGAAACATCATCATCATGAAGGAGTGTACGTGGTCTGCAACCAGTGTGCGATACGCCTTGGCCGTCATGGTGCCTTGCACGAGCTCCACTGAACCCATGGACGCCCAAATGAATGGTTCTCAGATCATAATGGAGACACCACTAGCTTGCCTCCATCCCGCAGTACAGGTGTCAAGAAGCTGTTCCCCTGGAAGACGACGGATTCGTGCCCTCCCATCGGCTTGAAGAAGAAGGTATCAGGATTCATCGGACCGTGCAACGCTCTGCCACTGCATCAACGTCCAGTGCCGATGGTCACGTGCTCATTTCAGTCGTAGTTGCCGATGCAGTAGTGTTAACGTTGGCACATGCATGGCTCGTCATCTGCGAAAGCTCATCGTTTGAAGTGTCTGGTGCACTGTGTGTTCAGACACACTTTTACTCCTCCCAGCATTAAAGTCTGATGTTCGTTCCGCCACAGTTCGTAACCTGTCCTGTTTTATCAGTCTGTACAGCGTACAGCACCTGTAATGAGGGGAGGCCGCCCAATCACACGATGAATGACCGTGATTTCTCCTTGATTTTGGCACGTGTTGAAGACACTCACGACAGCACTCTTCGAACACCCGGTAAGTCGAGCAGTTTACGAAACGACCATCACAATCTGACCTCGGTCAGACTCGGACAGATCGTCCGCCTTCTTCATTCTACATACGGACAGCACACTCACTGATACCACTTGTAGCCTGGGTGTGTCTGACTAGCAGTCATTCCTCGCCATGTGACGCTGCTATCGCCTGGACCGGTTTATATGGATAGCATTTCGGTGGTTATAATGTTCTGGTTTGTCAGTGTATCATTTGAAGGATAGTTTTATCGAAATTATGTAGAACGAGTTAGCTCATGAAGAAACCACTGACGTATCGATAATTTCCATAGAAATTTGACTTCTAATTACTCGAAAATTCTCTCGCAACTGAACTCATTAAAGAAATTTCCGAGAGAAAACAAACTTCATAATAATGATTCCCATCATTTTGAGGAAACGAAATCGGAAGAAGGTTTCGGATGCGGTCGTTTTGAGAGCGGTCCATAACTCACTGAGAATGGCGGTAACCTTGAAAACTACTCGGGTTTGAAACGATCATTTTCTTCCTCATGTGGGTATAGTGATGCAGTGAAAACACCTTCCTGACGACTGGGTTAGCTCTAGTATGGGAAACTTCAGTGAAAAGAAGAACATGGTCAGTTCTGAAGCTTCACCAGGCAGGTTATGACCCATAATTTTTTCACTTAGTGACAACCACGTCCACCCCATTCAGTTTGAGCTTTGAGACGAACCAGATGCTGTAGACACGTCCCTTTTCAGGGATGCATCCTGCTGTAGGCGCTTACTAATATGCGGTAGGAGCAGTTTACTTGTTCATTACTTTGAAACAAAACACAGCAATGGCGTTAGATAAGCACATAATATCGTCCACTTGGAGAACGCGCGTTGTCTCACGCACTGACCGCAAGCCAACGGCGCCATTTCGTGTTGTAACACAGGGTAGCGCGAAGACAGGGGTTACACGTCATATCATTCTGCAATTTCCGGTTGGTTAGTAGCAAACGCAGAAATACGAGCTTCCAGTGAAGGCAGGTTGACTGTTTGAAGTAACGCCAAGCACTGAAAATGCACCTACAAGAAGCGTGGATTTTAAGACTCAGTAATATACTCGCAGCAGGAGACCCAGTGATATTCGTGGGTCTGATTAACAGTGTTTATTTGAAATCAAACTAACTATTACACTGAAGGCCAAATCTAAACATTAGAAAATGCAAAGGGTGCAACTAGTTGCACAAAAGAAATCACTGTCTGAGCACGTGGAGTGAGCGCTGACAGCAGCGCACACTAACAGAGTTTTAAGTACAAACTGTGAGAGATGCACTCCAAGTGAGAGAAACAGACTTGCTGGAGCTTACTGCGACTGACAACGAGCGACACGGGGTTGGCATCTCAATGATCTGATTGAGAACTTCGTCTGAATACAAAAGCACGTGTTTTAAAATGACTGTGGCGGCGTACTGTTTCTCCGTTCCTATAGCCTGTCACCAATCCACTGGCGATTTAAACGCTTCAGCCAATCTCACTAGTGTTTCTGCACCTCCAGGACGCCTCAGGTCTACCACGTCCAGATTCCTCCGTTTCTCCTCCTCGGCAGATAAGGATGTATCTGGACTTTAAACTGGAAGCAACAGCGTTCAGCTCGAAGTTAAACAGCACTGACCATCCTCTTACGGTCGGCAACAACATTGTTGTACGTCATTTGGCCACGCCAAGAGGCCTTTAGAGCATTCGGACCGCTGTTGCAGCAATAACCAATGTAAACCCACTGCCGTTGCAATTCTCAGGCCAAGTATCAAGTTTGATGCGTCTGCTAAGACGTACCTTTTTGGGACCATCTTCTACTGTGACGCCTTACAACAGTGTCTAGGCGGTGGATCGAGTCACTCCGAAGTGGAACTTCTCCCGTGGGACTGCTACCCAAAGCGTCTGCAATTCGCAGGGCGCTAGATTAACTTTTGAGCTCCGGTAACCTAAACGCTACCACTTTGCTTGCTCTCTGCTTTCTGTCTCAGGTTTTCTGTCTTGGAGTGCCCTTGCTATCTACTAACACCCTTAAGTTTAACAATGTACAAGTCATTACGTCAATATATGACAGCCAACCACGTAAGATTCAATAAATTTCCCTCTTTATCACGTTGATTTACTCCTCACGGTTCATGATTCTCTATCTGGCTAACAGTATTACTGTGCATGTAGTTATGTTTTCAGTACTCGCTCTCTGCTTCGTTTCTCATTGTATAACGTCAATAAACGATGGCTTCGACTTAAATTTGCGTTTTGATCAGGCCATTTTCAGAATATGCATCTGTTTTTGTTACTTCGTAATTTCTTTCTTGTTGTGTTGTGATATCCTCTCACCTTTCCCAGCATCCAAACAAATCAGAGGCCCTTGCACGTAGGAACCATACATGGCTGGATACTGGATAAGTAATTAATTTAAAATCCAAGTTGCCTCTTAAAATATGCTTTGCCCGAAAAATGGAACAAGTTCCTTTCATTTTCGTCACCTGGAGTGGCGAGAGCTGCGAAAGATAGTTGGATGTGGCGGTGCAGTAGGGTCACCGGCCAAGATTGACTGTCCCACTGTTGGGCAGAAACGTACAGATCAGTACAACGTTACCTGATTTGTTAGTAGATACAAAGTTTAGACAGTTTTTATCAGCATATAGAATTCACATAGTGAATCTATTTTCCATTACATGCTTCTGCAAATAAAATCTTTTCATTTGGCTGAAAATGTGATAGTGTATAATATTCATAAATAGGTGTAAACATAGTTACAACAGGGTTTTTAATCTATATCTTCACTGTCTGAAACGATTTATATTTACTACGACAGTGTAGGCTCCTGCTATACATTGTCGGTAGCCATTCCACACTCAGCACTTCTGAACAATACACTCTGTTAGAACCCAACTGTTCATGCCATCCAGGGAAGCGAAGATGGTTACCCACAGAGGATTATTGTTCAAAAGTGGAATACGCAAATGAAGGATTTCGATTTTTAAATTATAGAAATTTCACTATCTGCAAAGTTTTTGGTCACAAAGGAACAGGAAATGTAGAGAAAGACTAATTTCTTAGGAAGCAAGATGGCCACAAATAGGTCAATACCACTACACTAGTTAAATAAAATACATCTCCCAATATGGATATGATCATAAAAATGGAATTAAGTTTCATAGGATTGAGTGTAAGTATTTTCCAGAAGTCGTTTGGAGAAATTGATCACAGCCTGAATCCCGTATCTTCCAAATAATCATCGAATGTGTTAACCACATTGATAACTCACGACAAAGAAGAACATTGGCTTACTCCATTCCCTTTAACCTTTTGATAGAGAAGACACAAAGGAAGGTTAAAGAAAACAATTCCTGCCTAACAGCAGCTGCTACAGTCTGCTATCGCATAAGAAGGTACTTGTGATAAAAGAAGCTTCCAGTTTTCCTGATCAAAATTATTCTTTCACGTAGCTTGGCATATTATTATGTGAGCCGGCCTGAGTGGCCGAGCGGTTCTAGGTGATACAGTCTGGAACCACGCGACCGCTACGGTTGCAGGTTCGAATCCTGCCTTGGGTATGGATGTATGTGATGTCCTCAGGTTAGTTAGGTTTAAGTAGTTCTAAGTCCTAGGAGACTGATGACCTCAGAAGTTAAGTCCTGTAGTGCTCAGAGACATTTGAACCATTATTATCTGAATTTGAATCTGTAATTTGCTACGGAAGATATCTCAGGTCGTCACCTGAATTGACACGCCACTGAATTACCCTGAATATTTGCTTAAAAATTAGTTAGTATATCTCAGTTCAGGAAAAATTAATTAAATCTTAATATACCTTGACAGTTCTTGTTCAACTCTGCAGGAGAATCAGTTTCGGAAGTGCTCTTAAATATGCTAATAATCAATCACGTGTCAGTTAAACTGGGCTGAAGGAGACTCAATACAAAATTGGATAAAAAACAGCTAAGTTATTGAGCATCAACAATGCCTTTTACTATACATTTTTGTCACGATTAAATCCTTAAAAGGGAAGCAGACGAACAAAAGCATATTTAACACAAAAACCCTAAGCTGTCATGGAGTGCTAGTGCTGAATATTGCTGGTAAGACGGACTGAAACGCATACATGAATAACACGATCATTTGAAGTCGTGGGTGCCGTGGGAACTATGGATTAAACATGCACACATTCAAACTGTTCACTACAGAGAAAGAAGTTGTTCAATTATTTGATAAAGGAAGCAACATATAAATAGAAATTGGGTTAGAGAGTGACTAACCTCGATGGTCGAATATTTTAACAGAAAATAATTCCGAAATTTATAAAAAAATTATGCGAGATTCCAATTAAAACAGTGAATAGGAACTGCGACGTGTGAACAATCCTTGCAAAAGGTAGAAGCCACCGAAAATCACAAATAAAAACATGGCTACCCACTACAAAGAAAAATCTATAAAATATTTAAAAAATTCACGACAGTAAAGATCACAAAGTCAGACAACAAAAATCGATAGTTTATTTAAGCAAGGAAACTGGTTCAGTTGCTAGCATAGAAACTACAGCACAATCTCACGAACAAGCATGGAGTAATGGATACCAACTCTGCACAAAGAAATCTCACTCCATATGCACAAAACTAAGTCCCTTTTATTAATATGACTTCCGAATGTTAAAACCATAAGTACCGCTAATAATCAGCTACAAGATTTATTCAGGAATCTAGTCACACTCATAAATCCATGTGGCCTCATGTCCCTCAATCCAAAAATTATAGAGCGCAGAGAAACACCGGCACAATTTTCAAAAACTCGCGAAATTATTCTCAATTTCAGCCTACACAAGGTATCTCGAGTTATTCAGTAATAGCTGAAACCACTTATCAAGTGAATTAATCTGTCAGTTAACCTGAAACTAACACAGCGACAAAATTTGAACACTAATAACTGAAACTAGATGTTACGTCTTCCACGAATTGCAGTGCAGCGAGGCTCCTCGTTATTCGCCTTCAGTTACTACCGCAGACCGCAAGCCGCCCCACAGATAATATGCACTCCCTACCTGTGCCATATTGACAAATGCGAAGGATGATAGCTCGTGGTTTCTCCCTGACCGAGAAGGACTCCCTTTGTTATGCACAAAAGTTGTCTAACTGTCCTTACATTGAAAGAAACTTACCCAAGTCCCATGACATATGGACACTCCTGCAGACGACAAACACGCTTCGAAGCAGACAACCAGAGGGATGGAACAAGGAAAACATAAGGTGACAACGCAAATACTTGATAATTTGCTTTTCTGTATCTACTTAACTTTTAATATACGTGTACTAAATGTGGGAGATGATTTAGATATAAAATGCAATTCTGATATATCTTATCACCATGACTGCTTGACTGCCAGATGTAGCACCCCTGTGATCATGCTCTCAGTTTGAATTTATTGGTACACTGACCATAAAGTGATGCTACTCAGAAATGTGAATTTAGGTATTAACCCTGAAATCAATGAAGCGACTTATATACAGACACTTCAACTGTAAAACATTTTGAACAGCAGCTTCACATATATCTTCTTTAATAACAGTAATATTTCAAACGTTTAGGAAGGTTTCTCCGACATTCTTTCTTAGAGACTTTGAAACATTTATGAAGTCTATGGCATTTCACATGTCTTTTTCAAGTAAGTAATAGCTTCTCTATATTACATTACGAAGATGTGAACAAATGAATGACATTAACTTTTGTTTTATTAGAACTCACGTTTTATTCCACATCTCTTTCAATTGTTCGAACTTAAAACAAAATGTGCCCATTTATAAATATCTCAGGATCATTCTTTTTACAGAATGAATTTTCACCCTGCAGCGGAAGTGTGGTCTGATGTCAAACTTCCTGTTAGACTAAAATTGTGTGTGAGACAAGCATTCGAGTCACAGGTTCAAGTCCTGGTCGTGAACACAATTTTAACGTGTGAAAAAGTTTTCCATCTCAGAACCCTCTTCTGTTGTGGCTTTGTAACTCAAATCATCTCCTATAAGCATTAGTTTTCTATTATATTCTGTCACTAGTTGCTAGATGTAACTATGAAATGTGGACAGTAGGTCACTGCGGTGAAATTATGTGCTGTAATGTTAACCAACTTGTACATTTATGTCTCTCAGCATTAGCTGTTCTCTGTTGGTGAAGTTAGATATTCCAGAAAACGTATTCTACTTGAAAAACGTAAGTCATAATATGTAACCTGGCACTTATTTTTTTCCGCTGTCACAATATTTGCTCATAATAACAAACAAAACAAAGGACATCTTTCAGAGAAATACATTAAGTAATGACAGTGTAAAGCATATTGCGATCATGTTATTACTAACAGAAAGACAAACTTACGTAATCTGTAGTATTGAAACATTGGCAAAACTCATTTAGTGCCAGAAAGATGAATATCAGTGAATAGTATTCAAATATTAATAGTATCGAGAGCTCATGGATAATCTGTAATATCAGCTTCAATAAACGATTTAGATCGGATTAAAACGTGGAATGTGAGTTATAAAGAGAGCAGCAATACAATGTAACGATGAACGAGTGCATTCTACTAAATATAATGTTCCCTGCCATGTGAAGCAAAGTATTTGTCAGACATTTGCAATTTAAACTATACATATCGTGAATGAGAATGAGATTTTCACTCTGCAGCGGAGTGTGCGCTGGTATGAAACTTCCTGGCAGATTAAAACTGTGTGCCGGACCGAGACTTGAACTCAGGACCTTTAATACATATCGTGTTAGTTATCTGCAATCGGAAATATATAAATATTCTGTAACAGAGAAACAGTGCATAGGCTGTGGAATTGTTTTCTTTTTGTTGTAACATACATTAAAAAATTATTCTGTTATGTTCACTAGTGGGGTATGCAAAAAATGTATACTTACAATCCACTGCATGAGCTGTTACTTATTTGACTTTATCTTCACTGTACCTCTCGGACCAATACGTAAGTGGCTGATGAATACGCAGCTTCTGGATTGAATACTGATATTTCGAATTTTAGATGTAGGTTCTCACAAGGAGTTTTGATTATTACTTCAGATATGTCAGTTGGAATTTTTAGTAATTTCTGTTGTATTCATTTAATATTTGATGTATGCAGAAAAAAAATAATCGACATTTGTGTGTAGCTAATCTTCCATAGCTCAATCATGTGAAATTACATATGTACACAATGAAAATCAAAATATTACCACACAATCTTTGGTATGAAGCCAAATTAATGAAAACAGAAAACTATGTGAATTTGGAGAAGCCCAATTCGATTGTGCCTCAAGCTTTTTGGGATGCGATAACCAGTACACAAATTTACTTGGACAGTTGGATCCAAATCAATTTACAGGAAGGATATATTTTCATAACTAGTTAATATTTTGGGAAATCGTGCTACTTTTCCAATTAACAAAGTAAAAATATACAAAGCTATGATTTAAGAGGAATAATATTTCTTTCTGTACTTTAAATGACAAGATTTTCTCAAGTGAGATAAAATTATTGAAATAATAGTAAATGAGTTTTCTTTATAGTAACTGTATGATTATCTTTTGAATACAAAAGAAGTGTATTTTCAAGAATAATTGCAACAGTGTCATTGATATTATTTCAATGAAAAAGAACCTTTAGATATAATTAAACTTTTATTAGAATATCAATTTGCAGGTGACTGGAGCATTATTTATGATTTTATACCTACATTGTGTAATATATTTAGCAAAAAAAGGAAAATGGAACTGTATTCAGCTGATACGTTATTTAATAGTTTTAAATCTACTTTTGCTCATTTCATAACCAGCGCTATGATTAGGAGTGAATAGTGCAATAAAAATAATAAACATTTTACATTTGAATTCACGGATTCCACCAATAACGTTTAATTTGTATGGATGATCTTAATTTTGATCCAGGATAATTTGCACAATTGAGATTTAATTTTAGTGGTGATCCTACTGATATTCAAATAACGTTAGAGAGAGATTTTACTCTTGATGAAACCCCTGTGTTTGTATGTTCTAATACTGAGCATTTCAAAGGAGAGATAAGAAACCAAAGAATTATTAAATATTATTGGACTTCATGGGATATGAAATTACATAAACAATTAAATCCATTATCTTTGTGTGACATGATGATTGAATACAAATTTGTACAAAAATTATATCTGTTGTTTTATTTTAAATCCTGTTATCTAGGATAGGTGATGTACTGCAATCACAGATCCTTTTTGTCCTTTTGTTTTTGAATTAGATACATTTAAATCATTAGAAACATGTACAGAGGATTCAAGTAATACATCACTGCTATACATTGCATTAGGATCAAAAGGAACACTTTTAAAATCATCTACAAAAGATATAATAGAAGAAGTTATCCACATTTCATCAATATGATTTAATGTATATGTTTGAGACTTATATGTTTTATAGATAGTGCTTATAGTTATTTTAATTGTCATCTGAACCACCATTTAATATTCGCAAATGAATTTGCTTCTTTAGTAGTATTACTTGGGACAGGATTAATACCTAAACTAAAACTAAGTATCTAAGGTGAATGATGCATTTCATTCAGTTTATCTGTTTGCTGACATTTTCAGTACATTGATCATGTACAAATAATGTTTTGCTTTTAGATATTGGTTTTAATTTTTCACTTACGTCTTCAATTACAATACCACAAGGAATTACAGATTTTATTATAACTGAATAAGCATGCTTATCATTGAACCTGATATATTTGTATCATCTACTAAACCTACACCACGAGCGCTACTGGATGTTTTAATTGTACCTGTTTGTGGCTCATAATCCCATGAAAAAATTTGTGAATCATCAACTGCACAACTTGCTGTACCTTGTAAATATATTTCATTTGATAATACTGGTCCTCTTATTTTGTTTTGAATACTCCTGAATCATCATTATTGAACAGTACAATGTGTGTATCATAATTAGATCAATTATGTACTACTGCTACACAATAGGAATAATTATTATATTAACCTTGGGTCAGTGGGTGTACAATTTATTTCCACTACTTCATCAGCAACAGCTAAAGATCCTCTTTCATTATAAATAATGAATGGCACATACATACAAGTCAATTGTCATTATATAACACTAATGGGAAAAAGTAGCACACATCTGGTGAAGAATTGCAGTATAATATGTGAAGGAGTTTGTAAGCTCATTCATAGGAATAATGCAGTTTTCCAACACAGTACCAGTGAAACGATTTCTGTAATTCGTTTTATCTATGAATATGGCTATTTGGACATGCCTCGTTGCTTGAACGTATTGGTAAAGATGAAATAGTATTGATTTTAGACATATATGAAAAGGCTGCTAAATTTCTATGTTTCATGATGTCCACAATTTCAAGATGTCATAGACTAAGAGTTAGTTACCATCCTATGACCAGCCTAAGATCTTGTTATTACCTACTCAATATCATTACACATTTTATCTTTCAATACTTTCTCATAAATAAATACTTCTTCATAAATAAACGGCTCATCTATGAAAATTCTGTTTGATAGACAGGGTTACATTTGCAATAGAGGAAAGGTCTAAGGAAAGGCTTTGCATTAAGCTATACTGGTACAAGCGTTTCCTCTGAAAGCAACCACCACCTCACTGTATTCCCACATTCTTCTAGATACAGTTTATCTTGGAAACTAGAAATTGCTGCTTTTGAGATCAGCATGGTCATATTAATAGCAAACAACGGTTTGTTTTCAAGATAAATTTTCAATGAATGCTAGTGTAATTCATAACTGTCCATACTATGAACACCATTTCATCGAAAGAAACAGGATACCTCTCTGTAATATGGAAATGACCCCTAGATGTCACGAGGAGCGGACCCACCATTATGAAACCGGGCTGGAAGTACTGTGTTGTCAGCGCAGAAGCAGTAGCAGCAGACTAGGCCTGTCAGGAGAGCTTGGTGACGTCGACCATGGAATAGTCCCTAGATTTCATCTGATAATTCATTACTGACAATTTAGCCCTTCTAAAGCCACCTGTGTCGACTATTGGTGATGTGACTGCGATGTGTAAACGCAAATGATCACATACAGGTAAACCAAGACCAGGCAGAATACGCGTACTGACAGATGGGTATAGTCTAGCAATACAGACGTCGGCTGTAATAAATTGAATGAAATGGGCAAAATCCAAAGTGCTACCAGCAAACAAGCTAGCAGAATGACTGCACGTAGAGAGTTGAAAGAAGAGGTTCAATGGACAAGTAGCTCATCATAAGCGAAAGATGTCTATGGTTAGTGCTAATCGACGCTTAAGGTCGTTTAAAAATCAACGTCATTGAACAGAAGATGACTTGCAAATGTATCGTCTTGGATGAAGACTCACTCTGTACCCCATGGCAATCCGATGGAAGGGTTTGGGTTTGGCGAACACCTGTTGAACGTTACCTTCCGTCGTGTGTTACGCCAACACTGGAGTAGAGATGAGGTGGCGTTATGGTATAGAATGTTTTTCTTGGTTGTGGTGTTGTCCGCTTATTGCGCTTAAGAAAATGCTAAATGAGGAATGACGTGAAAAGATTTTACAATGTGTGGTGTGTATACTGTTTCAGTACACACACCATCAGATTATTTGACTTGTCGGTCTAACGAAGTAGGCGAGTGTCACCAATATGTCTCGTGGTCTTATCGTGACGTGTTTATCTTCTGCCTTTAGGTCAGATGATAGAAATGCCACTTGCACGCTTAGAGTAGCAGATTGACGGTAACCAACTTTAAACAGAACTTGATTAATTGTCACACACATTTATTAAAATAATTACAAGCATAAAAATTACTTAACTTGGTTCTGGATGCTATTTGCAATTGACAGTCTGAAGTTCCTTTGGTATTGGTACGTTAATCTTATTCTCACATACATCTCTGATACTTAACAAAAGTGTCTATATATTTATCTTCATGGCTATGTACAGGAATGTGGTAATCTTATTAGGCGCAGACTCAAACTTGACTATGGACTGGTACAGACAAATGTAGAACTTGTACAGACTGTTGCAGACAAAAGCAGACTGACTAATCGGAGGTCTGTACACTCGTTATAATACCTCGCGCGTTCATGTATCACTGCGTGAGTGTGATCTGCGAGGAGAAAAGGTTCTACGTTAGCGGCAATCTCATTGGCTGAGTTACATATTAATACGCAGATCGGCGGAAGCAGAATTTGGTCTGTCTCTATGGCAGCGCCATCTCGTAGTACGGAGACGGACGAGCGCTGCGCCTGCGCTAGAGCGGGGCGCGCTCTAGTGGGAAAGTTGTGTACGCGCTGACTATGCGGAACTATGTACACAACACAGCGCTGTGCACTGTGTAGAGTAGATGAACAGTTCGTAGACGAGGGTCGATTCCTGTATCATTTAATATGGCGTTTCGTAAAGCACCATTTTTGGGGCAGTAGTTTGTGAACAATAACACTCTGAGATGGAGTGGCCTGTACAAGGTCACAAACTGGACCCTATGGAACATCTTTAGAATGAGTTAGAACATCAGCTCCGCTACAGACCCTAGCGTCCAACACCATTAGCTTCTCTGGTTTCTATACTGTAAGATGAATGGGCTGCCACTCCCTCAGAGCACTCAGACATTGGAGGTATCTGGCCATCATAATAGCTGAGAAAGTACTTTCGCCGTATTAACTTCCGTTGCGTCCGTATACTTCTGATCAGATAGCGTGTATGATAAAATAGGACAGATTAGCTATTGTTTCTTCGTAGGTTTTTAATGTAACGGAAATGAAGAGTGTTGACTGAAATAAACATTCGTATAAGTGAGCACAAATACCGTACATCAGCCGGATGTTGTTGGTGTAGTGTGTGAGGTGGGCCACTGCAGCTGCCATACACAATCGTAACTGCGCTCGTGTCCGGCCCAGGCAGCACTCGCCCTGTGCGTGTGAGCGTGATGCGAAATTTAAATGGCCCCCAACTACTGGCTGCTCGTTTGGTAGCGCCTGCTGCCCACCGGCCGCAGTTTGCGGGATCGGTAACAGCTGTTTAGTAGCGTCGGCAGCGGCGCGCTGGCGCCACATGCGAGCACTAACAAGCGGGCCAGCGACTGCCGTGCGTTACCGGGGCAGGTGTTGTGGCCATTCCGCGGCCTGTGTGCTGTATCAGCTGTTGCGGTGCCAGGCACGGTACCGGAAGGTATACGCTGTGTCTCACATGGTGTGGGACAACTCGATACGTTGCAAAATAATGACGTCTATAATTTGCTAAGCACCTACCACGCTCTGCTGCTTCGCACGGTATTCAACAAAGGTTTGTCTTGTGTTGTCATGTCAGGATGGAGGGAACCAATCAAATGACGGTATGAAATGGAGAATTATAAGCTGTTAATCAAATATCTACTAGATGCATTCAATAAGTAATGCAACGCATTTTTTCTCGGCAAATTTCGGTTGAAAAAAATGCGGATTTTTTGTGGGACGTCGTTTCATGAACTTCCTGTCGCTGGCGGCGCTATTGTAATCTTCAAAATAGTATCTGTGACGGAAGTGTGTTTCAGGCAGTCAGCTGTCATTGGCTTTTTGGCGGAAAACCAAAGAATCGCCTGTCTTTATAGGCGGCTGCAGAATACTTACGGAGACCTGGTAGTGAACAAAAGCACGGTGTGTCGTTGGGCGAGGCATCTGTAAACATTGCAAAATCGTGCACCGATCTCTCCCGTGACGCAGGTTGTACACAGTTGTGACTCTTGCAGTGTCGGAAAGTGCGGACATTCCTATTTGATGTTATGGACAGATCACAATCGAATACTTCACTGCACAACTGGACCGTCTGACAATACCACCACTTGCAAAGCAGGTTAGAAATCAGATTAATAATGTTTCTCACGCAGCATATGTTCGCTTTATTGGACAACAACAAAGTTATTTACTGTGGGTGGTATCGTCAGAATGGAAATAATGAAGTCACTGTAAAATAGTCATTAATTTTGGCACTTATCTTGAATGGATTCCCATGTATATTTCATCGAAGTTGTTAAGGCTCATCTTGTTGATTCTAGGGTGAGTCCACTTTGACTGCTAGAAGGTCCAGATCTGTATTTTAGCAATATTTGAAGACCTAACAAATTCGTTTTTCAGGAAATGCTTGATGATCAAACAATCCCAGATCAGAACAAAGATATGGTAGAAATAATTTTTGACTTTGTGTTCACGATCCACATTTTTATTAAACTTCTTGTAAATTCACATATTCTTCTTCTTAATTGTCACATCATCAAGAAAGTTTTGTATCAATCTTCATATATTTAATTTCCACTTTAACCAAACACAAGGTTTGACTGTTCTTTTACAAAGCGAAATAACAACTTAACTTCTGCAAAGTGAAACAAAGACTGTCCTGTGCGCATTCGCGCCAAAACGATTACAAGTAAATCAAAGATTATGACAGTCTCACAGAAATGAATACACACAAGAACCATATCACTGTAATATATCGATACATCGGAATACCTATACATTAATAAAACCAAATGTGAATATTGTCACAAAAATATGCCTGTTATTTCGCAGAAAAGAAGTACGATATTACTGGTATCGAGAACTGGGGTTGGAGTGCCGTAATGGTCACGTAAATAAAGAACCATTACAACCGGCATTTTGAAATTGTTATTCTGTTTGATGTCCTCTTCTATGATGCAACGACCAACTCGAAAGTGTACTGTGCTACTCTGAAGAAATTGAAGAAACTTCTTCAGCATGTTCGTCGCCGCGAAAATGCAAACGAACGTCTCCATCTCCATGACGACGCAAGGGCTCACACAAGTCTCCGCATAGGAGAGGAGCTAACAAAACTTCATTGGATCGTTTTTCCTCATCCACCCTACAGCCCGGATACTGCATCTTCCTGTTTCCACCTGTTTGGCCCAGAGAAGTAGTATGTCGATGAAGAGGAGGTTATTTTTGCAGCAAGGCTTTGGCTCCAATGTCGATCAACAGCGTGGTACCATTCGGGCATTCAGGCACTCTCAGTTAGGTGGCGTAAGGTCATTGCATTGAAGGGAGGTTATTTTGAAAAACACGGTTTTGTAGACTAAAGAGTAGGGAATACTGTGGTGTATTGGTATCCTCAACAAATCTAACCTGCTGCCAGAAGAAAATGTGCTGCATTACTTATCGAACGGCCCTCGTGTACTCTAGAAAATACAAAATTTTATCATACCATGCAGGACGGGGTAGCCATGATAAGACACACTGTTGCATTCTCCAAATGGACTTGACGTAAAATGTGCAAGTGTGGCAGGAAGAGAACCACCCTGTAGTTGGTATTACTAATTGTTAAGATTAAACGCAGTAGCTATTCAGACTCTTCACGGGACTAAATAGCGTTGGGCAACAACTATGACAAGAACAGAAGCAAAGAAAGATTAGCAAAAACATTACGCGGCTTTTCTGTGAAAGATTTTGTTTGCGGATAATCCACTGTTTACAAACCATGGCCAAATCAATATGCTCTATTGACAATGATAGTCAAAATAATAAAGCACTGCTACCGTTTTTTCTTCAAGCGCAGCACAGCGTGTTCCTGGTGTTTATTCCCATTTCGAAGTGCTGTGGGAGTATTCAGTGGCACTGGATGTGATATTAGCTTTGTGGTTTATTCTTCCTCTTCTCCCGTATGCTTTTTCTTCTTCTTTCGAATAACCCATTTGGGAATACGATGAATCAACTTTGGCTACTCTTCATTGTATTAGATTTCCTTAGTTTCCGTATTTCATGCATCCTTTTACAGGGTTGTTCCGTTTCTTCTTGAGTCCACTTTCGTCTACTCGTTTTCTTTCTCTCTGCCTTTCTGAAAAATCTTCTGTTTTCGATTGTGTCTATTGTAATTCTAACGTTTTCCATGTCGTTTTCAGTCTCTGTGAACCATGCGGGCTTGCATTTGTAGCTATTGAGTAATGTGAATATCCGCTTGCTTAGTCTGTTGTTATCCATACTGAATATATGCCCAAAAAGCCGTAGTCTTCTCTTCCTCATTACATCAGTTAGTTCTTCAGTTGTCAAGTATAGCTTGTAACGGTACTTGAATTACGTAACCATTACGGCACCTCACCTCAACCTCTCGATACCAACAAAATTCTACTGTGTTTCTGTAAAATAGTTAACATATTTCTGTGACAACATTCAGATTTGATTTCATTAATGAAGAGGTACTTCGATACATCGATATGTATATATTGCAATGAAATTATTCTTATGTGTATTCTTACTTTTGTCACTATGATCATTGACGTACTTTTAACTCTGATTTTTGGGCGCGTAAGCGGTTATTAAAGAGTCAAGCTTTGGTCGTCATGTTAAAAAGACGCAAATTGTAGTCAGTTTATGAAATGTGAACTTAACAGTGAGGAAGATATTTTCAAGTATGTTTTATATTGTGAAGTGATGTTTCGGAACGAGTTACGTGATATTGCAACAAAAGTAATGAAATAGAAGTGTAACTTAAATTCGGAGTGCTGATTACTTTTTTTTACATCACCATTGTCCTAACTTGCAAAAGTTTATTCTTCAAGAACGGTTTATGAAACACATCTATAAAACTTTTGAATATCGCAGAATAACGCCTAGGCCTCTTTGTATCCGAGCTTTGAATCATCACTACCTAGATTTTCGACGATTGAGTCATGAGTTCACAACGAGACCAGCGTGGGAAACACGAAAAGATGAGTGCGTAGTTTATCCATTATTTCAAGAAATGACTTTATTAACTGGGCTCTAATGACACCTGCCACATAATATAACTTTGTTGTTGCCCGAAAATGCAATATTTAGCAGCGTGATCAACACTACAATTGTAATTAATTTTTGACCTTTGTTGTGGTAGGGTTGTTTGAAGCTCTCTGTTTGGCCTTAACCTGTATTCAGCATTATCATTTCTTTTAGCTCCCAGTATTTTCCCTAAAATTCTTCTTTTGACCTTCTCTAGTTTCTTAAGATCTCCATTTCTTGTTAGTTTAAGTGTTTCTGCCGCATACAGAGCTTCAGTTCTGGCCACTGTTTGGTAGTGTCTTAGTTTCGCGTTCTAGGACAAGGATTTGTTTTTATAAACGTTTTTGGTCATATGAAACATTCTTTCCATTTTTTGCACTCTAGTTTCTATAGCTGTCTTTTCTTTTGTATTCTATGTAATCCACTCTCCTAGGTATTTAAAGGAATCTCTTTTGCGTATTGTATTGTTGTCAACTGCAATATTTTCCCGTATTCCTTATTTGATTTTCCTAATGGAACCAGAAAACCAGAAAACACAACCAGTGCTCTTCATTATACCACGACTCGAAGACACACGGGGTAAAAATCGCGGGAAATCGGAAGAAGGACGAAGTGTGACGAGTGTAGCCCAGAAGTTTACTATTGCTCGCAGCATTGTTTCACGTGCAGGGTGAGCGTTCCGAAACATTGACTCTGCTGCCCGAAGGAGAGGAGGTGGCCGACTGTGGTCAACTATAGCAACAGATGCCGCTATATTGTGCAACAGACAAGAATGGACTCACGTCAAACACTGCGTGCAGTTGCAACAACATTTAACAGGACTGCAAGGCACTCAATCTAACGGTTCACAGTGGCACGTAGACTAGATGGGAGTAGTTTCTCTGTATGACGACCAGTATGTTGTGTTACGTTGACAGCCACACATCGGCGCGCCGTCTGCTATAGTGCCAAGAGCTTAAAACGTGGACCAACGATGACTGGAATCGCGAGCTCTTCTCGGGAGAGTCGTGATTCTGGACGTACCACAACATGACGAATGTGGGAACACGTAATGCACCCAGGAAAATTGTCGAACATGATCGTATTGGTGGCAGGGGGGTGGGGGGGTGGGGGGAACACAATGGTTCACTGGCTTACTGACCTCCAAATCTTTGAACACTCTACACTCACTGGTCAGCGTTACTGTGACACTGTACTCCTTTCCCATCTGCGTCTCTTCAGTGGTCTATTCGGCCCTTAATAGAATGGATGACAATGAGCGACCGCCTCGAAGTCTGCCCGTTCCCCCGACTTTAATCCCATCGACCACGTGTGGTATGCATTGTGGAGACATTTTGCAGCACGTCCACATTCACTAAGGACCATCCAGCTGTGGGCACCCGCGCAGGTAGAATCCTATTAAGAACCATGTCCCGCCTTTTGTAATGCCAAGGCAACTATCATAGATCGTGGTGACTTTGGTATTATTAATATCTTTGAATAAAAGCGTCATTTCTGTTTTCTCACTATAGTTCCTTCAGTTACTTTCAATACTACAGTGTACAGCACTTTCTCTGTATGGTCTAAGTTCCATCGAGCTATGTTACTTGTCAGTTTATCATGCGAAAGTTACCTTCATCCTTAAGTTTGCACTGTACAGGATCAAGGTGCTTTTCGCTCAGTTATATCGGACAATGTGGTGCATTACTGGCGAACCCAACTAGTTTTTATTATTTATAGCCGCCGAATTGTGATGCCCACTTTTTTTTAAGGGGAGCTACCCTTTTGTTTTGCACTGGAAAAAGTCTTCGAAGAGCAGCTCAGCGTGACAAGTGTGGAATTTCGTGCCGTATTACTTTGCTTAACATCATTCTCCAATGTCCTAAATGAAAGAAGGACTTCTCATGCTCCAGTAAGCAATGTCAAAAAAAAAAAAAAAAAAAAAAAAAAAAAAAAAAAAAAAAAATGGTTCAAATGGCTCTGAGCACAATGGGACTTAACATCTGAGGTCATCAACATCTAGAACTTAGAACTACTTAAACGTAACTAACCTAAGGACATCACACACATCCATGCCCGAGGCAGGATTCAAACCTGCGACCGTAGCAGTCGCGGGGTTCCGGACTGAAGTGCCTAGAAATGCACGGCCACCGCAGCCGGCCAGCAGTGTCCAAGATTGGACTTGAACAGTAGTCGATGATGCTTACATGTCTCTATTTGACAGCATTCTCAAGAGTATGAAAGGACTGCCCAACCGATGTGTATAATTCCGTTACTTCAAGTACATTACGTGAACGAGAAACAGCTAGAGTAATTAATTTTTTATCGCCAAGACATGGTTGGCGATAACCATAACAGAAACCGAACTAGCTGTGCAGAACAAATAGCCTGAGAATTGCAGAAAGTCAGCAGGCGTATTAAATTTCGTACTGTAAACACCTTTTTCTACAGGCCAAAAATGAATGAACTTATATAGTAACTGTAAAATACATTGATATATCCTTCATAGTGATCACTCAACGCTGTTGACGCCCATTATAGAGGTGGCCTCTCAGACCTGGTGACAACACTGAACACGAACAGTACTAATGCACTAACGCACTCCTACCTGTTACAGAGAGCAGCTACTCTAATCATTTACATGCCCGCCGATACCGTGTAAGACAGTTTTCACAGTGGCACCGAAAATGGAGGTCAGACACAGTCGCCCGATAACATCGGCCGACAGCTAGGTCACACAGCGTCCGATCTTCTTCGTCAGGTTCTAGCAGGGTGAAGGAGATTAGGTTAGGTTAGAATATATTCTATGTATGACGTAGATTAGATTTTAACATCCAAGGGTGGCATGGGTACCATGACGACTCCGTGCTTGGAGACGAGCGCTGCAGTGCAGCGTTTTCTAATAAAAAGATGCGTGTAAATGATCTGTATCTGTGTCTAAAACAACGTGACGAGTACTGTACACTCTGTACTCAGTCACTGGAATTACCACGGGAGGTTTACCAGTATATGACATGAAAGGAAAAAAAAAACATGTGCCAAAAAACGTAAAAACGCTTCGACTTTCTGACGTCACCTTCCTTCTCCCGCTACCAATTTGCGTCAGAAGGGGTCGCCATCAGTGAAGCTAACATGGCATATGTTATGTTTTTCATACTTACAGCTGTGTATGTGTAGTTTTAATGACGCACCGCCGACCGCTGTCGGCAAGCGATTCTAGACGCTTCGGTCCGGAACCGCGCTGCTGCTACGGTCGCAGGTCCGAATCCTGCCTCTGGCATGGATGTGTTGATGTCCTTAGGTTAGTTAGGTTCAAGTAGTTCTGAGTGTAGGGGACTGATGACCTCAGATGTTAAGTCCCATAGTGCTTAGAGCCACTTTGTATGACACACCGCATTAAGGAACTCTCCAAAACGTGCTGTTCCTAGTGTGGTTTATTATGCTACAATGATAGGACGTGCGACTTCGGTGTATAACGATTTGGTCAGTGATGTTATTAGCACATAATGGTTAATTTAAGTGATGAAAGTAGATGATGTTTCTATTCCGTGATGCGTGTATAAAATTTGTGTGCGAGGTAGCAAGAATTATTTCATTAATGAAAGGTACATTTGTGGTTTCACAGCAGCTCGCTTTATTTTAAAAACGGTGAAAATCAATGCAAAACTGGTTGCATGCGCAGATAATCAGATTCTAGAAATGGAAACCTCAATGTTCTTTAAACACTTACAGAATGGAAAAATGTAATCGCCAGATGTCAATTATCGAAGCGTCACTTCTAGTTTTATCTGATATACTACTGCAATTTTAATATGAGGTTTTCTTTTCTTTCTTTATGAATAAACCGCCATTTGACTACATAGCTCTGCATTCTCCTTCTGTATATCTATATTTCAGCTTTTATGTCATTATCGAGTACAATGCTAAAAGTTTTTAGACTATTAACACGTCATATCTGGTAAAATCAATCCAAATAGTTACATAGTAAAGGCATGTGCTAGTCCTGTTTACCTTCTTTGGGCTGACTTTAGCGGACATGACGTGTTAATGGTCTAAGAACTTTTAACATTGTACAAGGTTATGGCATAAAAGCCGAAATGCAGATAGTACAAAAGAAATACACGGTAGTATAAAGTCGAATAGCGGTTTATTCTTCCAAAAAATACTGCTTGAATAATGCACTCTGTTCACCTAAGGCACTGAAAAGTGCAAACACATATACAACATTTACAAACCACATCATGTAGCAGAATCACCTGCCTACCAGCATAAAAATGCCCTAAGCAGTAATAATAACCCAAAAAGATCCACTACACTAACTTTAAGCACAAGACTGGCCATCCTTCACAATTGAATAAATAATTTTTTTGATGTTATAATTAACCAGTACTCATAAAATTATCGATAAAGATTTTGACTACTTGTGGTTTGCAATAAACCTGCGATTTCAGTCCATACATTCCGAAATAAATCCCGATTATGACATTTTTCATCCTAAGGTTGCAGCAAACTCCTTCTCTGACTACTTTTGTCAGTTTCTGACAGTGAATGTTTCATTTCGTATCGAATGACATGGCCGCAGAAAACAAGCTCATTTGAACTCCACCGACTGGCGTCAAAAATCTGTACGTTCGGAAGATGAGATCGGTTACATTGTGACTATGCACGTAGTGGTCTACTGATTTGAAAAGATAGACGGTCTTTGGACGGTGTCGGTTGTCAACAGAATTCACAGAAGTCGGTGCCACTATGGTCGCAGCCTAAGTGTACGGAATTACACTGACATCCTACTGTGTCTCCTGGGTGCGCCACTTTTTTTTTGCCTGGCACTATGGATACCTTCTTGGTATTTTGGTATGAGGGACCCATGTACTTATGATTTACTAGCTGCCGTGCACGGCATTGCTCAGGATGTTTGATATGTGGCTCACAAAGTGACGGGCTCTACGCGTTGTTGACAGTAATAGAAAATGCAAATCGGATGAGAAACTGCCCTAGCTTGGAACCGAATAGAATATTTAAATCTTTGGGTATAAACGGAACGCGAGGAGCAAATAAGTCTTCATATGCGGCATACTCCGAGATGATGTGAACTATAATTACTTTCGGAAGTACGTTCTTCACAGCCAGCCTTGTTCCGTTGCACGGCGAAGGCGAGACGATGTTGCGTAATAATGCGATAGGCGATCGTTTCTTTTTAAATGAACTTATGTGGCGGTAATGCTGAGAGGTCAAGAGCATTTGAAAATTCTTTTAGGTAATGCACAGCTTTCTTTATATCCACTACTGAATCGATGGACTTAAAGGTGACAGAGACGCCGGAAAGCGTTTCCTCGATTATCTTATTAACATAATTGGATTCTAATAATAAAAAGATCTCTGAAACACAACTAAAATATCTTCCCGCGATCTAATGACGTCCAGCTGCTGTGGCCGAGCGCTTCTAGGCGCTTCAGTCCGGAACCGCGCTGCTGCGACGGTCGCAGATTCGAATCCTGCCTCGGGCATGGATGTGTGTGATGTCCTTAGGTTAGTTAGGTTTAAGTAGTTCTATGTTCTAGGGGACTGATGACCTTAGAAGTTAAGTCCCATAGTGCTCAGAGCCATTTGAACCATTTGAACGGTTACTTCGCTATAACCTATTCCGGCGATAGGAACTACAGTCTAATTACCACGATGCATGTCGTTTGTCAGGCATTTAATTTTCCATTAATTTTCTTCATTGTTTCTGCCCACTTCGTAGTAAATCGGTCAAATACTTTTCGAGATGTTTTTATTGGGAATATTAAAAATGTGTATAGCCTATGTCTGCCCAAATGTTCAGTTGGGTCTTGTGCAGAAATTTGAAGTAAATCGTCCAAAAACAGCCCTTCCCGTTTATATATTACATACAAGCATGTTTCAAGTCAGATTACTAAATGTTACGTAAACAGTAATCTTCCATTCGTCTTGAAGGTAAAATGTGTGAAATTCATCCAGTTATGAACAAAACTGTAGATTTGTGTGAATTTGAACAAACCCACGCTCTTCATTGTATATGTATACACTATGTGATCAAAAGTATCTCGACACCTAGCTGAAAATGACTTACAAGTTCGTGGCGCCCACAATCGGTAATGCTGGAATTCAATATGGTGTTGACCCACCCTTACCTTGATGACAGCTTCCACTCCCGCAAGCATACGTTCAAACAGATGCTGGAAGGTTTCTTGGGGAATGGCAACCCACTCTGCAGTGAGAAGAGGTATCTATGTCGGTCGGTGACGCCTGGCACGAAGTCGGCGTTACAAAACATACCATAGGCGTTCCATAGGATTCAGGTCAGGCAGTGCATTACAGGGATGTTATTGTCGTGTAACCACTCCACCACAGGCCGTGCATTATGAAAAGGTTCTCGATCGTGTTGAAAGAACCAATCGCCATCCCCGAATTGCTCTTCAACAGTGGGAAGCAAGACGGTGCTTAAAACATCAATGTAGGCCTGTGCTGTGGTAGTGCCACGCAAAACAACGAGGGGTGCAATTCCCCTTCATTAAACGACGACCACACCATAATACTATAGCCTCCGACTTTTATTCTTGGCAGTACACACGCTGGCAGATGACGTTCTCCCGGCATTTGCCACATCCACACCCTGCCATCGGATTGCCGCATTGTGTACCGTGATTCGACACTCCACCCAACGTTTTTCCACTGTTCAATCGTCCAATATTTACGCTCCTTACACCAAGCGAGGTTTCATTTGGCATTTACCGTCGTGATGTGTGGCTTATGAGCAGCCGCTCGACCATGAAATCCAAGTTTTCTCACCTCCCACCTAACTGTCATAGTACTTGGAGTGGATTCTGATGTAGTTTGGAATTGCTGTGTGATGGCCTGGATAGGTGTCTGCCTGTTACACATGACGACCCTCTTCAACTACCGCAGAGTTATAAATAAATTTATTTTCGCACGACCGGTTTCAGACTGTTATAAGCCCATCCTCAAACCGGTCGTACGAAAATAAAGTTATTTACAACTGAGGCGGTATTTTCAGCCTCTTCTATAATGCTCAGTTGCGGATGTTCTGCCAACAGGATTGTTTGTACTTGCAATTCTATCTTCTGGTGCAAACTGTAACTATGAAAACGTTGTGTTAGAAAATGTTGTGTGTGTGTGTGTGTGTGTGTGTGTGTGTGTGTGTGTGCGTGGGAGGATTAAGTACGACATGTCTAATACGGAACTATGCTGCTTAAATTTCTGAAATGAATTAAAATATTCAGGCAGGTTAAGGTGTGCATATAACGTAATATTTCTTGTCAAATGTTCACATCACTCTTAATGTTATGATGTTTCTATCTCCTTTCTGCTGTTACTTCCCGCTTTTCCAGTTTAAACAGTTCACGAAACACATACGTGTTTCACATCGGGCCTATGCTAGGAGTAGGGTGGGTCTCGATACCCACTGTCAGTAATCACTATTACATAGTTTTCCTGTTTGTGTTCACGGTCGCGCACCACGGGAGAGCGGTTTTCATTGAATCTGTCGAAGTAATTCCATTAAATATGTCGTTTCTCTCCCCCTTTATGTTACGTTTTACATGTTACAAAGATTCTGGTGATTTTTGGTGTCCAGTCGTGATGTATATTTTTACGATTTTTCTAGATCCCCCTTTTATCGTTTTGACACGGAACTTTTGATTCCATGACAAGATTACGATGAAGATGACGTCGGATGGTAAGCTATTTTATTTGTAAGTAACGTTCTGTTCTCCCTTTTAATTTATTATAGAAATTTTAGGCGCATAGGTCCTTATCTAATGTTTCACACTTCAGGATCCCCTCCCCCGCACCACTGTCTTGTAACACAATAATTTCACTATTACAATTTACGCCAGATGATGCAACTTTCAGTGTTCCGAATCTGGTCGTGTATACAATAAAAGATTGTTGACCAAGCAAATGTTGTGCTGTTAATTCATTTTACAAAATGGACTTATACAGTTGCGGTGGACCAGAAGCTATTGTTAAGAGGGAACATAAACAAACACACTCCTAAGGCTATACTGTTGAGCCGTGTTGCACCTTTTCTGACACACCAGCTCTTTGGCAGTACTATCTTCGGCGACGGGTATTTGCGGTAGGCGAGTTGTTCGCCGGACTCTCTACGAGGTGCTAGGGCGTGCTTGAGGGGATGACGGAGCAAACACGCGGGCTCGGGCAGCAGTTGCGCGGCCGGCCTATCTTGCAAGACGGTCGCGAGTTTGTGGTGGACCTGTCTGATGTCAACTTCGGGCGCTGCTCGTCGCATTGCTTTGGGGCCTGTTTTCTCGCAGAGACCCATCCCTCGAGACCATCTCGAACAATGCTCTCCATCGTACATGTAAGTGGTTTTGGTGCCTTCGTTTCGTCAAACGATTTGCGTTGCAGCGAATCAACTTACTGGTCGGTGGCAGCCGGCAGAGTCTAAAAAATGGTTCAAATGGCTCTGAGCACTATGGGACTCAACTGCTGAGGTCATTAGTCCCCTAGAATTTAGAACTAGTTAAACCTAACTAACCTAAGGACATCACAAACATCCATGCCTGAGGCAGGATTCGAACCTGCTACCGTAGCGGTCTTGCGGTTCCAGACTGCAGCGCCTTTAACCGCACGGCCACTTCGGCCGGCCAGCAGAGTCTGTGTGACTGTATGCAGACCAGCAGTTACTATTTGCTTTTAAATCCGCTGGTTGGATGTCTATTAAAAGGCAGATTAGCACGAAGGCGTGGGTGTGATTTTGGGTTTATTGCCATCAAGCGACGTCCCTGCTATATTCCGGTAAAGAATTTTTTTTTTTTCAACCAGTTATATTGTTATTAGTAAAGCTTGTATTTGGTAATGCTACTCAGTTATAAGTACTTGCTTATATACATGCACTTTTTGAATGCACTCACTCAACAGTAATTGGTTTATGTACTTTATCGATTTATTAACGTATATTGATTGATGTTTTGTTGGTGTTTGTCGTGTCTTCTGCGGTCTGTTTGTGCTTCAGTTTCTGCGAGTTGGGGTGCATGGGTGCGGCGCCACGTCCCGCTTCGGTGCACAGAAGCTGTGAAGTGCCGTCTAACGGGAAGTGACTCCCGGTTGAGCTCCGACGTTTAGGTGTTGTTCGGACGGCTGGGGAAGTTTCCTGATGCCGCCAGTTCCCTGCTACTCCCATATCCTGTTGCAATTGAGGCATTAGATAATGTACAGGTACATCCAGTTACAATATGGCAGTTACAGCTGACTCGGCAAAAACAGGACTGTAAATTTTGTTACAACTTGGGGCGCAAAAAATATTTACATCGGATAGTCCCACGCATGTTCTGTAATGTGACTTGGTTTCTGTAGACCACGAATCTGAACATTATGCCGATTCACTTCACCACAGGTATGGAAGGTGGTTTCATCAATGAATACAGTTTTGTTAAGAAAATCATCTTCAGTCTGTATGTTGCTAAGTATTTCTGAACAAAACACAGTTCATTTTTCTTTGTGACATTCTCTGAAAGGTTGAAACCGTTCCAATTTATAGGGGTTGATTGACAGGCGTTTCCGTAACACCTTCCACACTTTTACACTAGGCATACTCAATTCTCGCTGATTCAACTGGACTACGAACGTAAGACTTATAACTGACTTCTAATATTATTTTAACTTATTTCAAAACAAGGAGATTATGTGCCCTTTCTGTTCTCGGTTGTATTAAAGTTTCACGACCGTCAGCCATAAATTCCTCGCAACAGAGAGAAATATCATCCAGCTTTAAATACTCGTAATATATCTGCGCTTCCTTGAATTATGGGCAAAGACTCCTCGTAATAACTTGTTTTGCGCTTATATTAGGATTAATTAATTTCACTCTCTAGCAAAAGAGACTAATTTCTGCTGAAACCAGAGTTACTGAGTAGTTTCGGCTTATGTGGTTGCGTTTAAAATACATTTACTGAATAAATGATCTACGCCTCATAACCTAATAAAACATCGGACTTCGTAAAAAATTAGAGCATGTGTTTGTTCTGTTAACCAGAAAATATGAGTAATGGCTACGAAAGCTGGAAATAATGTAATACCTCTACGCAAAACCACATTAGCTTCTGTTAGTACAATTACGTGGCCACATTTAACTTTAGGTACGGCGGGGTAGTAAAGGATAGAAACTGACCCACAGGAGGTTTGCAATAATTATTATTTCAATCAGAGGTAAAATTTACAGTCATCTGAGTAAAGAGGGCAATCGTACTGACCAGAAAGGTCAGACTATGTAAGATAAAGCAATGGTAATGGACGACTTATTTAATAGCATATATAGTGAAACATGAAACATAGCGGGAACGCTAGCTCCTTTCAGTATGCTTATTTTTAGATAAACATGACACTTTACATAAATTATTAACACTGTAGGCTCCATTTATTTGCTTCATACATACGTAAAATGACCGAAAAAGTGAGAATATTTCTGAAATTATTTAATGATTCTAAAAGAGGCGCCACAGACTGCCGTGATTGTTCAATTTCTACGTCAGAGACTGCTGTCCGGCCCTGACCCAGCGTCCCATGTTATGCAGAGGTAGTTTCGGTTAACAGCTTGTACCAATTAATAACAGTTTGTCTTTAAGCTGGTGGCTTGTGATATTTAGTTATTAATTGCCTGTGAACTGCAGTAGCAGGCTTGGGGGAACGAGAACATAAACAACACTGCAGACGCTCTGCACCGTTATACATCTGCATGATGGCAGCTGGAATAATTTATTCGCACATGCCATCTACCTGGAACGTGGGAAACTAACGGTGGCAGGCGGGAATAAAACACGAAGATACACTGCGTTCAGTGCTGTATCAGACATTTCTGTAAGTCATTTACCCTTTTACAATTAAAGGTTACTTTTGCATAACTAATTTATGAACACCCTGTATTAGGTGCCAATCGAGGTAACTTCAACCGTTTCACGCCAAAACGCGGAACCTAATACACTGTTGAGGCATCAATCTTTGGCAGGCCACAGCATGCAACCAAGGAGTATCTGGCCCAGCCATCTGCGTATTTTAGCAGTTTGGTACTGCAATGAAATGGGCACAGCGCTCCGCAACGCAGCTATCTACGGCAGCAGTATGCTGGGTTGATCCACGCTGTGGCATAAAGCAACGACTCACAGCCAGCCACGTGACGGGAATCGAGCTCTGGGCACAATACAGCCGGCCAGGCCTAGTACACACAGAGGAGAAGACAGTCAAGGGATACCTCCTAACATCGTGTCAGACTCTTTTGCCCGGCCTAGTGAAACAACTCGACGTGGGATGGACTCACCAATGCGCTTTAAGCCCCTGCAGAAATACTGAGCCAGGCTGCCCCTACAGCCGTCCTTTACAGCGAAATGGTTGGCGACTGCTGGTGCAGGATTTTGTGCTCGAGCTGACCTCTCGATTATGTTCCATAAATGTTGTATGTAAATGGCTACACAGGATAATTGAAATGGCCTGGGAGTCGGGACAGGTTCCATCAGACTGGACAAAATCAGTAATCACACCAATCTTTAAACATGGAAACAGAAAAGATTGTAACAACTATAGAGGTATCTCTTTAATCAGCGTTGTGGGTAAAATCTTCTCAGGTATTGTTGAAAGGAAAGTGCGAGTATTAGTTGAGGACCAATTGGATGAAAATCAGTGTGGGTTTAGGCCTCTTAGAGGTTGTCAGGACCAGATCTTTAGCTTACGGCAAATAATGGAGAAGTGTTATGAGTGGAACAGGGAATTGTATCCATCCTTTATAGATCTAGAAAAGGCATATGACCGGGTTCCTAGGAGGAAGTTATTTTCTGTTCTACAAGATTATGGAATAGGAGGCAAACTTTTGCAAGCAATTAAAGGTCTGTACATGGATAGTCAGGCAGCAGTTAGAGTTGACGGTAAATTGAGTTCATGGTTCAGAGTAGTTTCAGGGGTAAGACAAGGCTGCAACCTGTCTCCACTGTTGTTCATATTATTTATGGACCATATGTTGAAAACAATAGACCGGCTGGGTGAGATTGAGATATGTGAACACAAAATAAGCAGTCTTGCATATGCGGAGGACTTAGTTGTGATGGCAGATTCGATTGAAAGTTTGCAAACTAATATTTCAGAGCTAGATCAGAAATGCAAGGACTATGGTATGAAGATTAGCATCTCCAAAACGAAAGTAATGTCAGTGGGAAAGAAATATAAACGGATTGAGTGCCAAATAGGAGGAACAAAGTTAGAACAGGTGGACGGTTTCAAGTACTTAGGATGCATATTCTCACAGGATGGCAACATAGTGAAAGAACTGGAAGCGAGGTGTAGCAAAGCTAATGCAGTGAGTGCTCAGCTACGATCTACTCTCTTCTGCAAGAAGAAAGTCAGTACCAAGACTAAGTTATCTGTGCACCGTTCAATCTTTCGACCAACTTTGTTGTATGGGAGCGAAAGCTGGGTGGATTCAGGTTACCTTATCAACAAGGTTGAGGTTACGGATATTAAAGTAGCTAGGATGATTGCAGGTACTAGTAGATGGGAACAATGGCAGGAGGGTGTCCACAATGAGGAAATCAAAGAAAAACTGGGAATGAACTGTATAGATGTAGCAGTCAGGGCGAACAGGCTTAAATGGTGGGGTCATGTTACACGCATGGGAGAAGCAAGGTTACCCAAGCGACTCATGGATTCAGCAGTAGAGGGTAAGAGGAGTCGGGGCAGACCGAGGAGAAGGTACCTGGATTCGGTTAAGAATGATTTTGAAGTAATAGGTTTAACATCAGAAGAGGCACCAATGTTAGCACTGAATAGGGGATCATGGAGGAACTGTATAAGGGGGGCTATGCTCCAGACTGAACGCTGAAAGACATAATCAGTCTTAAATGATGATGATGATGATGATGATGAATGTTGTATAGGATTCATGTCGGAAGATATGGGTGGCCAAATAACTCACTCTAACCGTCCAGAACGTTCTTCAACTTTGGCCCGGTGACATGACACATTGATATCCATAAAAGTTACATCATTGTTTCCAACATGAAGTTCTTCAACGGCTGCAAATAGTCTCCAACCAGCCGAACATAACCATTTCCAATCGATGATAGGTTCCGTTGGACCAGAAAACCTAGTCCATTCCGTGTAAACTCAGCCCGCACTATTACGGAGCCACCACCAGCTTGGACGGTATCTTGTTGATAACTTGGGTCCATGGCTTCGTGGAGTCTGCGCCACAATCACATCTTACCATCAACTCTTACCAACCAAAATCGGGACCTATCTGATCAGGCCTCGAATTAGTCGTCTATGGTTCAATTCTTATGGTCACGAGATCAGGAGAGGAACTGCAGGCGATGTGCTGTTAGCAAAGGCATTGGCGTCGCTCATCTGCTGCCATAACCCATTAACGCTACATTGCGCCTAACGGATACTTTCATCACACGTCCTACATTGATTTCTGCCGTTATGTCAGTCAGTGTTGCTTATCTGTTAGCACCGATATCTCTGCGCAAACGTGACTTCTCTCGGTCGTTACGTCAAGGCCGTCCTCCACTATGTTGTCCGCAGTGGGAGGCAATGCCTCAAATTTAATATTCTCGGCACCCAATTGATATTGTCGATCTCGGAATATTGAACTTCATAACGAAATAGAATGTCCCATGGGTCTAGCTCCAACTATTATTCCACGTTCAAAGCAACTCCCATCGTGCAGCCATAATCAGATCGCAAACCTTTTCAAATAAATCACCCGAGTACAAATTACAGCCCCGCCAACGCAATACCCTTTTATACCTTGTGTATGTTCTACCACCGCCAACTGTATATGTGCATATTGCTAACCCACGACTTTTTGTCGCCTCAGTCTATATGCTATCAGTACAGTTGGTAGCTTAATTACATAGAAGTTCTGCATTCGCCAGGTGCAGTGTCTGCATCAGTCATCTGTCGGATGGGCAACCAAGCAGCTATAGCTGCATCAAGCAGAACCATTAACGAAGCGAAGCCACCGCTCTACAAGCCGTCACCTAGCACTGATGCTTATGTGCTTCTATCTGGTACCGCTGAGCCGAAACCTTTCGCCGCATGCCATCACCTGACACTCCAGCCAGTCTTCGAGAGCCCTTGGTTCGAATCAGGGTGTCTGTAAAGACCTGTCAGCCAGCTTCAGCCTCAGTCTACATCTACATTTACATCTACATAGATACTCAGAAAATAAGGCGCGTGGCGGAGGGTACCCTGTACCACTACTTGTCATTTCCCGTCCTGTTCCACTCGCAAATAGAGCGAAGGAGAAACGACTGTCTGTACGCCTGTGTATGAGCCCTAATTTCTCCTATCTTATCATCGTGGTCCTTACGCGCAATGTATGTTGGCGGCAGCACAATCGTTCGGCAGTCAGCTTCAAATGCCGGTTCTCTACATTTTCTCTACATTCCAAATAGAACGCCACCTCCCCTCCAGAGATTCCAATTTGAGTTCCCGAAGTATCTCCGTAGCACTTATGTATTGTTCGAACCTACCAGTAACAAATCTAGCAGACCGCCTCTGGATTGCTTCGATGTCTTCCTTCAATGCGACCTGGTACGGATCCCTAAGTTCTGGGCACGGTGGCCGAGTGGGTCTAGGCGCTTCAGTCCAGAACCGCGCTGCTGCTATGGTCGCAGGTTCCAATCCTGCCTCGGTAATGGATGTGTGTTACGTCTTTAGGTTAGTTCCGTTTAAGTAGTTTTCAGTTCTAGGGGACTGATGACCTCAGATGTTAAGTCCCATAGTGCTCAGAGCCATTTGAACCATTTGAACGGATCCCTAAAACTCGAAAAGTACCCAATAATAAGTGGCACCGGCGTGCTATAAACGGTCTCCTTTACAGGTGAACCACTCATTCCTAAAATTCTCCCAATAAATCGAAATCGGCCATTCGCCTCCCCTACGCCGGTTTTCACATGCTCTTTCCGCCTCATATCGCTTTGAAAGTTTACGCCCAGATATTTAAACGACTTGACTGTGTCAAGCTCGATACTAGTAATAATGTATACCAACATTACAGGTTTGTTGTCCTACTCATCCGCATTAACTTGCATTTTTCTACATTTAGGGCTAGTAGCTATTCATCACCCAACTGGCAGTTTTGTTCTACAGTCAGTCAACTTCGACACCTTACCGTACACCACAGCATCATCTGCAAACAACCACAAACTGCTACCCACTCTGTCCGCCAAATCATTTACATATATAGAGAACAACGGCGGTCCTATCACACTTCTCTGGAGCACTCTGGATGGTACCCTTGTCTCTGATGAACACTCGCCATCGAGGACAACATACTCGGTTCTGTTATTTAAGAAGTCTTGTAGCCAATCACGTATCTGGGAACTCATTCCGCATGCTCGTACATTCGTTATCAGCCTGCAATAGGCCACTGTATCAAATGTTTCCCACAAAACTAGAAATATGGAATTTGTCTGTTGCCCTTCATCCATAATTCTCAGTATAATCAGAGTACGCCAGTCCACCAGTACACTCACTGTGCTGCGGAATGGACACTTGTCTTGCGTCATAAAAAGTGCCGTCACCGCCAGCCGCTGACATGTACTTTCAGCATCCCTCTACCTCAACGGACTCATTTCCTGCCACCAGCCATTGTCAGCACCTGTTTCAAAATAAATAAATAAATAAATAAAGGCTCCAAGCGCTATGGGACTTAACATCTGAGGTCATCACTCCCCTACAACTTAGAACTACTTAGCCGGCCGTGGTGGCCGTGCGGTTCTAGACGCTGCAGTCCGGAACAGCGGGACTGCTACGGTCGCAGGTTCGAATCCTGCCTCGGGCATGGATGTGTGTGATGTCCGTAGGTTAGTTAGGTTTAAGTAGTTCTAAGTTCTAGGGGACTGATGACCTAAGATGTTAAGTCCCATAGTGCTCAGAGCCATTTGAATTAGAACTACTTAAACCTAACTAACCTAAGGACTTCACACATATTTATGTCTGAGGCAAGATTCGAACCTGCGACCGTAGCAGCAGCAGCGTGGTTCCGGTCTGAAGTGCCTAGAACCGGTCGGGCACAGTGGCCGCCGCACCTTTGTTGCAGCCGTTGACCTACTATATGAGAAACGTTGTGTACTTAGATGACAAAATTCATTGGATAGCGATATGGAGATATAGAGATAGCGGAAATATCGCGTTCACAAGGCATAAAAGGGCAGTACATTTCGGAGGTGTCATTTTTACCCGGGTAGCTCATGTGAAAAGGAGGTTTCCGATGTGTTTATGGCCGGGAATTAACAGGCTCCCTTCATTTAACGATCGAGAGCAGCGTATAATTGTCAGTGCTATCAGATAAGCAGCACTGCGTGAAATAACCACAGAAATCAAAGTGGGTGTACGACGAACGTATCCGTTAGGACAGAGCGCGCGAAATGTGGCGTTAATGGGCTATGGTAGCAGACGACCTACGCGAGGGCCGTTGCTAATCGTCTGCAGCGCCTCTCCTGGGGTTATCACCATATCGATTACATCATAGATGACTGGAACACCGCGACCTGGTCAGATGAAACTCTATTTTAGTTGGTTCGAATGCGGCCCAGATCCAAGTTGTTCAAATGTGTGTGAAATCTCATGAGACTTAACTGCTAAGGTCATCAGTCCCTAAGCTTACACACTACTTAACCTAAATTATCCTAAGGACAAGCACACACACCCATGCCCGTCGGAGGACTCGAACCTCCGCCGGGACCAGCAGCACAGTCCATGACTGCAGCGCCTTGGACCGCTCGGATAATCCCGCGCGGCTCGATCCAAGTTGTCAACGAGGCGCTGTGCAAACTCGTAGAGGTTCCATAAAGACGTGACCTGTGTTTACATGGAATTAACTCGGTCCTCTTATCGAGCTAAACCGGTCATTGACTGAAAATGGTTATGTTCGGCTAATTGGAGACCATTTGCAGCCATTCACGGACTTCATATTTATGGAAGGCAATGCGCCATGCGAGCGGGCCACGATTGTTTGTGACTGGTTTGTAGAACATTCTGTATAATCGAGCGAATGATTTGGTAATATGTCGAACATTTAAGGGACCATGCACAAAATGCTGCAGCGTCAACATTACTCTCAAACCATACTGTGTACTCATTAGACTGTTCATTCCGTTCAGCAGATCATTTAATTCTTCTTCACTTTCACTCAGGATAGCAATATCATCAGCGAATCGTATCATTGATATCCTTTCACCTTGTATTTTAATTCCACTCCTGAACCTTTCTTTTATTTCCATCATTGCTTCCTCGATGTACAGATTGAAGAGTAGGGGCGGCGATCGACGTAGTATGGGTCAATACTTCTCTGTTACTTCTCTATTAGGCTTCCAACTGCTTGCTGAATCCATGCCACGTCGCCGGGATAAAGGAGGTCCGACATGATATTAGGATTTATCCCATGGCTTTCGTTTCCTCAGTAATAGTAAACTATTTTTATTGAGGCTGCCTCCTCCCGTGTGACAGGGCAGAAAGATCCCGCCCCAGTCCTCGTTCAAATGTCATTCTGGGGCAACCTGCAACACTGGTGTCCGTAAAGCGGTCAACAAACACACGAAACCACTTCAACAGAGAAGTTTTAGTTCTGTGATACGATTACATTTATGCTGAAACACTATTTAGACGCCCAAATTCACAGTTGATATTGTAGATGCCACGTACCGGCTGACATCTTTCACCTTCTTCCTTTTGAGGATTAGTGGGAAAATCCAATATGAGTGTAGTATCTCGCCCAGTTATCGCTGGATGCCTAATGGAAGTTTACTTCTTGCTCTGTCCATCCCAAGCCATCACTAGAAACTTGTGGAAGGGTAAGATGGATTGCACATGGTGGGTGTACAGGTACATTGAAATCAATTCTTTCTGGTGCGAGAGCGAGAGAAGTAGCTTCGTCCTCCTTGAATCCACCTTAATGCATGGAAAAATAGAAGTAGTCATATTACTCAAATCAGTGAATGCAGAAGTTGATAAAATGTCAATATCGACTTCACATCCGAATTATGAGGTAACTGTACTGTTTATGCTCAATGATACGTTATGTTCCCCAGAAACGACACTTGTTCATATGGTTACAAAAAAAAAAAAATTAGATAAAAAATTAAATAACAGAGAGGGGGGGGGGGCATAACTGGACAATACAAAGACATCTATTCCGTTAGATCCATTCAGTTCAATCGTTTTATTACTGCCTAGCTCACAAATGTTCACATAAAACAGATGGGCTAGTACCTCTAATTTGCACAACATGCGACTTTTAGAAATCAGTTAAAATACACACATCGAAAAAAGTTTTGCATCACCTCGGTTCCGAGAGTTCTGGAAACTGTACGGAAAGTTGGAATAGAGATCAACATTAACATCTTTTCCGCCCTTTTTATTGTTCATGAAAACCACACATTGCATATTGTACCACCATGCAGCGAGACCTTCAGAGGAGGTGGTCTAAATTGCTGTACACATCGCTACTTCTAATACACAGTAGCACGTCCTCTTGCATTGATGCATACCCATATTCGCCGTGGCATGCTATCCACAAGTTCATCAAGACACTGTTGGTCCAGATTGTCCCACTCCTCAACGGCGATTCGGCGCAGATTCGCCAGAGTGGTTGCAGGGTCACGTCGTCCATAAACAGCTCTTTTCAATCTATCCCAGGCATCTTCGATAGGGTTCATGTCTGGAGAACATGATGGCCACTCTAGTCGAGCGATGTCGTTATGCTGAAGGAACTCATTCACAAGATGTGCACTATCGGGGCCGCGAATTGACATCCATGAAGACGAATACCTCGCCAATATGCTGACAATATGGTTGCACTATTGGTCGGAGGATGGCATTCACGTATTGTACAGCCGTTGCGGCGCCTTCCATGACCACCAGCGGCGTACGGCTGCCCCGCATAATGCCGCAGGGAACCTCCACATTGCTGCACTCGCTGGACAATGTGTCTAAGGCGTTGAGCCTGACCGGTTTACCCCCAAACACGTCTCCGACGATTGTCTGGTTGAAGGCATATGCGACACTAATCGTTGAAGAGAACGTGATGCCAATCCTGAGCCGTCCATTCCGCATGTTGTTGATCCCATCCGCACCGCGCTGCATGGTGTCGTGGTTGCACAGGTGGACCCCGCGATGGACGTCGGGAATGATGTAGCGCATCATGCAGCCTATTGTGCACAGTTTGAGAAGTAACACGACATCTTGTGGCTGCACGAATTCAACATAGTGGTGTTGCTGTAAGGGTTGCTCCGAGCCATTATTCGTAGGTAGCGGTAATCCAATGCAGTAGTAGCCCTTGGGTGGCATGAGCGAGGCATGTCATCCACAGTTCCTATCTCTCTGTATCTCCTCCATGTCCGAACAACATCGCTTTGGTTCACTCCTAGAAGCCTGGACACTTCCCTTGTTGACCCTTCCTGGCAGAGGGTAACAATGCGGACGCGATCGTACCACGGTATTGACCGTCTAGGGATGGGTGAACTATAGACAACACGAGCCGTGTACCTCCTTCCTGGTGGAATGTCTGGAACTGATCGAGTCGCCCCTCCCCCCCCCCCCCCCCCATCTAATAGGCGCTGTCCATGCATGGTTGTTTACATCTTTGGGCGGGTTTATTGACATCTCTGAACAGTCAAAGGGACTTTGTCTGTGATACAATATCCACAGTCCATGTCTACCTTCAGGAGTTCTAGAAACTGGAGTAATGCAAATCTTTTTGATGTTTGTATTTTAGAACTATTCATATTAAACTAGACATGATTACTGAATACAGGATACATTGGATAGAACAGGAACATACTCTTACGATTTGGAACAAGTGCAGGAAAATCAAATGACTAGTCACAAGCGGAAGAGACTCCTCGTTACCTTAAGATTCCCCTGGAAGAATTACGAGGGAAAGTTAAGCTGATATCTGGTGGTGGTATTATCTTACGAAGATTGTGCTGGAAGGGATTCGGACTTGTTGACCTAGGTCTTGTGCACACTTCTGGGGCAGCGCCCAGCAGAGCATATGAGTGATAAATCCCGATGGTCGCTTCCTGCTACTACTAGCGTTTCGGAACTCCAAGGGCTGGAGTGCAATACGGTGCTGATATGAAACCACTCCTGGGTAATGTACACGATCGGCGGAATCGAGCGAACTAAGTCAACTGAGCGGAATGAGAAAAGATCAGATCTGTTGCGTTCTTTTATTGCTTCGGTTCTGGAGGAGTGCCGTAAGAAGTCAAGCCTCCACCTTGTCTCCATGCCAACAGAACTACTGAGTTGTAAGAAACGGCACCGCTTTTTCTTTCTATATGGGGAGCAGGAGTGTGTGTGATGTGAGGTTGGTAAAAAAAAAAAAAAAAGAGACCGGGCGGCCGTGTAGACGAATTCCTCGTTGGCATCTTGCCGCTTTCTTTAACTAAAATTGGCAGGAGCGCTTTTCCGTCGTGTCCTGGCACTGCCAAGGATAAAGTTTTTGAAGTGAAATATCTGTCTCAAATAATAGAAAGTGACATGATAAATGTTCAGAAATGGTTCTTCGTTTCCTCGTGATCATACCAATATGTGTAATCGATTCCTCAGCCTTTCCATATCAGTGTAATAAACTTATCAGTTTACACAAAGAAACAATCAGTTATAATTGTAACACCGGTGATGTTCCGCATCCGTGTCTCAGTCACTCCTTCTTATTAATTTTTGACACTCGTAACCTGTTTTCCATATTTATCAACAGAACTGAGGCTTCATAACGCTACTGATTCCTTATTTATGTCAACTTCACACACGAAGTGAAACCGACTTTGAAAAAAATAAACTTTTGAATTCTCACAGTGTATGTGTCTCAGTATTTAATGAAATAAAATTTAAGAATTTCAGACCTGGAGGAACTCTTTTTATACCAGAGTTATTGTAAAGTTTTCATTCTAACTTATGAAGTAGACCCCAAACGAATATACACTAAAGAGCCAAAGAAACTGGTACAGCTACCTAATATCGTGTAGGGCCCCGCCGAGCAAGCAGAACTGCCGCAGCACGACGTGACATGGACTCGACTAATCTCTGAAGCAGTGCGGGAGGGAACTGACACCACGAATCCTGGAGGGCTGTCCATAAATCCGTAAGAGTATGAGGGGGTTGAGATCTCTTCTGAACAGCACATTGCAAGGCATCCCAGATATGCTCAATAATGTTCATGTTTGTGGCGTTTGGCGGCCAGTGAAAGTGTTTAATGGTTTGTGGCGTTTGATGACCAGCGAAAGTGTTTAAAGTGAGAAGAGTGTTCATTGAGGCACTCTGTAGCAGTTACGGACGTGTGGCGTATTGAATTTTCCTCCTGGAATTGCCCACGTCCGTCAGAATGCACAGTGGACAAGAATGGATGCAGATGATCAGACAGGATGCTTACTTACGTGTCACCTGTCAGAGTCGTATCTAGACGTATCAGGCAATCCATACCATTCCAACTGTACACGCCCCCCCCCCCCCCCCCACCATTACAGACCCACCATCCTTGGACATTCCCCTGCTAACATGACATGTCCGACCAGGCAACAACTATGTTTCCAGTCATCAACGTTCTAATGTCGGTCTTGACGGGACCAGGCGAGGTGTAAAGTTTTGTTTCGTGCAGTCATCAAGGGTACACGAGTGCGCCTTCGGTTGCGAAAGCCTATATCGATGATGTTTCGTTGAATGGTTCGGACGCTGACACAGGAGTCTGGGAGAGAAAGCGCATCTGTATGCTAAACACCTGAATGGTAGTCAAGGAGTTTATATTTATATACATGTATCTGTGGTGTCTGTTCTCCCAGACACGTATGAAAGAAACTGGCACCACGCACATATTTATAAACCATACAATGTTATAGCTATTGAGTAAAGTGGTAAAGGCAGGAACAACTGCCTCAGCGCCTAGTTGATGGCGCGAGTGAGCTACCTCCTATAGCGTAACAGCCGAAGTGGTGTGAAATGAAAAGGGTGAAGAGCTGACACTAATACGTGTTAGCAGGCAAGAGGTGCTCGAGGCCTTCATCTTGTCGGCGTGGCGCGTCATCCACAGGGCCGGGGTGATTTACGGGCTTATTTATGTCAGTGCTGCGGGCTGTTACAGCGAGAGCGAGGCGTAGCAGGGGCGATATGGGGGCGAGGCAAGGCCCAAAGCCGTGACACGCTGTCAGCGAGCGACCCCTCTGCCTGCGGAAAATGCGGAACGCATCCACCCGCCGGAGGGGCAATATATCTCGCCACTTCCTCGCTCTCTGAAATACGTACCTTCTGTGTGGCAGGTGCCAACTATGTCTCGCGAAAGTTGTCCCCAATTCTGGTATCTCCATTTTTCATTTTTGAAAAAAGGTTGTTGAGTTTATTTTATCTTGCCCATCAGTAGCATTGGCATTTTTCTCCTGGAAGCAGAACTTTCACTTATTCCCGACGGCAGGTTCCATTGCCTTTTGGGCTCAGCTACCCAGTCGTCAACTATAGGCTCCCATACCAGAGCAGGTACCCAGTCTGGCTACCACACATAGTGGACTAGTTCCATACCGAATATCACCAGTCACATTTTCTTTCTGAGAGGACTGCAAACTCGATACATTGAGTTTCGTGAGACCCAGTGAAGAGCTACGCAGAGGGAACTGAAAACGCCATGTTGTGCATGAAGCCCTATTAATTTTCAGTGGTAATTGTTTTCCTCTCCTCTTTTCACTTTATACATATTTTTACAGGTTCAGATACCTTCACGTATACTATAGTAGGAAAGTATAGCAGTGCATTGTTTTTATTATATTACCTGCAGCGACACTCACATGTCAGTAATTTCGTCATGATGAGTGATGGTAAGTAAATATTCTACTGTACGTGCTATAACGTCAGCTGTTGTCACGTATCTCCCTGTTCAGGTAAGCACAGCTCGTCATGTGTGTGGGCTGCCGTATCTCCCCCCCCCCCTCCCACACACACACACACACACACACACACACACACACACACAAGCACACGACGACGCGGCACGTGCACGGCCGCTGGCTAGAGGGCTAAGGGCAGAAATCCACATCTAAGCGTCGTGCTATTGAAGTCTGTACATCACACGACGTGTACATTATGCAACAATTTCATAGTTTTTAATGTTGTTTGTGTTCACCGCTTCATCCCCTTAGAGGCCGATTTATATTTACTGTATTTATTTATTTTTATTGTTTATGTTCACAGTCGATTTATTTCTTATTATTTATTATTTTTTAAAAGTAGCTGTGTTCTTCCTCAGTGTTCAAGCTATATCCGTCGTAAAATTTTACGTATGTCGGTTCAACTGTTTGGTTGTGAAAACGTATCAGACACACTTACTTTCACTTCACTAAATAACCTCTGTACAAAAGCATATCATACTCTGTGGAAGACCTATAATGTCATTTCTGTTGACTACTTGTAAGAACATCTGTGTCACTGATTTGTTTATGTAAAATGTTTTCATTGTTTAAAAGTGTACAACAAGTTTTGTGTGATGTTTAGTGTGTGTGAGATTCTGCACAAATAGACCATTACGAAACCGCAAATTTTTTAAATTTCACCACTCACTTCACAAAAAGATCGACAACCAACTAAAAATCGCGTATTTTCTTATGTTGCCGTAAAGTCAACGATATGAAAGCAGAATCTCACACATCGACAACACCACATAGGAATGACATAACAAACACAAAAGACACACTTGAAAATGGGAATCATTTCCCGAAACACGTCGTGCGAAAAATAAAAAAATCGTGAATGGTAGCAGATGAGTTATTTATAAACAAACCTATTATTTGTGGTATTGGTGTGGAAGTATTGATTAAGCACGTTGAGAATTGGATAAGCATAGGATTCATTAAGCTGAATTGTATTACGTAGAAAATGTATACTAATAAAAGCATAGCCCGCCGGAGTGGCCGAGCGGTTCTAGGCGCTACAGTCTGGAACCGCGCGACCGCTACGGTCGCAGGTTCGATTCCTGCCTCGGACTTGGATGTGTGTGATGTCCTTAGGTCAGTTGGGTTTAAGTAGTTCTAAGTTCGAGCGGACTGATGACCAAAGAAGTTATGTCCCATAGTGCTCAGAGCCATTTGAACCAATAAAAGCATTGTCACAAATACGATAAGGTTCTGAAGTGAGAGCATAAATAGCTTTCTCAAGGAGTATATTTTTCCTCTATTCTGCATAATATTCTTAAAATTCATAAATGTATTGTATTACACACTATTGTATTACACATTAAACTTGCCGATGTCCTTCCTCGGCGTTCAAGCTGTCTCCACACCAAATGTCATCAAAATCGGTTCAGCGGTTCCGTGGCAAAAATTGAACGGACAGATGCACTTTAACAATTATAATATTAGTATGGATGATATGAGTTTCCCATTGAAATGCTTATTTGAATTTTTGGGTAAGCAATAATTTTAATTTTACGACAATCTTTGCATTAAATCCGATCAACATTAAGTGTAGAAGCAAGCAAGCTGCTATGCGAATAGTGAGAGCTAGTGCCACAGCGATGCAGACTCTGAACAGTGAGAGGGAGTGCCATATCGATAGAGGGCCAAACACTTAGAGCAAGTGCCATATCGACAGAGGGTCGAATATTGAGAGAGACTTGGAGGTGCGAGTTCGCATGTATGCAGTAATTAGCGGGTCTGTGTCTCGTCAGTGTAAAATTTACGCAGAATGCAGCACATTGTTGGAGAGAAGCAGCGGTGCTGAGTAGGACAAGTGTGTGTCCATCACACGACAAATTGTCCCAGAAAGATACTGCGAGTGTTCCTGTGGGCCAGTATTAGTAGTCCTAGACGGAAGTGGACCAGGATGCTACAGTTATGGACGAAGTCCTCCATTCATCACCTGGCATTCTTGACACTGTGTCTGTGGCGATACGTACAGCTCCTTTTACAGCCTCTAGCCCAGATGGCATCCTGCTGGAGCTTTATTGCTGATTTCCTGATGTTATGGTCCCTCGTTGGATTCGTGTGTACCAAGAACAGCTGCCCTTGACGGTCCACTCCCTCCTGCCTTTATGTAAGAACTGATTATTCTGGGCCCCAAGCTATCTATGGGGTGGGGGTTCAACGTTACTGGCCGCTGACAACGCTTAATTGTTATTTTAAGGTTTCCTCCTGACTCCTCGCAGCCCATCTCAAGTGAGCCCTGCCTAAAGTTATATCCATGGATCAATCGTGTCTTGGTGGGAACAGCAACATGAAGACTGCATTCAGTGAGTATCGTGATGTTATCGCCCTAGGAGCGACCTGTTAGTTTCGAGGCACTTTAGCGTTAGTGGCCCTTAGCCATGGCTATCTTGTAGAAGTGGTGCGGCAGTTGACCTTCCCCTGTGCCATAAAATGTAATTTCACATGACTTCTTCAGTGTGCCTTGTTGCAGGTGCTGATCAATAGATGAGCTGGGGACCCTATCATTATTTCACCATAGGTCCAGCAGGGTTGACCTTTGTTGATGATGCTGTTTGCCACCGCTATTGAACCACTAATATATGGACTGTGAATATGGTAAATGGGCTCACAATGAGGGGACTTACATTTATCAGTCCGGCATATGCGGGTGGCCTGGTCTGTTTGGCTCAGTCTAAGGATGAGTTGCATGTGGCGCTGAAATGGATCACTCGATATGGAACTGCTGTGGGCAGTCATATGAATTTTACCAATTCTGGTGCTTCAAACGTTAGCAGGGGTCTTCCAAAAGGAAGTGTGACTCCGTTGCGGTAGCTGTACGAGCTGACGTGACTGGGAACCATTTTCACACTTGACAAATGAACAACGCCCGCAGCTGACTATAAACGCCTCCTTCAAGTAATACATATGAGCGTCTGTAGTAATCAGCTCCAAGCTTTGACCGAATTATCATGGACTGATTCTGTCAACACTGATCTGGTGTCTAGGGTACTGAAACGCTTCCTTCCAATTTCAATAGCACGTGTTTCTGCTTCTCTCTTGCACCTCAAGAAATTTTTAATGAAATTCATATACCTCCATACCCACTTACCTCATACCACGACTCCTACAGCTTGCAACGTTTATCGCCTAATGATGAGACGTTACACCCAGAAAATGGTGGAGAACAGGTATCCTGAGGTTTCAAGGTCTGTGGTGTGGCGTTCCGTGCACTGTGTCCTCCTTGGCATAGAGGATTGTGGAACATGATATCTATATGCCGTTAGTATAGTAGCAGGGGTAGCAGGTTCTCCACTTTGTTCTACGTGTCAAATGCTTGCCGTGTGGACCTTCCACATAGGTGTGGGTGGTGCTGTGGAAAATACTTGCTTTACTTCATAGTGCTGCTCCACACCCTGTTGTACCACAGTCCGTCCCTCCTGTTCCAGGATGAGAACTCCCCCCCCCCCCCCCCTTATAGGAAGACAAAAGAAATGAACTGGGTCAAAAGACTGTCTATTTTTTGATTCAAGATGGCAACAAGAGCGTCATTGAATTTTAGGTGTTTTCTCCAAGACTGTAGTGGCGCTTTAACGCGCTGTTTGAGAGATCGTCGACATTATGCTGATTTTTTTGTCTGGTGTTTTTATGATCCCTCCCTCTTCTGGGTAGTGCCGAGTATGAGAAGGTGAATTCTTGTTTGGCAAATATCCAGAACTTGAGCTATGTAAGAGGACTGTGGAATATTTATCGAGACAACATAACCGAAACCACTACAGCTGGGACTTTTTGGTCAAATAGTACCTTCTCATTTCATGTTGGTATGCAGTCATGTGTTCCTAAGTTAATTATTGTTGGTTGTTGTTTCGGTGATGTTCCCGAGGGGGGGGGGGGGGGGGGGAGGAAGGAAAAAAAGCGGCTGAGACGACCTCTCGCGTAAAGCGAGAAATCCGGGTTGGAGTGTTGGTTTGGCACAAATTTTCATTTGTCGCCCCTGAATTCATTTCAATGCCTGATTGCGGCCGATGTTAAAATTTCTCTTTCATTTCACCACGTGTGTATGATCTGTACAGTGTAGATTTTTCCTTGTATTTTAAACTGCAACACTTGGTGGTGATCAAGACCACATAAAAGTTACCCTTGCTACAAAAACGAATAAGCGCCAATTAATACAATGCAGTCTGACTACTGTCACAAGGAGAGGACGCCTACTGGTCAGCACCGAATTCGTCCAAATTTATGATACATGAAGGGCGTGGTGAGATACGAAACTGCGCCAAGTGGAAAGTGGCTCAGCGGTAGCCGGCACGGTAGCTCAGCGTGTTCGGTCAGAGGATTAGCTGCCTTCTGCAATAAAAAAAAACTGAGTGAACGGATCAACGATGAATTTTAACAGGTGTCAAGGGACGCCCGCCACAGGTGTATCCAACGAACAATTACGAACAAAATGAGATCGCAATTAACCACAACATTATATAGACTATTTTATTTATGTAAGCACAAAATGTATAGGCATAGGATGTAATGAGGGACTGAAAACATTTAAAAAGGGATTCTAGTTAACGTGTACTTGGGAACGTCGTGTATATAAATCGATGCATCCATTTTTTTGCAATTGATCAACTACATGTACGAGGGTGATATTCATCAAAGAAACAGGGGAAGCAATAATTTTGACCGTATCTTGTGCATGCTATAAACGCCACCTTTTTGCAGTGACATGCTTTTTTAATGTCTCCATAGAAAAACAAACTTGACTGACATTCTGAAAACAGCTTCTTTCATCGCACAGTCCAGCAGCGAACCACGCGCACCGCAACATGTCCCTGAATACGTGGGAGGATAGCTGGTGGTGTATAATGGAATGTAGTTTGATGCAGGCTTCTCGGAAACTGATTTCTTCTTCTTTCTCGATGGGGTAAGTGCAGTTTTGACCTTTTTTATTAGGTTTTTTTTTACCTGACGATAAAAATATACATTGCAGGGTTGCACTAGTGGCGAACATTTGGGGGGGAGTTACTTTGATACTGCACGTTGGAAATCCGTCTTCATCTTGAAACTGTTCGTCAGATATTTACCAAGGGGCACAAAAATACTTGCCGCTGGGTGAACCCGTGACCCTTCCGATACGAATCCGTTCCTTTTCCTTTTTTTTTTTTTTTTTTTTTTGTAAATCTCATTTTGTTCGTTTCGTCTGCTCGGGGCGAACGTCGTTAGACACACGTTTAAGTTCGTCATTGATGAATTAACTCAGTTTTTTTTAATTGTAGACGGCAGCTAACTTTCTGACCGAACACGTTGAGTTACCGTTCCGGCACCGCTGAGTCGAGCACCGCTTCCTAAACATATTGTCACAGGGACAATTGATAAGATGTACATGGTGACAGATCCGCATCAAAATTCCTTTTATTTTCTAAACGCTTGGCCATCAGAAGTTCCCACTTGGGGCACTTCCATGCCTTACCCCACCCTACATGTACCATGAATTTGGACGAATTCGGCTATGATGAATATGCGTCCTCTCATTCTCAGTTGTGGTTCTCAGACACCTAAACTTAAATAGCTCAGTGGGCGTTGTACTTGATGCCTGAATTAACTTAATACTGCATAATGGTTAACTTTCCTTTTACTGAAGCGAGGTTGAATCTTCCTAATATCTAACATTCCTTTAATTAATAAATTATGGGTCCAAGTTGGTGCATCACATGTAAGATGAATGTCTAATGTGGTTACGAGTTTGTAATACCATCGTATCACAAAACATGTAATCTGAACGTGATGCAGCTGCCGTCTCCGAATTCTCAAGGTGACGTACCTTGGGTGACCCGAAAGCAGTTCTATAAAACAAAGAGTGACTTATTTCTGAATATTAGTTAAGAGAAAAACTGGTGATGAATGAAGTATATGAGGGGCAGTCAAATGAAAATAAGGCACATGGAAAAAAGTAAGTAAGCCGTTTATTATTTCAAAATTAGTCGCTATAGCTGTTAATACATTTATCCTACTGTGAGATAAAATTGTCGATGTCTTCATGGAGAAATGTTTGCGAATGCCTATGGAACTTTGATCCAGTGCTCCAAAAGTATGGAAATAGATACGCACTGTATGGCGGATGTGTACGGCCATCTCAGAGAAACTTCTGCAGGTAGTCGAAACAATCTTGTCGTCATGTGGGTGGGTATTACCCTGCAAGAGGGTGATGCCGCCCATCAACATGTCTTTGCGGTTGAGCTTGATGGCACGCTCAATTTCTGCAAAGTGTCCACATACCACTGCGCGTTAGTTGTGGTGCCATGTTCCAGAAATTGGACAAGCAGCTTGCCATTTCCGTCAAAGAAAATTGTCCTCATGACATGCTTCGGACGAAAAGGTGCACTCCTGGGTACAATCACGGTTCAGTGTGGACCGCAAACATTTTCCCATGAAGCCATTGCCCGTCCTGTCTCACAGTGGGGTACATGTATTAACAAACTATGACGAATACTTTACATATGCTTAACACTTTACTTACTTTTTTCCCGTCTGTTTAGTTTTAATTGGACTGTCTCTTATAACTGAGTTTGTCACGATAATATATAGTTTGTTACAACTGCATGAAGCATTATTTCAAGGCTTACAGTTGCTGGTATCAATCATATAATTAAAACTGTATTTCATTTAACTGAATTTCTGAAAGATGTGGATTTGAAACACATGGTATAAGATTTACATTAACTTGGATTATTATCGAGTCTCATACACACAAGATATGCTTAGCTCACATCGATTAAAGTGACATGAAACAAGTAATGTCTTCAGCAAAGCAATAGAAAGATCAGTTCTTCAAAGTACACTGGAAAATCATGCAAGACGCAGCCTATCTGGTGAATGAAAACCCGCTTCCTTAATCCAGATAGCGAGGTAAAACTAACTCATGAACAGAACGGGAACTACCCCGATGAATCGTATTTGTGAGAGCCACTCTGCCACAAAGTTCAATGTTTGAGGCAGATAGAAGGTTTGCCCGCGTCAAGTAATGAAAAACTGTTACCTTTTGTCCATAGTCATCTTATGAGAAGAGTTTTGTTTCAATAAAATGTCTCACATGGGCAAACCACTGATGCTTTCACTCTCTCTCTCTCTCTCTCTCTCTCTCTCTCTCTCTCTCTCTCTCTTTTAAACATGTGTAACTGAAGCCACTTTCAACAGCACCCCATTTCAAACCATAAGAAAGAAAATGTGATCGCTACTACATGAACAGAACACGAAGAAGCCACCGCTATCATTCTCTTTCGAAATCTGCCAAATCACCGATAGCGACTGCTCGCCTAAGTATATCATTGGCTTTGTGTAGAGATTGTGCCACAAATCAGTGGGGTGTATGAGGTGATTCTGGTCTTGGATTTCTTGCATCAGCATCGTGCTAAACCGCCTTTCAGCAACACGTGGTGGAGCTCCAGGGAAAAATGTTTCAGCTGGGCGTAACTGTTGCCAGTGTAGTAACGTTGTGAGGTGAGTCTATCGAGTATGATAAACCATATCAACACTGAACAATCACAGTAACACCTAATTGACAAAATTTTGTGCTTAAGGGTACCGTAAGTCTAACTACTCGTAGGGATCTTGTGTGTGTTGGAACCTTTGGAAATAAATGAAGTATTGGATCAGGCAGGCTGCTCAGTGAAAATAAGGGTAGTACATTTACAAGAAGGAAATCGTGAAATAATGATACCTGTGTTCGTGGATAATTTCTGCGCTGAGGTTAAATGGGTTGTTGCTTGCTAACGTGGGCATCTTGGAGGAGGAAGAACGGGGCATATGAGATGTTGGTCACGGACATTCGCCAATGTGCCATTGAAACTGCATTACGAGGAAAAGTGATGCAACTAAAGAGGAATAACAATGTACGAATGGAAGAGTAACTGTTGGATGTTAGAGATTCTGTTTTCCAAAACGTCCATCGCCAGTGACATATTATGCAACACCAAGTAACAACGGGAAATGAATGACTGGTTTACTGCACACCGTACAGAGTCACGAGGTACTTGCAGCCAATCCTGCAGCAATTCACCGATCAGCAGCTGAAGGATGGAATTATTGTGGAAAGTAATACCCGACAGGTAGCCAGAATTGTCTTTTTCCTCTGTTAAGGAAATCAGCCAATGGATCAACGAAACATAGATTTTGTCGTGATGCACATGACTCTCAAGACCTTGACAAAAAATAAAATATTTAGGTAAACTACTTAGGGCAGTGCAAGTGTCTTTTTAACGATTAACTTAAGGAGAGGCTACAATCAGCTAGAAGTGGCTGCAAAGCACGGCCCAAAAACAGCATTGTCTTCGTTGTGGGGACATTATCAATTTCTGTGGATGCCGGTGAAACTAAAGAACGCAGCTGTGATGTTCCAGAAGTTGCTGGACGGGAGACCTCAGAGGACTGAAAACATGTCAACACATGATGTATCTTTACGATACAATCTTATTTGCGAGTGATATGGCACACCACTTACAATGCCTAAGGGGAACATTCCTGAGACTGAGAGCCACATTTTTATCGTTGAATACACGTAAGTGTAATTTTGGTTTGGAAGAGGTGGCATACTATGGTCACATAATTAATAAGAATGGAGTTAGAACAAATCAAGGATTGGCTAAAGCCATGTGTGAATTTTCAATACTAGAGTTGGTGAAGGAACTACAACCATTTCTTGGAGTCATTAATTATTATAAGAGGTTCGCAAGAGGGTTTGCAGATGTTACCAGACCAATGAATCAATTACTAAAGATTGGTTCAAAATTTGTTTGATCAGAGGTTTGTCAATGTGCATTTGAAAAACTAGAAGAAGGTTTGACACGGAGTCTGATCTTGGTGTTTCCAAGTTTCAGTTGAGGCTTCCGTCATGCAGTGCATCAAACCATGCACTTCGTTGTGTGCTGTCTCAAGAAATACATAGCATAGAGCACCCAGTTGGCCTATGCTACAAGGCAAATGAACTCGTCAGAAGAGAACTGCTCCACGATGGAAAAAAATGTTGAGCCTTATTTATAGAATCACCTACTTCATATGTCACCCCTGAAGGGAAAAACTTTAGAGTGACAGGAGATCGTGTAGCGTTTAAATGGTTGCTAGGGTTAGAGTATCCATTTAGGAGGTTGATACGATGATAGAGTGAGTTTGGAGAAAACATGGGAACACAGACGAATTAAGTAGAGGCCTAGCAGGAGTACAGATAGGTGGCAACCAATTCAAAGAATGACAGACAGCACAGAAGACCGATAGCGAATACGGAATTGCATAGAGTGTGCAAAGAGAACGGATTTGCGTCGAACGAGAGGACCATTACACAGGTCACCTAGAGCGTTATCACCATTTCAGTCATTCAGGACTGGTGGTTTAGGTTCTTTCAACGAAATACCTTTTGGGAACAAATATGTACTGACGATTTTTGGAGATATGTGGGGATGGTCACGATTCCCAACCAGTCGGTAGCAATAGCGGCGCAAGTACAAGTAAACAACTGGATAGTGAAGTTTAGTGACCTGAAAGGATAATAACGGATCAAGGAAACAACTATATGTCGAATTTGTAAAATTTTTACGTGTGAAAAAAGTTGAGGACTGGTCCTTTAGATTTTCAAACTAATGGAAGATCAAATATGATGCATGGAACTTTAGAGAAGATTGTAGTATACTATTTGGACGCACACCAGTCCGATTGGAATGTTTGTTTAAGGTATGTGGTCTCAGTATACGAGTCAATGTAGCGGCATGTAAGGTAGTATATTTTTTCAAGATTCCATCGCCGTTCGAGGTGTTAGAAAACAAGAAGGAGAGGTTTGGAGAATCTGTTAAAAAGTTCGTGAGAATAATAATGAAAATACGGAATAGGGTGCGCAAGACTAGAACCAGGGTGCTAGAAAAGCAAGAGGAAAACAGTGAGCTCTACCGCAAGATTGCCACAGTACAGGATTGGTCAATGTGCAATGTTATCGAATTTTTATACTCCAAAGCAGAAAACGAAAATTTTTTTGCAAGAGTCGTATCAAGTTGTGGAAACTAAGTCACAGGCGGACGTAAAGATTCAGTTGCCGACGAGGACGACAATTATACATGTGGGACGGTTGAAACCGTTTCGAGGAAATCCAGAAATTATTCCAGGAATTGTCGATTTGGCCGAAAGGGAGAGTAGGAAAGAATGTGCAGAAGAGCGAATGAGAAGTTTTGGACGAACCGATTAGAAGAAGTGTGTCCACATTAAGGCCTAGACAATATGAGTAGATTCACGTTTTACGTTTGTTAGATATAGGTACAGCATAAGGTAGGCGAGGTGAACTGCTGCGGGGCAGCAGGGGACTTTAGGGGGAGGAAAGGGTAATGGGTATCCTTCTCGTCAGATTAGGTATGTCAGGAAACAAGACGGTGTGGACCATTGCCGTGCTACTGATCCTCGCCGAAGTAGAAGAATTGCAAAACCAGCGCCTGGAAGGGAAAGTGCTGTTCCCGAGCCTAGAGGATGTGGTGATCACCAGACATCGCTGGGTGATACATGTAGTATTCATCGCATGCGAAATGTAGAACGAGTTGGGAGGACTAGAGGAAGTAGTTGGCGGGTTCTGACGCCTTGTGGAGAATCATGAAGTGTTTAAGGGAGTTAAAGGGGTATATATATGAGGATTTATGGGACATATGGGTGGTTGAGGAACGAGATGACACAGGTTTTGGGGATTATATAGCATAGAAGATGGAGGAGAGTTTGCATCAACACGAGCGTGAGAAGAGTATTGCGGGTTCTGAAAACTGTGTTTGGGACAGCTGACGAGGAGGGCATCCGGAGGATGAACGATACAGTGGAAGGAATGAAACAGTGGGTGAAAGGAAGCAAGGCAGCAACTGAGTAGCAAGCCAAGCAGATCGAAAGTTAGGAGAAAGACGTTTTAAACAAGACGCGGGTATTATGCCGGTTGACTGGGGAAGTAATGAGCAACGCAAAGACTGGGGAAGACTCAGTGGACTGAAACATTAAGAGGATACAAGCTGAAGCAGACGTATTGGATAGGGAAGTAGTGGTAAAGAGATGGTTGCAGTCCTTGAAGAACAGTGTGAGGGAAGCACACGAAGCGCACAGAGAGGTATCGGAATTGAGGGAATCTACGCAGTAAGCTGTGCGAGATCAACTGTTGGTAAACTTATTGTCACCAGGTCAGTACCTGGGGTGGGGGGAGGGAATACGGAAAGTACAAAAAGAGCTACCACTGGAATTAAAGTAACATGAAATGCATTCGCAATTGCGAATACAGACAACCATCAAGAGATTAATGAAATGACGATAATGAAAATTCGTGGCAGATCGAGGTTCAAACTCGGATTTCTGACGGGTCGCGAGCAGTCGACTTTTTTTTCATTTTGTTGATTATTGTACGTTGTATTTGGTCGTTACGGACGTCACATGATGACCGTTGAAGTTCGTTTTTGATCCTTTCACTCAGGGTTTCTTTTTTTTTTTTCTTTTTTTTACAAAGGCCAAACAGCTCTCTGACCGAACACGCTCCTGCCTAACCGTCATATTACTCTCAGTGGATCCCGATGCAGTTTGGAATTCCTGTGTGATGGTCTCGGTAGATGTCTGCCTATTACACATTAGGACTCTCTTCAACTGTCGGCGGTCTCTGTCAGTCAACAGACGAGGTCGGCCTGTACGCTTTTGTGCTGTACGTGTCCCTTCACGTTTCCACTCACTATCACATCGGAAGTAGTGGACTTAGGAAGGTTTAGGAGTGTGGAAATGTCGCGTACAGACGTATGACACAAGTGACACCCTATCACCTGAACACATTCGAAGTCCGTGACTTCCGCGAAGGGCCCCATTTTGCTCACTCACGATGTCTAATGACTACTGACGTCGCTGATATGTAGTACCTTCAGTAGGTGGGAGCACAATGCACCTCATATGAAAAACGTATGTTTCGGGCGTGTCCGGATATTTTTGATCACGTATCGTATGTAGCAATAGCGATAAAAACAGAATGAAATATTGATAACATCCTTCATAGCTAATAAATGTTTTGGCATATTGAAACGTTGGAGAACGATAGCAAAGAGGAGAGTATTTTGCCATTAGGTTTATTAGTGAACTATCCTTATCTACCGCATTATTGAAGTAACTACAATTTTTCCAATTAAATAATATAATTTTTAAGTGCCGTCAGTTGCTGGTGAACGGAGAATTATTGTGTATTTTTCAGCAACATGAGTGAAGACATTTATTTTTATACCAAATATGTGACTTTTCCTAGGTCCTTAGTTCCTCTTTCCATAAACCACTGTTTTAGGTTTTCGTTGCAGCTGCAACTATACAATTGAAGAGACAATGTGTAACCCCTATTTTTTGGCAAAAGAAGCAGAGTTTAACATGTCAACAAGAGAAATGTAGGTTTTAGTACAATTTTGTCAGTGGTAACGCTTCTATGAAGAAGAAAACATGTAGGAAGTCTGGGTCAATTAAATCGCTACGCCTGTTACACTTTCAGTAGAATCCTGTAAGCTGCGATGTTTGTAACAACGAACTCATGGCACTGAATCTCAGCAAAAAATTATCTTTCTACCTCAGTGATATGAGAAATATGATTAAACATCACACCAAGTAGTACACCATCACATCGTTTTGATCCTATGATTGAAGGACTAAATTCATTCACTTCAAATATCTCTGAGTTTGTCAAAAGTATTGGTAATCTATGGGGGTCGTTCAATAAGTAATGCCCCCCATTTTTTTTTAAAAAAAAAAGCCATTAATATACACAGACAAACGTCCTTGTTGGTGCTTCACATTTGATGTTTCTTCTGTGCAGCGGTGAAGTATCGAACCGTTCTGGCAGATGACAGAGCCGTAGTACGGCATCAAAATGGCCTCTACATACGACTCACGTTACGAGCAGCGTGCTGTTATTGAATTCTTGGGTGCAGAAAAAGAAGCCGTGGTGAAAATCCATAAACGTTTGTGGACAATGTATCGCGATGCTGCAGTTGATTACATCCTCAGGAAATGCAGAAACAGAGCTCCATGATCAGCCACGCTCGGGACGTCCTGTCACAGCCACTGCTCAAGACATACTGAATCTTGTCGACCGGTGCATCACAACTGCTCTGCAGTTGTCGATCAGCATTGGAAGTGCGTCTGTAATGATTGAGACTTTCTGATATTCAAAGAGGTGCTCACGTTGGTTTCCACGAATGCTCGCAGCGGACCACAAGATTCAAAGAAAGGCCGTTTCATTTGAATTGTTGAAGGGTTCTGAGACCGACGGAGAGGCCTTTCGGCCACGGGTCGTTATGGGGGACGAAAGCTGGGTGCACCACTTTCCGCCGGGAACAAAAAGCAGTCCATGAAGTCGCATTACCCTCATTCATCACAAAAAGAAGAAGTTCAAGACAATCATCTCTGCCAGAAAAGCCATGGTGACGGTCTTCTGGGATTGTGATGGCGTTATTCTCGTGGATGTGATGCCAAGAGCGCCAACCATCATTTCAAAGGTATACGTGAAGACTCTGCATAAGCTCGAGAACGGTTTCCGATTCGTTCGATCGTACAACAATCCAGCAGAAATCTTGCTCCAACACTGTAATGCGCACCTACACACAAGTCTGAGAACCCGGCAACACATCCACAAGTTTGGTTGGACATCACTGTCTCCTCCACCCTACAGTCAAGACCTGGCGCTCTTTGCCTTCCATCTTTTTGGGGTGCTTAAAGATTCTCTACAGGGAACACACTTTGAAGATGGTGAGAGCGTCAGTCGTGCAGTGAAAGCATGACTACGCCTGTAGGACAAGAGATTTTACCAGAGATCTTCCTCAAAGCTTACGTACGGCCATAGGACGTGATGGAGACTAAGTAGAAAATTTGGAAATTGGAAATTTGTGGTAAGTTCCTATGGGACCAAACGCTGAGGTCTTTGGTCCCTAGGCTTACACACTACATAATCTAACTTACGCTAGGGACAACACACACACATACACACATGCCCGAGGGAGGACTAGAACCACCGACGGGGGGAGCCACGTGAACCGAGGAAGGCATCATCAGACGCCGCGGTTACCCCGCGCGGCGACTACGTAGAGAAATAGGACATGGACAAGTTGTTGTTGATGTATATTGTCACCAAAATCTGGCTCGTAACAATAAATATGATCTGAGAAAAAAATGTGCGACATCACTTATTGAACAACCCTAGTATTTTACCCTTGACGAAAAGTCGACAGAATTCTGCGGTTCATAGTAGTGATTACAACAGCAGACGTAGAAAATATATTATGTCAGCGAGGATTAAACCTCCAGAGCCAAAATGGAGAGTAGTTCTGTTCGTTAAAATATCGTTAATTTACTTTATGAATCGCTTGCAACTGCTCATTATGATGAAAATAGATTGTACCTTTAATATGTCAAAACAGTTCAGGAATTCACTTTTGTGACACGGTTGGTACTGTTACAGTGTATGACCTAAGTTGGCAATACTTCCATCGCCTGCGATTTACTAGACTGGGTGCAGAAAAAGTGTTTATCTGCGGCCCAGCAAGGAGGAAACGAACGGTGACAGTGGGGAGGGAGAGGAGGTGGAGAGCGGACAATGCTGACGGCTTTCCTCGTAAACAGACGTCCACTACTGGTCTGGTGCGTGCCCTTACGTTTATGCTCTGAACGATTTTATATCGGACGTCGGCATCCTGCAGGGCCTGTGCGATGGAAGAACGTGAAGTTGTGGAGTGTGTAGCGAACCTGAGCTACGCCTGCTCTTCGTGCTAAAAGGTTGTGTCGTATTTGCTAAGTTTCATCTTGGATGGCAGTGAGCTTTATTGAGTCCATCTACTGACTGAGTTCCTGTATTAAAACACAAAACGTTTCTTGTGGCGCTGACATTTCTGCTTGCTATTCTATGAGTCTCATAATCACATGAGTATGTATTATACCGGTTTCCAACCTGTTTAGCTGCGCGGACCATCTATTTTGTAAAAAAAGCTCAAGCATCAGTAATTAAACGTACAAGCAAGAAATGGAACTAGGGATTAATAGGAATATATATATATATATATATATATATATATATATATATAGGGTGTCACAAAAAGGTACGGCCAAACTTTCAGGAAACATTCCTCACACACAAATAAAGAAAAGATGTTATGTGGACATGTGTCCGGAAACGCTTAATTTTCATGTTAGAGCTCATTTTAGTTCCGTCCACCTACGCTCAATGGAGCACGTTATCATGATTTCATACGGGATACTCTACCTGTGCTGCTAGAACATGTGCCTTTACAAGTACGACACAACATGTGGTTCATGCACGATGGAGCTCGTGCACATTTCAGTCGAAGTGTTCGTACGCTTCTCAACAACAGATTCGGTGACCGATGGATTGGTAGAGGCGGACCAATTCCATGGCCTCCACGCTCTCTTGACCTCAACCCTCTTGATTTTCATTTATGGGGGCATTTGAAAGCTCTTGTCTACGCAACCTCGGTACCAAATTTAGAGACTCTTCGTGCTCGTATTGTGGACGGCTGTGATACAATACGCCATTCTCCAGGGCTGCATCAGCGCATCAGGGATTCCATGCGACGGAAGGTGGATGCATGTATCCTCGCTAACGGAGGACATTTTGAACATTTCCTGTAACAAAGCGTTTGAAGTCACGCTGGTACGTTCTGTTGCTGTGTGTTTCCATTCCGTGATTAATGTGATTTGAAGAGAAGTAATAAAATGAGCTCTAACATGGAAAGTAAGCGTTTCCAGACACATGTCCACATAACATATTTTCTTTCTTTGTGTGTGAGGAATGTTTCCTGAAAGTTTGGCCGTACCTTTTTCTAACACCCTGAATATATATATATATATATATATATATATATATATATATATATATATATATATATATGTGTGTGTGTGTGTGTGTGTGTGTGTGTGTGAATAACCCTAGTTAGGAAAACATACTGCACAAGCAGAACTGAAAAATATATTATGTATTATTATGTGTATTGTGTATTACGAGTTTTGTCCAGAAAGTGAGTTCCTATCGATCTCTTAATAGAAACCACAGTGAAAATCAGAAATGTTTTATGTGCAAGACTTAGCTATACTTTCCAGATACTTCGCTACATGGTCGGCACTCCGACTTAGACGTTTGTCGGAGCGTTATACCAAATTTCCAACAACATCGTCATAGAAGGCAGCCGCCTGTGCTTTCCGATAATTCTCTACGCCGGTCCATAGCACATAGCCTGCACCCAAGTGTTGTCTTCATATCCAGCGTTTCATGTGAACAGAGATGATAGTTAGGACGAGCCAATTAGGGCTGTGTTGTGGGTGATCGAACACTTCCCATCGAAAAGGTTGCAGGAGCGTCTTCACTGCCCCTGTACAGCGCAGCTGAGAATTGAAATGAAGGAGAGTGTGTGGCAGTTGTGTTACGTGGGTTGCATTCATTAAGGCGAAGCCTCTCAGCGGGCCCTCCTACTTGGCGGGAGACATCGTTGTTCTAGCCACCTTTACTCGCTCAAAGTGCGCTCACAACTGAAAAGAGCGTCTTGACGCGATCGATGGTCATACTAGAGACACTCCCCAACACATCTATGCAAAGCTTCATCGGGTTTTGACTGTTCTTTCCATTTCGCGACCGATCGGGAATTACTTCCTGGACAACCCTCATTTTATGTATGCTATGTATTATTATATATTATATTCAGTAAGCTGTCACAGCCACATGAAAACTTGAAATAGAGCGTTCAGTGTTAAAAAGACCTCAGTGAGATTTTTAATATTGTTTGTCACCCACGAGAGAATCAGTATCTGGATTAAAACTGGTTAATGTTAACCTCAAATCACTATCTCCATTGAGTCTATTCCTGCACTTACTTTTCAGAAAGAGTAAAGTTGAAAATATTCATTCACATATCCTTAATAATTTAGCAAAAAGCTCATCGAGTGTGTCAGTGAAGAATAACTCAGCAACATCCCCACAGAGTTGAGCAAAATGGTGGAAGGACTGAAGCTGTCACCTCGCATTCAACAGAACCAGATTCAGTTAACGTGTTGGCCATCCAGACAACGGTTTCCTGCTGTCACCCAGGTCACTCTATGTAAATGCCAAATGGGCTCTTAAATGTATCATAGCCCCTTCCCTCCCCTCCAGTACTAAGAGATCCGAGCAAAGTTCTGTCTCTCATAATGCAAGCCGTTGACAGGATGTAAAAATCAGTCGTCAATTCTAGCTTCTTGTGTCAGAATATTAAGTATCTTACATGGGTAAAATTCGAGAGAGCAATTCCTGTGAACAGTTGTGTCCGAGAAGCTACCAATTAGAAAAGCTACAATCAGATTTTGGCATGTCACACGTTTACGCCATCAGCATCCAGCCAAGGCCGCGCGCCAGCCCTATAGCGGAATCTGTAGAGGTTTCGAGTTCCAGCCCCTGGTGGTACACGGTATTGGTAATTTTCTACATAAAAAGAATTGTCAGTCCGTCTTCGCAGCTTCTTTTGATCTCTTCTCTCTGTGTGTTTGTGTGGAAAAGAGAGAGAGAGAGAGAACAACTTAGGTTTCGAAATGACACAACGGACTATCCCCTGGTGTATGATATAGGGCATTTCACCTCTAACTTTATTCTTTGTTCACTGTCCTTGACGAGTGACGATTGAAGCCCCTGCAACTCCTTAATTTTTATCTTGTTTTGGACTCTCCACCAGCGATCACGGCTGAGAGTCACACTGCCCACGGATTATAATGGGCTTTTAATAACAGTATGTTACAAAGGCAAAAGGTTCCGAGTTCGAGTCTCGGTCCGGCACACAGTTTTGATCTGCCAGGAAGTTGCATATCAGCGCACACTCCGCTGCAGAGTGAAAATCTCACTCTGAAAGTATGTTACAAGTTCGGTTCCCTTTACATTTATTACTTGAAAGAATAGATGCTCTACATGCGTGTCTCATGTTGGAGGGAGGGTGACACTGGTGCGGCACGCAGTTAACAAGGCAAGCTAACGTTTTTTATGCCTTGTACTTTCATGAATGTAATGTATCTATTATAATAGCATTTTGTAAAGTTGCCGGCCGTCGTGGCCGAGCGGTTCTAGACGCTTCAGTCTGGAACCGTGCGACCGCTACGTTGGTAGGTTCGAATCCTGCCTCGGGCATGGGTGTGTGTGATGTCCTTAGGTTAGTTAGGTTTAAGTAGTTCTAAGTTCTAGGGGACTGTTCACCTCAGACGTTGAGTCCTACAGTGCTCAGAGCCATTTGAACAATTTTTTTTGTAAATTTAACTGGACGTCTTGAGAGAGTTTTCCTTACGATTGTTGTAATAGTCTCTAAGCAGCTTCATTCCCTATGTTTGCCAACTTCCTTTGGTAGTTGTATGGGTGTACTGAGTTTCAATTTAATCTTGGACAGTTAAGCTGCAATTGCTGGCCCGTCTTAACTGAAGCATACTTTCCTCAAGGGCAGTGTGGTTTATACGCACAGTGAGGTATTAGTTATCAGTTATTAATAACTAAAGCATTAATTCTTTCCTCAGATTAGAACTTGGGACTGTTGTGTTACGTGCCAGTCTTTCTTTTTCTAATAATGTTTTTCTAAATTCACTACTATTATCAAGCCTGCTTGAGTAATTGAAAGACCCTTCGTCTAAAACTATCTTGATGAGAGGTTATTTGCTGAACTTTTCTGGTAAGTGATACGTGTACGTGAAGCCTTAAGTCTTTTAAGTAATTGTGGCTTTTCTTTAAATTCATATTTCTTGGATCTGAGAGTCCATGTAAGCTGACTTTGGCAGGTTTAAGTTGGTTAATGTTAAATTTAGTAAAAGTTTCATAAAAGTTTTACGTAAAACGCATGACTCATGCTCAGTCAATCGCTCCACCATTTTAATATTGATGGCCCAGTACTCTGGAACACAAAAGGACGGTGCACTAAGTACGGTGAATTATTTTCATTAGTCTCAGATCATTGAGGTGTAGAAATAAAATATTTTGTTAAATTTCAGTATCAGCAGTTCATTACTACAACCAGACTGCATCACAGGATTTCACTGAAACTGCAGGAAAAAAAAAAAAAAAAAAAAAAAACCAGTTTATTTTCGTCTCACTTGTTGACCTTCTTTTACTTGCAGAGAAGCGTCATAAGTGGTGAACTTTGAGTAAAACTTACACTGCTTGCTCTTGTTACCATGTTAACATCTGCATCTTCTATCAAAACACAGTAGTGTTTACAAAGACTTATCTCACTTACATCCAAATATGGTTGAAATCGCCACATAATCCTGAAACAGTGTATTATTAAAACTTTTACCCATTATGAATGTGGAACTGTGCAACTGTGATCAGCTGCAGTTTCCAGAAATAGTTGCAACCAGTCCTGTGCTGATACTTCAATTCTCGTTTCGCCAGCCATCTATGGTCCTTAAAAATCGCATTATTTCATTGAAAAAATCTGTAATTACTTGAGGAATGCATTAGATGAGAACCTATTGCATACTACTCACATGAAAAAATACTCTTCTCTTTGCATGCAATCACTAGCCAAAATCTCATTTCGATATCTCAAATGGTTCAGGAGATATGAGGGATGTTACGAATATTCCTTCCTGGCTTTGAGCCTGGCACGCACGACTGGAACTCAATGCAATACATAAATTCCATTTTCTTCAGATTAGAGGTACATAGAGACCTACAAGTCTCAAAAAATTCTATGTGTTAGATGAATTCCATATGCAGAAATGCATGATATAATATCACCAAACGTAAAATAATACCGATCCCTATTTTTCATTGGGAAGTATACGAATTTCGTGCAGAGCGTTACTTAATGCAAAATGCCACACTAACTATGACCGTTAACGAAATGTTAGGCACTTCACCCGCAAAGCTGGCGTATGAAGCTATAAGTAACGAAAAATAAAATATTTTTACCAAATAGTATTTGTGCAAAATCTTTAGAAAAGAACCGCGGGACGTGCGCCTCTATTTTTCCAAAAAAAATGGTTCAAATGCCTCTGAGTACTATGGGACTTAACATCTGAGGTCATTAGACCCCTAGAACTTAGAACGTCTTAAACCTAACTAACCTAAGGACGTCACACACATCCATGCCCGAGGCAGGATTAGAACCTGCGACTGTAGCGGTCGCACGGTTCCAGACTGAAGCGTCTAGAACCGCTCGGCCACGACGGCCGGCAACTTTGCAAAATGCTGTTATAATAGATACATTACATTCATGAAAATACAAGGCATAAAAAACGTTAGCTTGCCTTGTTAACTGCGTGCCGCACCAGTGTCACCCTCCTTCCCCACATGAGACACGCATGTAGCGGTTCTAGACCGAAGCACCTAGATGTGCACTGCCACACCGGCAGGCCTATTTTTCCAGCTCAGCATGTCATTCACTGGCGTCGCCGTCGCTGGCGTACAATGTTTCATACGTTCCGGTTTACGGCCAGCCGAGTGTCCACATCTGTCAGCGCGCCACCCATTGCCAGTGTGTGCTCCTCCATTACACAAGAAGGGGATTTCCCACGTTCAGGTCGCTGAACTCTGGTCTCCGTTACGCAGGTAACCTGTTTCCTCTGTATGTGCGCACCGTAAGACATGCTCAGTTGTACCAACTAGCCGTTAAACGGAGCTGTAAAGTAAACACCTCGCCTGGGACCAGTTCCGCCTTCCGCCTCCTCCACATGTAGACATTCAAGTCAGCTTCGGATTATTTTCTACATTTGCATCAGGAGTAGCAATGACATTTTTCAACCACTAAAATTTCGCTTTTCCACAACAGATAAGACTACTGACCTTATTTTCTAGCGCGGAATGAATTTCTTATTCCTAATGTTATTTGACTCACAACCACACTTCTCAATAATCAATGCTTTCTAATACATTATGCTTAATGTATTGAAACTGGAAGTGGCCGAGTGGTTCTGGGCGCCACAGTCTGGAACCGCGCGAACGCTACGGTCGCAGGTTCGAATCCTGCCTTGGGCATGGATTTGTGTGATGTCCTTAGGTTAGTTAGGTTTAAGTAGTTCTAAGTTTTAGGGGGCTGATGGCCTTAGATGTTAAGTCCCATTGTGCTCAGAGCCATTTGAACCAACAGATTACATACATTATTGCTAATGTTATCTGACTCACAGCAGGAGTTTGTTCAATAATCGACTATCTCTAATACACAGTGTTTCATACACAGATACTGTTTCACTATCTGTACCGTATTTAGCAAACGCCATAAACGTAAATGCTCCTTTTGTACAAAAATCGAACGAAAGAGCTAAAACCGAATGCTGTGTTTTATAACAGTAGAAAACTTTTGTACATATTTTTGAGGAATATTCTGAAATAAAATGGTTCCTGCCTAACTGATTTTTTATCTACCACAACTGCGTTAGCGCTGGATTAAATGGCGCACCGTATAACAGAAGGAGAAATTTATCGAAGTAAACGTAGGAACGCCCTTGTAAATAGTAAACCAAAAAGAATTGTAAATAAATGTTTCAAACTTTTTTGTTTTCACCTGTTGAAAGCAATAACCGTTGGGAATATCACTGTAAGTACTCTGTGTGCAATAGTACATAAAATGTCACTGACTTCAGATATAAATGACGAAATTGTAAATGTCAGCTGTACTTCGCTTCTTGTGCAACGACAGAAATTCGACTTTGTTCCACCGGTCACGTTGCTCAGATTGTAGTTTTAAACTTCAGAGCAGCAGAAATATGTAAATTCTGTATGTATCTACTGTCTCAGCTGTGCATCAGTGACCTACGAGTACGTTCGAGCTTATTATGCATTCTTCATACTATATATCTACGTCCACATCATACTCAGCAAGCCATCTAATGGTGTGTGGCGGAGGGTACTTTCGGTACCACTAACTGATACCTCCAACCCTGTTCCACTCGCGAATAGAGCGTGGGAAGAGTGATTGTCGGTGAGCCTCTGTATTGGCTCTAATTTCTCGAGTTTTCTCCTCATGGTCAATACGCGAGACATGTGGGGGGAAGTAATATGTTGTCCAACTGCTCCTGAAGTGATGTCCAGAAATTTCAATAGTAAATCTCTCTTGCAACGTCTGCCAGTGGAGTTTGTTGAGAATCTCCGTAATGCTTTCTCATCAGCTAAACGAGACACTATACAGCAACTTATTGCCCGACTACGCTGCTAGCATCCTATTCAGCAACCATAGAGTAGTAATATCTTTGAGTGGACATCCAAACGCACTTAACAGAATTTTTGTTACCAACATTTACTGACTTCAAATCCACGTGAGTGCGATATGGTGTAAGACTTTCCATTAGGATTCTGCAGATTTTGAATGTCATTTCATCGCTAGTATGGACAAATTACGTTCAAAACTACTGTCCATTTTGTACATGAGCTAAAAAGACATCTTAACAATACGCATTTCATATGTGAAATGAATTTGAGATTTGTTTGTTTTTCGCAGCGCGATAAATTAATGGTGAGATTCCGAGTGTTCTGACGAGTTTTTGTTTCCATTTTATGCACAACATTACTACGACCGACCCAGCCGCCTTCTTCAGGTGCTACGAGCTTTACTATTATGTGTATTCGCCGTCCGGACTCCAACCAGACTGTGAACAGTATTCAATATCAGCAATTTACAAAGTCTTCTAGAGCAACAACCAGATGCCACGTGTGTGTACACTGAGGTGACAAGTCAAGAGATACTCGACGTGGCATGGACTGATTGGAAGTCCCCTGCACAAATAATGAGGCATCCTGCCTCTACAGCCGTCCATATTTGCGAAGGTGTTTCAAGCGCAGGATTCTGTGTATGAACTGAGCTCTCCATTATGTCTTATAAATCTTCGATGGGATTCATGTCGAGTGATCTTGGAGGCAAACTCATTCGCTCGAATTGTCCGGAGTGTTCTTAGAACTAATCGCAAACAATTGTGGGCCAATGACACGACGCATTGTCATCCACAAAAATTCCATCGTTGAAAGACTGCAAATGATCTCCTATTAACCGAGCTTCACCATTTACCAGTCAATAATCAGTTCAGTTCGATCATAGGATCCAGCCCTTCGCAAGAAAACGCAGCAATGTTGCTTTTCTGTTATCACTGACAACTCCACGCAGACACCGCTGCTTTCGATGTTAATTGAAGTCCGTCGGCCACTGCGTTGTCTGGGCCAGAGGTAATGTCTGAAATTTTCCTTCTCGGCACACCCTTGACACTATTGATCTCGGAGTATTGAATTCCCCAACGATTACCGAAATGGAATGCCCCAAGAGTTTAGCTGCAGCTACCATTCCGCGCTCAGTCTGTTAATTCCTGTTGTGCGGGCATAATCACGCCAGAAACCTTTCCACACGAATCACCTGAGTACAAATGAGAGCTTCCCAATGCACTGCCCTTTTATACCTTGTGTACGAGATACTATCACCGTCTGTATATATGTACACATCGCTATGCCATGACTTTCGTCACCTCAGCGTATATTGACCGGCGTAAACGCAAGGACTTCGTCAAAAATGGCTCTGAGCACTATGGGACTTAACATCTTTGGTCATCAGTCCCCTAGAACTTAGAACTACTTAAACCTAACCAGCCTAAGGACACCACACACATCCATGCCCGAGGCAAGATTCGAGCCTGCGACCGTAGCAGTCGCGCGGTTCCGGACTGAGCGCCTTAACCGCTAGACCACCGCGGCCGGCAAGGACTTCGTCGGCTGCGCTCATGTTGATATTAGAAACGATAGAAGTGAAAAGTTTTGTCTGCCGAAACAGCAATTAACCAACCCATCACAAACTCAAAACCATTCATAAAGCACTAATTTACGCTATGAAGATAGCTGCTGACCATCATGTCATGTTCACGGACTCTTTCTCCGACGTGAAATAACTTTAATTGGCGAGGACGAAGAAAGGAGATAGCTTACATACGGAATAGCTGTTGCTGTATTGGAGTTGTACCAAACCGGTGAGTGAGTATCATATGTATTACCCAAGGACCATCCTGGGATTTTGGGGATCGAAAAGGGCGACCAATTGGCTAAGGAAGTGACAATGGCTGGCATACAAGAGCGATCGGTTCCTGCAGAAAACGTCATTTATGTGATGAGAAGCTGGACCAAAAGCGACTGAAATGAAGCATGGAAAACTAAAGATATACTCAAGAGCACCTGGTACTGGCGAACCCATCCGCGTTTGCCGAAGACCTACAGGCATGCTGCAATGGGGCTGTGAAATGATATTTTCCTGACATAAGAGCTGCGAGACAATATGTGAGGATCATTAGCAGGTTGAAATTCAACCTGCCACGGACGACATCTTCAGGGGTCCATCTCATAGCTTCGCCATATTGCGACTTCGGGTATCTCCACCACATTAATATACATAACGGAATCAGACTGATAACGGAGCTGGTACCGCATGCGTCAAACAGTTCGTTCTCATGTCTTCATCCTCTTGTTTGCAAAGAACTTAGATACCTATAAATTAACAGGTTTTGTTTTACACGTTGAAATTTAGTTGTATTTACTGTCGAGTTTGTGTGTGTGTGTGTGTGTTGTAAGTTGGCTGTTTAGGTTTTCTTATTGGTAACGCCACGTAGCGCTCTGTGTGAGAATCACTGGCTGTGCTGTGTGCAATCTGTGGCTAGTTTGCATTGTTGTCTGCCATTGTAGTGTTGGGCAGCGGCAGCTGGATGTTAACAGCGCGTAGCGTTGCGCAGTTGGGGGTGAGCCGCCAGCAGTGGTGGATGTGGGGAGAGAGATGGCGGAGTTTGGAAATTTGTAAGACTGGATGTCATGATCTGTTATGTATATTATGATTTTTCAACACTATTAAGGTAAATACATTGTTTGTTCTCTACTAAAATCTTTCATTTGCTAACTATGCCTATCAGTAGTTAGTGCCTTCCGTAGTTTGAATCTTTTATTTAGCTGGCAGTAGTGGCGCTCGCTGTATTGCAGTAGTTCGAGTAACGAAGATTTTTGTGAGGTAAGTGATTTAGTGATTTGTGAAAGGTATAGTTTAATGTTAGTCAGGGCCATTCTTTTGTAGGGAATTCTGAAAGTCAGATTGCGTTGCGCTAAAAAAATATTGTGTGTCAGTATAAGCACAGTCATTTGTAATTTTTCTAAGGGGACGTTTCGTTGAAAGGGGACGTTTCATAGTGTGTGTGTGTGTCTCGGTAGGTCTTCTTTCTCACTGTTCGAAATCTGATTCTTAACTTAAGCGGCCGATGTATTTACTTCACCATTATTCTAAGAAGCTGGATGTTTGGCTTTTATCATTATACACCATGTAATTCTAAGACGTTATACAGGGTGTTTCAAAATGAATATACGGGTTTTAAGACTTTGTAGCACATATTACATTCACCTTACAGTTATAAATAATACAACAAATGAGAGAGAAACACAAACAGTTTTTCTTACAATTATTCAGTGTGAACAACGATCACACATCGAATCGATAGGCGAGTTGTTCCGAAACGTTGATCAATGCGTTCCAGTATCACAGTTTCTGAAGTCGGATAGATCTGCTGGTATCGGAGGTACATACACATGGTCGCGTCAGATCGTGTGTGAACGTCGAGGTCATGCATAAAATGCTGTGTCAACCGGCCGCTTGCGCCCAGCCCACCGGTCGGACCCAACGTCGTTTAACCCGTCGCGTAATGATTTATGCCAGTGAGGCGGCGCACCATCTTGCTCCCAAATAAAGATGCGTTATTCAGCGTCTTCCCATTGAGGCGCGGGCCATCGCTGTAGCACATCAAGATAAGAAACATCAGTTAGAGTTGGTTCACCGAACAAGAAAGGCCCACAAATTTTCTGCGGGGATATTTATTGGGGCTAAGCGTGAAAGACTCGCACTCGTTCAACACGTTTCTCAGTCACTCTTTGTCATTCCATACGCTTCCCATTGCGCGCAGGTATACAAACAAAACTCTGTGAGACGCTCTTTTATTTGGTGTATTATTTAAAATTGTAAGTTGAACGTAATAAATGGAACAACGTCCTTAAAACCGGTATGTTCATTTTGAAACACATTATGTGTTTGGACTGGTTTCGTGGGTGCAACCGAAGGCCAATAAACATAAAAAATGTATTGATGGGCTCGCGACACTATTTAGAACCGAGTTCGATTTCCGATGTCCACTACGCCCTCTGATGTTCTTTCGTTTTTCTGAGCTACCACTGATATTCCGTAAAATGCAAATTTTCTCAACGGTTTCCATTAACCATTAATAAAATTAACTTGTTTTAAAATGCAGTGGCACCCAGCTTGTTTGTGAGAAGCGTCAAAGCTCAGCTACCGCATAGTCTTTGGCAAAACGGAAAAAGGGGGTAGCCATCGCTATTTTTAGAATTTATGCTGCATTTGGTCGCATTGCCTCCCCTCTGATGCTACGGTGATTTTGCCACATGGCTGCCTACTACTGCAAAAAAATCGAAATTGGAACTATCAAATGCAGTAATTTAACTACTTATCACACACTGAAATACTTTTAGGGGCAAAATCTAGCGTTCTTCTATTCTGGTGTCGTGTGTTTAGTCTTCATTCACACAAGGTGACAATTTTTGATCAAAAAGATGTAAATTAGTTACAAACTATGGTGTCCAAGCACTTTATTCAACATGTAAACGTCACTACAGATATTGGGGTTCAGGTTATAATATGTTAGATATGCCTGTCATCATTGGCGATGATGTGGGGCAGACGAATAGCGAAATTCTGCGTGAACCGCTGAAGTGTCGGAACATCAATACTATCGATGACCTCCTAAATGGCTGTCTTCAGCTCAGCAATGGTTTTGAGGTTATCGCTGTATCTTGTCTTCAGTATAGCCCCACAAAAAGAAGTCGCGTGTTTTAAGATCTGGAGAATATGGCGGCTAATCGAGAACCGGCACGGTAACTCAGCATGTTCGGTCAGAGGGTTAGCTGCCCTCTGTAATAAAAAAACATAAATAAATAAATAAAATAAAAAAAAACCTGAGTTAATGGGTCAACGACGAACTGAAACGTGTGTCTTGTGACGTCCGCCCCGAGCAGATACAACGAACGAAAACGAACAAAATGTGATTAAAAAGAAAAAGACCCATTGTAAGAGGTATGCGCTGCCTGCGATATGTAAGCTGTAAGAGAATCTGAGACCAAAGAGCAGTGTTGACTGCAGTACGAACTGTGTAGCAGTAGCAGTAAGTTGTTGCTAGCGAGCAGTCGCCTGTCTGCGCTTGTCAGTCCTGTCTGGTGTATCGTGTTGGCTGGGCCGGTCACGGTGCAGCGATGCCGGAGCCTGAGTATTATTGTATAAGGTAAAAAAGCAGCCTCGCGCATATCTAGTAATATTATGTAAACTCACATGTAAATCTTTTAAACATGTCTTAATAATAATAAGCATTCATTTCAATTTAAGGAATTTAATATTTTTTTAATGCATGATCATTCCGATTGTTGCAAAAGAAAAATCATTCACTTCCTTTCATAAATAACAAATGTATAGGCCAGCATTGCACAGAACTGTGCCGGAAAAGAGCTATTGTAAGATCAGATAGTTGCCGACTTTATCGAGGTGAGAATTTTTGCTTTTTATTCAGAATGATCTTACATGGCCATGACGCAGCGCTGCTGTCGTCCAAATTTTACCAGGTTACTGAATTTATTTTTTATTACGAGGTTTAGGAGTTTTTCTGTTTCGAGCTTACATTAAATGAGAAAAGAATTTTGTGGGTACATTAAATGGGAACCAATTTTGTTCAGACGTTACACAAAAAATAGAATTATATTATTATTATTATTATTAATTAAGTTTTTTTTGTGAGGTTACACAAAAATTAGAATCATTAACCAAATAATAATATTTAAATTATTTCGTGTGGGGAGGTTACACCATGCCAGCGGCCTCCGGCTACGTCAGAGACAGATTGCGGCCTCCAGATTGCTCCTCCAGGACATCAAACACTCTCTTGCTTCGTTGGGGTCGAGGTCCGTCTTGCATGAACCACATCTTGTCGAAATCAGGGTCACTTTGGATAATGGGGATGAGATCATCTTCAAAAACCTTTATGTCCGTTCAGTACTCACTGTGCCATCGAGGAATACCGCACCGCTTATTCCGTGACTAGACACTGCACACTACACAGTCACCTGTTGAGGCGAAGAGACTTCTTGATCGCGAAATGCGGACTCTCAGTCCTCCAAATGCGCCAATTTTGCTTATTGATGATCCCATCCAAATGAAAGTGGGTTTCGTCGCCAAGCCAAACAGTACAGAGCGTATTTATTCCCATCATGCCCCGCCGCTAATTGTGCAGTTTGAACGTCCTAACGTAAACCGTTCAAAAGTTATGACTATTTTATTTCATATAGTTCAATAACTGTTACCCCAGGGGCACTACGAATGTAGTGTGTCGACAGTAAGTTGGGAATGTGGGTCTCACTGGGAGCGTGCAAGGGATAAATCCCTGCAGTCGCAGTATCCTCTGCGCCCTCGGTGGCTCAGATGGATAGAGCTTCTGCCGTGTAAGCAGAAGACCCCGGGTTTGAATCCCGGCCGGGGTACACATTTTTCAACTGTCCCCGTTGATGTATATAAACGACTGTCGACAGCTTAGGGTCTTGATTTATTTATCGTTTCATTCTAAGGGTATTAGTCGCTATACTCCCCACGGTGGCACTTCCACTGTTTTTCTATTCCAGCCCTGCAAAGTGGCTGACCTGTATAAACACACTGCGAAACGGTTTTGTGTTGCGCACATTGCAAAGAGGTAGAATATATATAGAGGTTGTGGCACGTTATTTAGATTACCTTACACTGACACGATGTGCTATTAGCCACCACATTTTTGGAACTCAATTTGTGGTTGTTCAGAAGGCGAGATAGTGCGTGACCGTTTAAGGTAAATCGTAGCCCAATTTCTTTTCGAAATCATGCCTAACATCTGAGTGGCTAGTACCTGCATGTATGGGAGGAATAAGGCTAATAATTGTAATTTCGTAATTTCCGTACGCCGCACAGTCTCTTGTACTGCACCTTTTTCTTTTGGCTTCCAAAAACATGGTACAGATTTGTTGAGTTTTCTTCAGTGTGATCGCGTTGTTGCCTCTCTATGATATTACGTCGCTTTGGTATACGGAGTGAATATGTTCTTTCAAAATGGAAATGGAATCTTATTTTGGAACTTATTGTGGCGCTATAAATGTGAAAACGTGTTTCATATAGTGGGAGGGAATTAAACGCGTATCCTTTTTTTAGACAGTGTCTTATGAGAAACAGAGGGAGATGGAAACTACTCCATTTCTTCAAAGCTAATTGAGTAGCCTTTACTGAGAGATCTGTATATGAAGCCAAAACCAGGAAAGATTTTGGACAAGGATGTTCATTGTTACCAATGACGTTTAGTTGTGCGTAGAAAACTGAATGAAGGAAATAAAGGGCTGTTATTATGTGTTAAGGACAGAAAATTAGTACAATCTGAATCATTGTTGATGCGGCAGTAATAGCCGAAGGTGAACTGAGATTGGGTTTTGTGGTAAATGTAATGGAATATGTGCAACCTGTAGGTTAAGAAGTGGACGGAAATAAGAAGGAAGTGCCACAGATATAGATGCTGGAGGACTGGTAAACAGAATCTTGAAGAGAGATGCACATTTTGATGCCTGAGAAGCAGAACATATAAAACAGAGTAGATACACGTAAGACACAGAAGCAAGCACAAGGTTAAAAATGCTTTTATAGGAATCAATAGCCGGAAATGCCCAAGAGTGTAAAAATCTTATCTTATTGTGGATGTTTAAAATGAATTTTAAATCTGTAGATAAATTCTTGAAGCGAAAAACAGTCAGCCAAAAGAGCAGCAAGCACGCGGATATACACGTATTCGGTCCCTTTCGAGCTTAAACACACCAGGTTCCAATTCATTCCTCACCTTAAAGGATTTTCAGTAATGCAATTACGACTCGGGTCATGTGAATCGTATATTTATATCACATTACACTAAGATTTTATTGTTTTATGTTTACATTAGACGGAGGAGCACTAAGTAGTTCAACTACATTTTCCTATGCATATTTGAAAAATTACCATCTCATTTAATGAGTGGGAAATATGGTAGTAATGGCATTGAAAATAGCAACTTTTCGGTTTATATCCCGCCATTCTTTTGTTACTATAGCCTAGCCACTTGGAGCACTAGCATCGCAGCGACAGTCAACAGGTCAACTTTTGCCTGATAGTTCCGCTACTGTTTGTCGTAGACTAAAATAAAATAAGCACAATGGTTTTAAGCCCCTGTGTAATCCTGAAGTAATGATCCAGATTTTTATATATAGATCTTATTTGGAAGGGAAATTACTCAAAATATATATTTAAGCGATTGACTAGCAGCACACTTCCACAATCATGTATACCTGTCTCATTTGTCTCATACAAATGCAGCCGTACAGTCACCTAAATTTTCCCTACGATTTTAACTCTTTTATTACTCTGTAACTCGATATTCTTGAACTAAGATACTAACTAGGAGGGCTACTCAGAAGGTAGGGAACGTTTTGGCATAAAAAAAGTACAAGAAGTACATTTTATTATATACATCTGAAAGAGCGACTGACATACTACTTTTCCACACAGTCACCAAACACATTGAGGCACTTATCACAGCGGTAGACATGTTTCGAAAGACCTTCGTCGTAAAATTCTGCCGCCTGAGACGTCAGCCAGTGAGTCACGCCCGCCTGGAGATCTGTGTCGTCATCGTAGGGTCGTGTGCAAACCAGTCCTTCATCTTCGGAAACAAGTGGAAGTCGCTTGGTGCAAGATCGGGGCTGTACGGCGGATGAGGGAAAATTTCCCATTTGAATGAATTAAGGAGTTCTTTTGTGCGGTAAGCCTTGAGAGGTCATGCATTGTCGTGCAAAAACAAAATTTGGGACGTCAGCTTTCCTCGGCGTTTGTTTTGAACTGCTCTTTTAAGGCTGTGCAAAGTTCGACAATACCAGACAGAAATTATGGCTACTCCACGTCGTGCAAAAACAAAATTTGGGACGTCAGCTTTCCTCGGCGTTTGTTTTGAACTGCTCTTTTAAGGCTGTGCAAAGTTCGACAATACCAGACAGAAATTATGGCTACTCCACGTTCGAGAAAATCAATAAGAAGCACACCTTGCCTATCCCAAAACACTGTCGCCATCAACTTCCTTGCTGACAAGGTTTGTAAACAGTTTCTTGGTTTTTGGGGGAAACTTGTGTGGCCCCATTCCATGGACTGTAATTCTGCCTCGAAATTGACGTGTTTCACCCAAGTCTCGTCACCGGTTACAATTCGATCCAGTAATGAATAACCATGTTTGTGGTAGGCCTCCATAAATGTCAATGTTGCCTCCATTCGCTGTTCTTCAAGGTGCTCTGTAAGCAATTTGGGCACCTATGGTGCACAAAATTTGTGGTAGCCTAGTTTTTGAGTGACAGTTTCAAACAGCAAAGTCCGCGAAACTTGTGGAAAAGAATGCGAAAGCCCTGCTATTGTGAAGCGACGGTTTTCACGAATCATCAACTTTAGCGACAAGATCGTCAGTCGCAGTGCTCGGGCGTCCACTATTTCCTTCATCATGAACGTTGGTTCGACCAGTTTTAAACCGAATGCACCATTTCCGGACGGAACATTAACTGATTACGTTGTTTCCGTACACTTCGCACAGTTCACGATAAATTTCTATGGGTTTTAGGTATTTTTGCCAACAAAAACTGTATCACAGACCGCACCTAACAACTGGCGGGATTTTCAACTGCAGTGCAAATCCGAATATCGAAAAAACCAGACGCGCAGAGACGTTCCGCTGTCAGGGATGATTGCCGACTGAGCTGCCGAGCACGCACATAACCAAAACATACGCGATCGGCGCGCGCCTAGCGGTGTCAGAAGGAAACGTTCGCTACTTTCTGAATAGCCCTCGTATAATTAAATATTTGTGATATTTACCTACAAAATTAAGTTTTCTGTTTTTAGATCTGCGTTAGTATCAAAAAATTATTAGCTATTAATGTTCGTAATTGGTAATAGTGTAAAATTTGGGTGAATAACTGTGATATTAAAATTTAATTTTTACTGCAAAATGTAAACCAATATCGTAATAGTGAAGTTACCTACAAAATAACAATATGTTGTTGTTGACATGTGAGCCCTACAGGCATGGAGGTATCATAAGCAGAGATGGCGCTATAGACTTACTCTGTAGGTTGCTTTGAAGCCGTCGCCGTATGTTAGAAGTCCCAAAAAATTATCAGGCTACTGTTTACGATAGTTTCTTGTGCTTCACTTCGGTAGTACGCACACAATGGTTGTTTTAAACAGAAAATGTTACAGTGGTTTGATGAATGACGCAGCACTAGAAAGGCGTTTTCTGACGTTTATTTGGTCTTAAATACGTATTTGGATCCACTAATACGACGCAGCAACAATGTTTTTGTATATGTTTCGAATATGAAAAAGCTGCTTTCGTAACCCAGTATTTTTATTAGTACGGACTGACGAAACATTTTCGATCTATGTTTTCTGCCAGAAAATTCTGTGAACATATTTTGTTACGTTTGATCGGTATTCCAATATTTCCTTCTCGCAGCGTCCACACAGAGAGCTTTTTGGAATGGCCAGATCGGAAATCAAAAGTCAAATGACAGAAACAAATATTTGATCAGGTAAACATCCGCAGCTGAAGAACATATTTAATGAACAAAAATCCACTTCAGTTGTCAGTTTCCGCTCTTTCGTGGCTATCTCCGTCGGTTTCCCATCTCTATGGTTCCTACGCCAGTCGCTTTCACCGGCCCGGATAGCTGGTTTCTCAGTTGTCTGCACTGTATAATCATTTCCGTCTGATGCTGTCCAGGCGTGCACAGTGGTTACTGATCCTATGCACGAGTTCATCTGCTTTTTATTTACATTATAACTGAGTTTTTTCTATTCGTCACCCTCCCCAAAATTAGAGCTTTTCTTCCAGTACACTGCGTTTGTTGGATCCCCCATGACTGACAGGCCCCATTCCCACACAAATGTGAGTACACAAAAATTTACAACTGCACCTTTTATCTTAGTATGTCAACCCTATAGTACTTGTACGTTAATAGCCTCTTGTTCGCGGTTGGTGGCACCTAAAGATGAACCTTCAAGCTTCGGAACCGGTTGAGAAATAAATTAAGAAAGTCACTGGCCACTGAAACGGAGTTTTATTCTATGGACAGAAATAAAAACATTAAAGTAAACAGCAAAACCGAAATTCGTGTATATAAAGGAACACATCGCTTGAACGTGTCTACTTACGAATGAAATACGTTCCTTTACACTTCATACTGTAATCAGAATGATTAATATGCCCGAAAATAAGGAATGCTGGTAGTTTTGACAGAAACAATTCCACCAGAAGCCAATGTTTGGGGCAAATAATATGCGGGCGTCGGCCTTTTTGTGACGTGATGACAACTTCCCTTTATTTTAATTTCCTTGCATACAGTACTGCAATAAAATTTAATGACACTCGCAATACCTACATATGTGCCCTAAAGATATGGTTTACATATTTTGGTACAGGTTTCTCTTTGCGTTTACAGAAATCTATACAGTTAATGCGTTATGCAAAATCAAATAGTTTTACTTGATTCATTTATGGAACAAATAATGTCTCTAAATACGGACCATAGATAACGTAATTAAATATATGAAGACTAAGCAAGAAATTTACATTGGACCAGCCTCGTTTCCATCATGACCTAACGAATTATGCGTACATCTCAGGGTGTCTGCGCAGTCTTGATCTACTATAAACATGTCGTGTAGTATCAGAATTACCAAGTGGCTGATCTTTTGGCACCAACATCACGCACGACACAATTTTGGGGCCGGCCGGTGTTGCCGAGCGGTTCTAGGCGCTTCAGTCTGGAACTGCAGGACCGCTACGGTCACAGGTTCAAATCCTGCCTCGAGCAGGGATGTGTGTGATGTCCTTAGGTTGGTTAGGTGTAAGTAGTTCTAAGTTCTAGGGGACTGATAACCGTAGATGTTAAGTCCCATAGTACTCAGAGCCATTTGAAGCATTTTGGGCGCCTGTAATTGCAGCCAATCTGTTCTTCCAGTCTGAAATTTTAAGCCGCTAATTTTGTTGCATTGAATGAACATCATCAAATTACGTCGACAAGTAACGACGCTGCAGCGAAAAACGCTAACTAGTGAGGCAATTATTATTTTTTTGATTAATGGCCATATGTAGATAGCCGAACGCCAATAATAACAAGTGTAATAAAAAAACTGCGAGGTAAGAGAATTTGATTGCTAGTTGGTTCTATAAATATCTATAAAAGTTAATTACCATAGTGAAAGAAAACACTGCACAGCAACTTGTTACTGGCACGCTATTCTAATAAACAGTTAACGATTTCATACGTTGTGCCTTGAATTCACTCTATCAACACTTGCTCCTGTTTTCTCCTTTCGCAGTATGACCCACAGTGGTAGAACGCTGTGTAAACGAAACTGTGCTCTCCTATCGATATTTCGGTTTGAATTCCTATTCACGACGTGCATTACTTCAGGTTAAAAAATCTACTCATAAATCTCACTATGAAGGCAATGTTACATGTTAATGGTTTGGTTGTCTTATGATTTACAAATTATACATTTCTAATTTTATGGCAACTAACACGTTTAACAAGGACATATGCGCAACGACATATAGCAGCACAGTGTTAGCATGCATTCTTCCACACTCATTTAGATTCAGAAAAAGAGATCGATAATACCTTTATATATTTACTAGTTTACCGCTCTCTGCTTCGCTTACGTAGACTGTCTGGCCTGCAGAGATTTTTGTTTCTTGTTTTTATTTATTCGAATTTAATGTTGTTGACAAACTGCAGCACCTTCTGAGCTTTCCACACTAATTGAGGCCATATAAGCATGGTCTTTTCCGAATGTAGTTCTGACCAAAAAGCAGTTGTGGTAACTGGAGTCCAAGCTTTTTGTTGATCACGCCCTTTGTGTTCTTGTGGAAATACTTCCGTAGCAACTTTAATCCCCAACAAATATTAATTTATAACTAACCGAGAAGTGAAACGCCCCTCTTCATGAATTTAGCTTACAAATTTTTTTAAATGTAACGAAATATTTTCTTACAAATTTCTATTCCCTATTGCACTCCCTTAGGGGCTGGAGTTTCAGAAACATTGATACACGTATTTTTTTATTTCTAACCGAGAAATCAGCTACCAATATTCATAGTCGTAGCGTTAAAAATGCAAAGTAGTTCTTTGGTAATTATTTATTTTCAAATACACGTTGACCCACTATTTTACCCCCTTTGTGGTTGAATTTCCAAAAATGTTGAAATACGTGATTTTATCACCTGTTTTTATTATATATTATCTTCACCTTTTTCAAACAAAGTCTGTAGGCTGAAGAGCGGCATACTAAGCTGCTGCCAGCCCGCCCCCTTCGGCGGGGAATCGAAATTCAATAAAGGAAAAAGAAGCTCTGCCAGCGAGTCTAATCGTTGTCTCGACACATCGCCTCGACAAGACAGCGTGTTTATAGTACTGTGATGTCGTCGATCGTGGACGTCTTGCATTCGTTTGGTTGTCTCTGTCACGCCGTTGCGTCTTGCGTGTTGTCGTCGTAAGGTCGTTCTCCAGCGTCCGTCATTGTTTCGTGTCCGTCCTTTCCGTTCGTTTGTTTGTTCGCACGCCTCTTCCATACATGGCTACACTCCATACAAATACTTTTAGAAACGACTTCCTGACGCTTAAATCTATACTCGATGTTAACAAATTTCTCTTCTTCAGAAACGCGTTCCTTGTCATTGCCAGTCTACATTTTGTATCCTCTCTACTTCGGCCATCATCAGTTATTTTGCTCCCCAAATAGCAAAACTCATTTACTACTTTAAGCGTCTCATTTCCTAATCTAATTCCCGCAGCATCACCCGATTTAATTCGATTACATTCCATTATCCTCGTTTTGCTTTTGTTGATGTACATCTTGTATCCTCCTTTCAAGACTTTATCACACGGCGATAGGAATCTTCGTCACTTCTTCTTCAGTAGCCCTCATGCATTTTTCCTTAACGTCTCATAGTACATACCAACGTTTATAGCGTATTGTCTGGACAGTTCGACGTGAACTGATCTCTATCTAAACATATATATTCTGGAGGCAATGCCTTGTCTATGCGACCACCCTCTTCTGTCATTTGCTGTTTGTTTTGGTTCCGTGTAATCGTCACATCTTATCCTATTCTCTACGTCTTTCAAATACTTCATCCCAGGCTGTTTTCTTCTTTCGTTCCCAGTACTTTTCCTTCAAGATTGGTAATGATGAATGTGTTGTGTCTTGTAACATGTCCAGTAAATTTTATTTTTTCTGTTCAATTTCGTTCGATATATATCTCTATTCCTTGACTTCCCTTAAATGCTCCGGGTTGGTTTTTCTTCACGTAGAGCTCGTTCTTTCACTTTAGGCCGTATAGACATTCCAGCAGCTTTGGTAGATTCAGTTTACCCACAGTGAAACTTCAACTTCCATAGAGCACTGTACACCATACAAACGATATTGCAAGAATTTATCTGATATCTGTAGTCATACGTTTGCTGGTTAAAATGATTTTCTTGATTATAAATGCCCGTTGTGAAAATGTAATCCTTCTTTTCTGTCTCATTGATCATATATTGTTGTCTATCATTATGCAAGCCGGTTTTGAATGATCAGTTCTTATGTTGGTATTAATTTGCTCCATAATTTTTTCATATTACTACTGCTTTAGCTTACCGTTTGTTCACTTTTAGTATCAATAGTTTTCGAGTGTCTGATAGGAATGGGAGTATACTATTCATTTCTTTTTCGAAGTCTGCAGTTATTACAATGTAATCAGCAAAACTAATGCAATGTATTCTTTAACGGTTAACTTTTATCCCATTTGTCTCCTCCTGCATGGTATGAATAGCATCCTAAATGAACATATTAAATAGATACGGAGATAGAGACATCCTTTTCCAGCTCCTGTTTTAATACTTGCCTCTTCTTTTAATATGTTTTCTGTGTAAAGTGGACGTTCAGACGTTTTCACGATGATTGTGTAAAACGCCATTCATTCTGCCTTATTCTTTGGCGAACCCCAAGTTCCTAGTCCAAAAAATTCGTTGTACTCTCATAATGAATTTCGAATCTGCCAGAATATAAAATCAAGAGGCTCATTTTGAACTAAATTTATCAACACAATAGTTTCGCAACTGATGCCTGACGAACCGTCGTCCCTAGTGTCAGTACACATATATGTTCTGAGACCATCGACTGTCACGATAATTGGTAGCTACGGGTTGGTCGTATTAATTGCATCTCGTTTGAGACACCAATACAACTAACTATACATTTCAGGTAGTTGATCCCTTATCTCAAAGTACTCAATTCAAAATCCTCTTACATCTATTCAGTATTAGTTGGAGATCCCTTCTCTCGCATTCCGACTCTTTGTATTACATGTGATACATCTTCTATCTACAAAGTGCGCTGTATTTCGTTTGAAAACAGACTGTATGTTATGCTGTACACCGTGTTTAACGACCACATCAACTATCTGCCATTTCAGAACAAACAATACGTGTCAGCAGCAATCAGTGACAAACGTCTTCCGAAAATTTGATGACGACCTTACGAAGGAGTATAATTTTGACAATATTTCCCTCTAAAACACTACTGAAATGTCATCATTTCGCTGAATCTAATTATACCAAAGAAAATGGAATGGAAGCTGATTTTAGTTTCGGAAAATAATGTTCTTAGACTATCATATGTGGTACTTTGGCTATGCCAATTCATTTTACTCGGTTTTGAATGGCTGTCTGCCGATACCAGTTTACTCTGTGCATTCTTTTCATTTATAATGCTGAAGGAGGTGCCACGATAAATCGAGAAACTGAGGAAGAGGAAGGTGATGGTTCAAATGGTTCAAATGGTTCAAATGGCTCTGAACACTATGGGACTTAACATCTATGGTCATCAGTCCCCTAGAACTTAGAACTACTTAAACCTAACTAACCTAAGGACATCACACAACACCCAGTCATCACAAGGCAGAGAAAATCCCTGACCCCGCCGGGAATCGAACCCGGGAACCCGGGCGTGGGAAGCGAGAATGCTACCGCACGACCACGAGCTGCGGACGAAGGTGATGGAAGAGGGAAACAAAACGAAGAGAATATCAGTGAGAAAATTGTCGCCACTGGCCGAAATACATAAATTTACTCCTGAAATACCTGCTCAATAAAAACAGAGTATATCGAAGTGAAGGGGACTGGGTTGCTCAAACCTGATAGATCTGAATGTAAGCTATTCTCTCGCTGTTTGCAAAAGCCATTACTTCAAATGGTTCTTATTTCGTACAATATAACTATTCTCTATTTTTTGGATTTGCGTTATTCTATTACTTTCTACTCTTTAGAATGATTGCTACAGCTTTTTATATCAGTTAACGGCTGTAATGAGGCAACATTCAAGGCTGCTGTTGCATTTTTCTTTTCTTGATCAAGACTGAATTTTAAACAGAAAAATTTTAAAAATTTTTGATCACTGTTCCAACAATGTTTATTAAAATAGCTTTTGTTGCAGTTTACTTAGTAATATGAAATTTGTATTACATTAGTAAACTCAACTAAATAAATATTTGCATTTCCTCATGTGTCCTTTCGCTTCTTCTTAGGAGGCTGGTGTATCAATTATGATATACTGTCAGCAGGAGTGTGTAACCATCGGCAAAAATAGTTGATGAATATACAGATTATGCCATAAGTCAGTTGTAACAACCAATTCTTAAACTTTATTTTGCCTAGCGTAGTGGCAGTCAGTTGTAATCTTGACTAGTGCGTAGAACCTTTAAGTAAGTTAACACTAGCAGTTTGAGGTTAAGTTGTCTGTAGCTATTTGGGAAAGAACGAATAAAAATGTAACTGCAGAACGGCCTGTATTTGTTTTGCAAGCTTTGTGGGAAAAGGACCTTGTGGAACGTTTTCGAAACAGCCAAAGTCCACACGACAAGGTACATGCAAATTAAAGACCTGAAGAGACCGGGATGGCAGCACAACATCCTCGTTCAGGTAGGCAAAAGTCTATTACTGCAGAAGAGAATTTTAATGTCGTCGTGTGATGTTTTGTACAACCAACGACTAAATCTGAAAGAAAAGCACCCATGGAGTGTGGTACAAGAAGAAGAAGGTAGCAAAGGATAGTCAAACAGCTGAAATTGAGAGCATATAGCCGGCCAGAGTGGCCGTGCGGTTCTGGGCGCTACAGTCTGGAGCCGAGCGACCGCTACGGTCGCAGGCTCGAATCCTGCGTGGGGCATGGATGTGTGTGATGTCCTTAGGTTAGTTAGGTTTAATTAGTTCTAAGTTCTTGGCGACTGATGACCTCAGCAGTTAAGTCGCATAGTGCTCAGAGCCATTTGAGACCATATAGGCCTACATTACTCAGAGGCCCAAATTAAACTTATCTGAATAAGAATGTGGAATTCTGTGAGTCGTACGAATTTCGACGAGAAACAGATGGTAAAAGCATTGTTTTGAGCGAGGAAGCGACTTTTAAGGTGAACGGCATATTGAACAGACACAACAGATCGACATGTGGTGATGGAGACAGAGTTAAACTATGTTAGTGTGTGATCAGGGATTTTCAGCGGTGGGCGAAATGGGTCTTATTTCTTAACAGAACTGACAATCCTGTAAATTATCAGGGTAAGCTTCAAGTAGTGTTGTTAGAAGAGTAAGGTACCTCACTGTTTAACATCTGTAGATGGTTAAGGAAAGATGGAGCAGCTCCGCACTATGGAGTTAATGTGAGAGAATTGCTAAGTGAAAACTGCGGTGCATGGACTGGAAGACAGACCACCATTGGTTGGCATCCACGATCGTCAGATAGGCTGTCACAACAACCGAGTTATGAGTCTACGGTATACTAAAAATGAGACTTATTCCGTCAGCCAGCCGCGTGTGGCCGAGTGGTTCTAGGCGCTTCAGTCTGGAACCGCGCGACCGCTACGGTCGCAGGTTAGAATCCTGTCTCGGGCGGTTAGTTAGGTTTAATTAGTTCTCAGTTCTAGGGGACTGATGACATCAGATGTTAAGTCCCACAGTGATGAGAGCCATTTGAACCATTTGATTTCAACTTATTCCGTCAAGATCGGTGATGAACATTTGTTGGAATGAATGTAATCAAAGTTTTGGAAATCTAGAATTGTGGGATATTTGAGACAAAATTTTTAAAGCAATGTTAAAAAGGGTTTCCATAGTACATTAGGAATACCACTTTGAGCATCCTTTGGAGGATTATGGACCTCTATGTGTATTCCTTTGTTGATAGTTAAACTGCATTTTAATTCTTTCGTATTACTGCACCAAACACATTTTTCAAAACTGACTCACGGTCTGCAGTGTATTACACTGAAGCGCCAAAGTAACTGGTATAGGTATGCATATTCAAATAAAAAAAAAATGGTTCAAATGGCTGTGAGCACTATGGGACTTAACATCGGAGGTCATCAGTCCCCTAGCACTTAGAACTCCTTAAACCTAACTAACCTCAGAACTTCACACACATCCATGCCCGAGGCAGGATTCTAACCTGCGACTCGCGCGGTTCCAGACTGAAGCGCCTAGAACCGCTCGGCCACAACGGACAGCATTTAAATTCAGAGATATGTAAATAGGCAGAATACGGCACTGCGGTCGGCAACGCATATGTAAGACAAGTGTCTAGGACAGTTGTTAGATCGGTTACTGCTGCTACAATGGTAGGTTATCAAGATTTATGAGAGTTTGAACGTGGTTTTATAGTCGGTGCACGAGCAATGGGACACAGCATCTCCGAGGTAGCGATTAAGAGGGGATTTTACTGTACAGCCATTTCACGAGTATATCGTGAATGTCAGGAATCCGGTAGAATATCGAATCTTCGACACTACTGCGATCGAAAAGAGATCCTTCAAGCGGGGACAACGACGACTCGTTCAACGTGACAGAAGTGCAATCCTTCCGTAATCTGTTGCAGATTTCATTGCTGGGCCTCCAACAATATCAACAAGTGTCAGCGTGCGAACCACCATCGACATCGGCTTTCGGAGCCGAAGGTCCACTCGTGTACCATTGATGACTGGACAACACAAAGCTTTACGCCTTGCCTGGATCTGTCAAGAGCCACATTGGAATGTTGATGACTGGAAATATACTGCCTGGTTGGACAATTCTCGTTTCCAACTGTACCAAGCGGAATGACGTGTACGGATATGGAGACAACCTCATGAATACATGGACCCTGAATGTCAGCAGGGAACAGTTCACGTTGGTGGAGGTTCTGTAATTGTGCAGGGCGCGTGCAGTTGGAGTGATAAGGGGTCCCTACATACGTCCAGATACGACTCTGACCGGTGACACGTACTTAAGCATCCTGTACGATCACCTGCATCCATTCATTTACATTGTGCATTCCGATGGACTTGGGCAATTCCAGGAGGAGAATGCGACACCCCCTCATTCAGAATTGCTACATAGTTGCTCCAGGAACGCTCTTCGGAATTTAAACACTTCCACTGGCCACAAAACTCCCCAGATATGAACATTATATCTCGGATGCCTTGAAACGTACTCTTCCGAAGAGTTCCCCACCCTCTCGTATTCTTACGGATTTATGGACAAACCTGCAGGATTCATCGTGTCAGTTCTATCCAGCACTTTTTCAAACATTGGTCGAGTCCATGTCACGTCGTGTTGCGGCACTTCTGCGTGCTCGCGGGGGCCGCACACAATATTAGGTAAGTGTACCCGTTTCTTTGGCTCTTCACTGTGTGTTGTAACTACCGACCCGATCCAGCTTCGAACGGGTAGCAGTAAGTATCTATAACCGGCAACATCTCCGACGAACACGTAATAAATTATGTAAGGGTTCCTCATTCCTCAGTCTTTCTATTAGTGAAAATTCTATAAAAATTCCTGCTGTAATTCCTGAGATTAGCCTTCATATACAGATAGAAAGATAAGTTTCCTTTAATTTACATCTATGGTCACAAACATTACGACTTTGTTTTTATGAAACAGATCTGATGATGGTCATTAAAGACCGAAACCGGTAATCTGTTAACAAAAAGTTTGTGACCATAGACGTAAATTAAAGGAAACTTGTTACGTATACGGGTCAATGTTTCTTCGCGACGATGTCGCAGCTTGTCAGATAGAAAAATTCGTCAAGAGATATTAATTTATAATTTGTATAGATCACTTAACTGATTCATTTAGCTTCAGATGACTACACTCTATATTGATCTGTACGTTTCTTGTGGTGAGATTCTCTGCTGTATTTTGACAATTTTTCTTTTGGAGGCCCTTAAGAAGGCGCTACACAGAGCAGGATCTAGTTCTGCGTCCTGATGCTCCTTCTTTAGGAGACACCATTCGTGACAGGTACTTAAAAATCCAGGAAAGCGGCCACTCCAATCGCGAACTGATGTTGCTGGAAATTCGGGCAGCGCGTGTATGGCAGCAACGTGCTGTGATAGCCCGTATCCATGTGTTAGTTACACCGGTGGATAGAAACTGTGGGCGTCCTATTGACAGTACTCGTACTAGTCGTAAGACGAGAATTCTGGAGAGGTGTATCACTGAAATGTTTTTTTTGGGGGGGGGGGGAGTGGGAGAGGGGGGGGGGGAAGCGCTGCAGATAGGCATCGAAATTATTCCGCGGTGCGCGCTCGGTATTCATGACGCGGATATGTATGGCTGCGACGTGAAGTGTGAGCACTGGAGGTGTACGGTGCCCTGCTTGGTGTGGGTGGTGGGAGAGTGGAGTCTCTCAAAGCGGCGGCGGTGATCGCGGCTGTGGCGCCGGGCTGAGGCGTGTGCCGGCCATTTGTATTCATGCGGCCTGATCCCCGGCCTGCAGGGAGAGGCCGACACGCCGTGGGCGGAATCCGCGCAGCCCCTGCTGCTGCTGCTGCTGCCTACCTGTCTCCAGGGACCGGCCGCCACGTCGCCCTGCCCCCTACCTGACGGTAATGAGTGTTTTATCCTGGCCCTACTGTGCGCTTTGCGACACGTCTCCTTGCGTAACGCTCATTGTTTCCGTCAGAAACCGGGGGTACCGCAGGCGATTAAAGCTGCAACAGGAGGAAAACACCAAAATGGAATGAGCCATGCTAAATGGTGTCCCGCCTTTGTGTGTCCCTCTCTTGAGTGCCAGATGATATAAAAATCTAGCTCGACCTTCAATGCGAGATGCTTTTAACACACACATAAAAAAAAAGGTTTGCATCGTCTCGGTTCCGAGAGTTCCGGAACCTGTACAGGAAATTGGAATTGAGATCAACTTAAACATCATTTCCGCGCTTTTTATTGCTACTGAAAACCACACATTAAATTTTGTACCACCATACAGCGAGACCTTCAGAGGGGGTGGTCTAGATTAGTTACATGCATTAACTGCGCCCGCAACCTGTCCACCTGACTCTCACTAGGTTGGGTTCCTTCCAAAGCACAAATAGCGTCCTCAAGATCTCTAACAGCCTTAACAAATATTCAGTGGCCCCTCATGTCACACAGCACCGACGGCGTGACGTCAACCGGATGAAGGACGGCAGCGCGCAAACGGACCACTAAATTCGGAACGTTGCCCTCAGTAGGTTGACGCCTTATTGTCAACCCGTAAACAAGATGGTCCTTCCTGAGAAGGCCGATCCCTGGACACTGTCTGACCGCCATTAGAATGCATCTGAAACAATCAACAACCAAAACAATATGGTGCCACAGAACAGTAACAAGGGTGAAATTGACAGTAACTGGGCCGACCGAAGTGGCCGTGCGGTTAAAGGCGCTGCAGTCTGGAACCGCAAGACCGCTACTGTCGCAGGTTCGAATCCTGCCTCGGGCATGGATGTTTGTGATGTCCTTAGGATAGTTAGGTTTAACTAGTTCTAAGTTCTAGGGGACTAATGACCTCAGCAGTTGAGTCCCATAGTGCTCAGAGCCATTTGAACCATTTTTGACAGTAACTGGAATGGCAAGCACAAACGTAACCACGCTCTGCTACCAGTGCAACGACTGGGCTAGCAGGACAGAGCGGATTAGGACGTCCTCTAGCATTGATATATGCCTGTATTCGTCGTAGCAAACTATCCACAAGTTGATCAAGGCACTGTTGGTCCAGACGGCCCCACACCTCAACGGCGATTCGGCGCAGATACCTCAGAGTGGTTGGTGGCTCACATCGTCCATAAACAGCCCTTTTCAGTGGATCCCAGGCGTGTTCGATAGGGTACATGTCTGGAGAACATGCTGGCCACTGTAGTCGAGCGATGTCATTATCCTGAAGGAAGTAATTCGCAAGACGTGCGCGAATTGTCGTCCTTCAAGACGAATGCCTCGCCAGTATGCTGCCGATAAGGTTGCACTATCGGTCAGAGGATGGTGTTCACGTATCGTACAACCGCTACGGCGCCTTCCATGACCACCAGCGGCGTACGTCAGCCCGACATAATGCCAACCCAAAACAGCAGCGAACCTCCACCTTGCTGCATGCTCTGGACACCGTGTTTAAGGCGTTCAACCTGACCGGTTTGCCTCCAAACACGTCTCCGACGATTGTCTGGTTGAAGGCGACGCTCATCGGAGAAAAGAACGTGATGCCAATCCCGCGCGATACATTCGGCCTGTTTTTGGGTCGATCTGTACCGCGCTACGTGGTATCGTGGTTGCAAAGATCGACCTCGCCATGGATGTCGGGAGTGAAGTTGCACATCATCAGCCTATTGCACACAATTTGAGTCGTAACACAACGTCCTGTGGGTGCACGAAATTCATTATTCAACATGGTGGGATTTACGTTAGGGTTTCTCCAAGCCGTAATCCGTAGGTAGCGGTCGTCCACTGCTGTAGTAGCACTTGGGCGGAATGAGCGAGGCACGTCGTCGACACTTCCTGTATCTCCTGCACGTCCGAACAACATCGCTTTGGTGCACTCAGAGACGCTTTGGCGCTTTCCTTGTTGAGAGCCCTTCATGGCACAAAGTAACAATGCGGACGCGATCGAACTGCTGTATTGACGGTCGAGGCATGGTTGAACTATCTACAACTCTAACCGTGTACCTGCTGCCTGGTGAAATGACTGAAACTGATCGGCTGTCGGAACCCCACCATCTAATAGGCGCTGCTCATGCATGGTTGTGTACATCTTTGGGCGAGTTTAGTGACATCTCTGACTGTGTTTGTGATACAAAATACACAGTCAACGTATATCTTCAGGAGTTCTGGGAACCGGGCTGATTGAAAAAAAATCTTTTGATGTGTATGTATTCTGTAAATATCATATATGTAAACGTTTATTTTGTACAAAAGTCGAACTTCATTCTTAAAATCGGATTCTATTTCTTATAATAATAGGAAAAGAAAATTTTATACATATTTTAGAAACAGTCTGAAATTTAAATAGTTCATCTCTAAAGCACACAATAACAACACGCAAATCAGTATCTTGATTGCGCGATAACAACGGTGCCGTTACTGATGACAGCGCCACTGAATCGGAGTTAACTAAACACGGCTTTCTGAAATTCCTTCACTAAAAAAGACGAAGTAAGTACTCCAGAATTCGAATCAACAACAACTGCCAACATATGTAACTTAGAAGTAGATATACTCGGTGTAGTGAAGCAGCTTAAAGCACATAAGAAACGCAGACTTCCTTCCAAACTGTATACCAGTCAGGTTCCTTTCAGAGTATGCTGATACAACATCCCATACTTAGCAGCCACACACAACCGTTAGCTCTTACAAAAATCCGTTCACAAGGACTGGAAATTTGCACAAGTCCCTTCAGTACCCAAGAAAGAAGTTAGGAGTAATTCGCTGAATTACAGACCTGTATCACTAACGTCGATTTGAGGCAGTATTTTGGAACATATGCTATGCTCGCAAATTATCAATTACCTTGAAAAAAAATCGATTTGTCAACAAATAGCCAACAGGAATCCAGAAAATATCGTTCTTATGAAACGCAACTAGCTCTTTATTCTCATGAAGTAATGAGTGTTTTCGGGAGATGTCAAATTGATACAAAATTTTTACATTTCCAGAAGGCCTTTGACACAATTCCTCAGAAGCGACTTGATTACAGTTCGTAATAACTGACGTAAAGTCGTCGAGTAAAACAAAATTAATATCTGGCATTCCACAAGGATGTGTCATAGGCCATCTGTTTTACAGTCTAGGTGGAGGGGCTCTTGGGGCGACAGGATATTCGTCGAATGGACTGGCCTATCAGTTCCCCCGATTTAAATCCCATCAAGTGCCTGTGGGCTGCGGTTTGAACGCGCACTGGAACACGTCCACATGCACCGAAGACCATCCAGCGATTGTCATCCCAGCTGGTGAAGGAATTAAACGTCTCACCACAAGAACTCATTACTAACTTCTTAGCCAGTATGGGAGCACGTTGCAGAGCAAGCATTACCGCCCGTGGTGATCACACATCTCATTAAGAACCATGTCCCACCTTTTGTAATGTCCAGGCACCATCACAAATCGCGGTGACGACAGTGTAATTATTGTCTATGAATAAAAGCGTCATTTCTGTTCGTATAATTGCGTACTTCTTTCAGTTGTCTACTGAACCTTATGCTTAGCACAGTGGTGTATATGCAAAGTTATTTGCAATCATTCCGTATTCAGAACTTGTAATGAACTGTGTGGTGTCACCGCCAGACACCACACTTGCTAGGTGGTAGCCTCTGAATCGGCCGCGGTCCATTAGTATACGTCGGACCCGCGTGTCGCCACTGTAAGTGATAGCAGACCGAGCGCCACCACACGGCAGGTCTAGAGAGACGTACTGGCACTCGCCCCAGTTGGACAGACGACTTTGCTAGCGATGCTACACTGACGAAGACTCTCTCATTTGCCGAGAAGATAGTTAGCATAGCCTTCAGCTAAGTCAATTGCTACGACCTAGCAAGGCGCCATCACCAAGTTATATTGAGATGATAATACTGTATCAACAAGACCAATGTTCACCAATTGTGGATTAAAGTTAAGTATTCCAGCAGCTACGTACTTTTCTTTATAGCATTCATTACGTGTCCTGTTTCAGACCTCATGCCAGCCTGCGTGAGTTTAAGCGCGTGCCTTTCGGCTTCCTCTCATTGTGTCTAGGCTGTCTTGTCTAGACACAACAAACTGTAATGTGATTTACTACTCAGACGCAAAGCATTATAAATACTGAGAGATTGCTCGCTTATTGTAAGCTGGAAACTTCTTACGGTATCAAGTCATATTTATTATGTTTTATGCGCTCATTCTTAAGTTCATCTCCTGCGTATAAGGTAATTTATTGGTTTACCGCAAGACTGGTATAGCGAAGGTGTAATTCTTAGCATGTTACATCTCTGATCGGTATGGAATCTGAATACATTACTACGGGCAGTTAGTTGTCCTCTCCCTAAATCTTCATTAATTCCTGCTCATAAAATAAATGTATCTTGACGTCACCCATTACCAAAATTTCCGTATTTCTCTTCGGTAATTATTCAGTGTACATATAATCAAACAGTTCAATTGAACACAGTTCTCCGCTTGACTAATTAATAATATCCCGCTCTTCGTATGAGTAAATCCCGGCACGAAAGGTTAAGTTGTACGCTTTTTTCGTAAATCCGGCTGCTGTGGTGGGCTTCGCAATGAGTGTATTCATATAAAACGAGATATTTTGAATAGCAGCTGGTGGCGATGGCATCCAACATTTTGAGTAGTACAAGCAGATTTAGTCTTTGAACTAAGTTTGATTCTGCCGGTTTGACGAGATACTGCAGTGATCAATCTTTTTCGAATCCCAATTTCATAATTACAGTCAAGAGGAATCCTCCTCATTTCACAGTGTTTGATTATGAGGTGTTCATATCGACACGACGTAATTTTGGTAGGCGTTTAATTGTGATTACATATTGTTTCTTGTTCAGTTACAGCCGGCCGGGGTGGCCAAGCGGTTCTAGGCGCTACAGTCTGGAACCGCGCGACCGTTACGGTCGCAGGTTCGAATCCTGCCTCGGGCATGGACGTGTGTGATGTCCGTAGGTTAGTTAGATTTAAGTAGTTCTAAGTTCTAGGGGACTGATGACCTCAGAAGTTAAGTCCCATAGTGCTCAGAACCATTTGAACCATTTGTTCAGTTACATGAACCATCCACATCCATTTTGCATCGCGCAGATTACAGTAAATGTATGACTTTTTTATAAATTCATTTGCTTACATAGTGTCAGATAGTGGTTGCAAATTGAATATTGGTTTATAAACCTCTACGTTACAGAGCACAGCTTCGTAGATGACGACTTCGTATAGTTACTCACGGCTCCCCGCTTACTCTCCCTAGTTCTGAAATTGCACGTGGAATCTCTGGAAATAATCGTGCTTTGTTGGAGTATACACGAGATTTTAAATACCTCCACTGAAAGAAATCACATGATGCCAACTCACAACAGCTAGGTGACCAATTCACGTCACGCTTGCCAGACATCAACCGGCCATTCTTGCAATCGACGTGTGGCACGATGCGCCCTCTTACTGAAATCAAACCTCCTCAACATTCGCACGAATCGATTCACATCACAAAGCTCTCTTAACGTACTGTGGTAGCGCTCGCCGTCAACTGTTAATGCGTTTCCGGCGCTATCTTCGAAGAAGTTCGATCTAATGATGCCTTCAGCCCAAATGCCACCCCACAGTCACTCTTCATGGATGTAATGGCTCCTCCATAATAAATGCAATATTTTTCTGTGCCCCAAATTCTACAACTATGTTTGTTCACGACGCCATTCAACAGAAAGTGCGCGTCATCTGTTAATATTCTTTCCTCGATGAGAATGTTGTTCGCTCTTTGTTTCGCAAACATCCAACAGACAAATACTCGATGCTTTTCATGATTGTTTGGCCTCTATTCTTGTGTCATATGGAAGCAAAAAGGTGTAGATCCTCCTCGCATGGTTTTTCTGGGAACATCCAGTTGTCGTGAACGTCGGCGAATAGCTATTACCGTACTTACAGCAACATTATCATGGCGATGTTTTCCGCAGAACAACTCCTATTAGGGCGCCCTGAGGATGTAATGTCCACACCCGAACCACTTTTCTCAAATTTGGCCAACAGTCTCATGAACCGTCGACGTATTTGGTGCATTAAATTGACCATACATCCCAACAGTCTCTGTAGAAGATTCGCAACATTGCTAGTAAGATTTCACTATGGCAACGCACTGTTCCGTCGTGAAGCGCTCCATTTCTAATCACAAAGAAAATAGATGAAAATCATGCAACTTCCAGTGCTGTGAACTTTCTGGGACAGAAATGGCGGTTATTTCAGAATTTTCTTTCCTTTTGGGAAACCACACACATATTTCGATATGCATGTTATTAGCATCTCAGTGCAATCGGTTTCTCAATTAGAAGTGGCATTTGAATATTCATTGTTTGTGAGGAGGTCGTGTTATACCGTGTGTAAGAAGGAGAAACGCATATCAGCACACGTGCGGTAGCGTTACGACTGTCGCTTACCGTTCCTCGACTTTACTGCTCGCGTTGGCAGGGATCCCACGACTCTCATACGAATGAGACATCGATTGGTTCAGGAGGGCCAAACTACCTCTATGCAGGATATCGGAGGCCCAGGACTACAAGCACCCGGGAGGGAAGACAAACTGTTGGCTTGATCGTGCAGGATCGTGCAACCACACAACGCACAGTAGGCAGCGGAGAAGAATGCCTGCGAGGGGAGTGGGGAAAAACTCCCTCCCCTCTCTCCCATGCTCCCCGCGGCTGCTCCCCACTATCTGCGCTATTGTCCGTCCGAAAAATAAATCTTACATACAATGTCAACTTTGTCGTGTTTCTTTGTTCGCCATTCGTTGTCTCCCAGTTTCTTTCTTTTTCTTATTTAGTATACGGTACCAGCGAGAAAGATGTAAGTTCTAGTGACCTGCACACATCATAAGCAAGAAATGGATGAGAAATTCCGTAGACGATGTTTGTAACTGAATGAAATGTAACACATATCATGACGAAAAGACGCACTTCAGTTGTTGCATATACAGTGCCAGTATTGACGAACTACAGAGGCAGTAGCTACTTTGTTCAAGGTTTCATTGACGTTAGCCGCATTTTGGCATTGAAATGAATCTATGGTGAAAATTTATGCCACACTGGGACTCGCACCCAGACTGCCAGCTTTACGCGAGCTGTCGCCTTAACCGTCTCAGCCTTCAGAGCACGGTTTCGAGGGCCGTTCAATACGTAATGCAACACATTTTTCTCTCGGCCAGTTTCGGTTGAAAAGAAGGTGGAATTTCTTGAGAGACGTCGTGTAATATTCCCGCTTCTGCCCCTATAGTTTCATGAAGTTCCGATAGATGGCAGCGCTATACATGGCCTTCAAAATGGTGTCTGTAATGGAGGTGCGTTGCAAGCAGAGATACGTCATTGGGTTTCATTTGGAGCAAAACCAGAAGATCGCAGGCATTCACAGCCGCTTGCAGGGTGTCTGCGGACACCTAGCAATAAACAAAAGCATGGTGAGGCGTTGGCGAGGCGTCTGACATCATCGCTAGATATCGCATAAACCAGTTCGATATTCCGCGTGACGGCCGGTTGCACACAGCTGTGACTCCTGGAGTGATAGAATATGCAGACGCTCTTATCCAAGGTGATAGACGGATCACAATCAACACCTTGCTGCGCAAGTGCACATCTCTGTTGGTAGTTTTGACACACTCGTCCACCAGCTGGGATGCTCAAAGGTTCCTTGCCGCCTAAAAGAATACCATAAGGAACAACGATGGACTGTTGTGCAGAACTGCTTGCGCATAGCGAGGCTGACTGTCACAATTTTTTGTAGAACATCGTCCAGGCGATTAAACATGGGTTTCACCTTTCGAACCGGAACAAAACGGCAATCCATAGATTGGCACCTCCTCTGAAGAAAATCTTCAAAGCCACATCCTCAGCCCATAGTCACGTTGACAGTGTTCTGGACTTTTAAAGGGTTATTGTGTTTGACGTCCTTCTTCACGGTGCAACGATCGACGCTGAAGTATGTTGTGCAACCCTCGGGAAGTTGAAAAAATGACTTCAGCGTGTGGAAAAAATGCAAACGTACCTCTCCTTCCCCATGACAAGACAAGTCTGTGTGCCCTAGGGGAGCTCACAAAAATTCATTGGACTGTTCTTCCTCACCCACCCCAAAGCCACTTCTATGTGTTTGGCCCAATGAAGGATGCAGCAAGACGTGAAACCATGCCGTCATACAGATCCGCCCAGTAATTTGTTTTTAAGAGGCGTCGCGTTGAACGGAGGTTCTGTCAGAATATATATATATATATATATATATATATATATATATATATATATATATATACGTCTCGGAGTGAACCAAAGCGATGTTGTTCGGACATGTAGGAGATACAGAAAGACAGGAACAGTCGATGACATGTCTCGATGTCTCGATCAAGCCGCCCAACGGCCACTACTGCTTTGGATGACCGCTGACTACGGATTCTGGCTCCGAATGACCCTGACAGCAACGCCACCATGTTGAATAATGCTTTTCGTGCACCCACAGGACGTCATGTTACGACTCAGTCTGTGCGCAATAGGCTGCATGATGAGCAACTTCACTCCCGATGTCTATGGGGATGTCCACCTTTGCAACCACGACACCATGCAGCGCGTTACAGATTGACCCAACAAAATTCCGAATGGACCGCTAAGGATTTGCATCTCGTTCTCTTCACCGGTGAGTGTCACATATGCCTTCAACCAGAAAATCGTCGGAGACGTGTTTGGAGGCTGAACGCCTTAGACACACTGTCCTGCGAGTGCAGCAAGGTGGAGGATCCCTGTTGTAGGTCGCTGGTGGTCATGGAAGGCTCTGTAACGGCTGTACGATACGTGAATGCCATCCTTCGACCGACAGTGCAACCATATCGAAAGCATATTGTGGAGGCATTCGTCTTTATAGACGACAATTTCCAACCCCACTGTGCACATCCTGCGAACGACTTCCTTCAGTATAGTGACATAGCTCGACGAGAGTGGGCAGCATGCTTGGGACAGATTAAAAAGGGCTGTTTATGGACGACTTGACCCACCAACCACTCTGAGGGATCTATGACGAATCGCCTTTGAGAAGTGGGACAATATGGACCAACAGTGCCTTGATGAACTTGTGGATAGTATGCCAGGACGAATACAGGCATACATCAATGCTAAAGGGCGTGCTACTGGGTATTAGATGTATCGGTGTCTACAGCAATCTGGACCACCACCTCTGAAGCTCTCCCTGTGTGGTAGTACAGCATACAATGTGTGGTTTTCATGAGTAATAAAAAGGGCGGAAATGATGTTTACGTTGATCTCTATTCCAAGTTGCTGTACAGGTTCCGGAATTCTCGGAATCGAGGTGATGCAAAAGTTTTCTTGGTGTGAGTATTTATATGAGGGGCGTCCACTAATATCTATAATTCATTAAAATTTCTGTTTCAACCATAGTGTAATAGAGAGCCATGACGTTCGAAATAAAATTCCTAGTTTTCATGAAGTGTGTTAAAAGTAGATAATGCTGACCATCGTAACAGAGTGAGTTACGCTTCACTAAGTTTTTGTGTTTCTCAGACCGAAGACTTTCTTTATTGCTGCTTTCCGCACTATTCTATGCTGTGCTTCATCTCTATTTAACAATTGCAACCTATGTACATGAATCTGCTTTCTCTAGTGAAACCTTGGTTACTCGCTGCAGTATTCATCCCTCAGAAAGCTTATACTTCCTTCTCGGCTATACTGCGTATCATGTACAGTGCACTCGAGTCAACCAGTCTCAGAAGATACAGTCTACCACTTAAATTTATATTAGGTGTTATGATATTTCTCTTACTCAGTAAAGCTTGCATTGTGTCCTTTGTACGTCTGGGATAAGTCAGACAGACAAATGTAGGTATATAGAAGCTGACTGCGAGGAACCGTCGGATTATAGACGAAATACTTGAACTGATTGACGTAGAAGGAAAGTACGAAAATGTTCAGTAAAGCACAGGAGTACGTCAACGTAAGTTAGTTAGGGAGCATACAGAGAGGTCAAGGGGAAATCCCTGCAGGGGAAAAGCGAAAAGATCGAAAAATAAATGATAGCAAGAAGGGCGGTTTCTGCAAACAGAAAACTCAAAATAACCTTCGGTGAGATTAAAAGCAAAGGGCTCATCATTAAGAGTCTAACAAATATTCCAATCTTATACGAAGAGGAAAGAACGGACGGAAAGAATAAACTGAAGGCCTTTACAAGAGGGAGCGACTATCTCATTATATGTTAGAAGAAAGTAATTATTTGACACATGGGGAATGCATTATTACATTCTGAGTTTAATAGAGCTTTCTTGCGATCAAATATGGCACAAGGTATAGATAACATTTCTTCGAAATTTCTAACGGTTGTTGAAATTGTTTAGTTGAACCTATGAGTCTGGAGATGTTCCATCAGACTTGGAGAAATGTCATCTGCACAACACTAAAGAAATCATGTCGAGATAAGTGCGATAACAACTGCACAGTCATCTTAGCAAATGAGGCATCAAAGTAACTCACAACAATAATACATGGACGAATGAAAAAAAAGTAAGTGGATCTATTAGGTTTCCGGCTTTAGGGAAGGTAAAGGCACCATAAGGCAGTTCTGAGATTGCACTTGATAACAAGGCATAAAAGAAATTGTGACCTGCATGAAAGATGTGGAACTCTACCAATTTTGAGTCATAGGAAAATAATCTGTTATTAGTTTTTTATTGGCTCTAGTTTTTGAGGATACAGAACAATATAATACCAGCGAGCAGCAGCAATTGACGATATTATATGAAACTGTTTCATAGTTTCTGAACGTTACTTTTTAGTGTGAAAATGTGATTCAAACAAACTGCATTTCACTAAACAACACAAACGTAGATGAATACGAAATAATACATCAAACACATGTATGGGTTTATACACATAAGGGCGCTTTCTCTTTGCTTGTCTGCTACAATCCTGTTCTGTGGCGTGTCTAAGCAACGACCAACAGTAGTCTGGAAGCATATCATCGTTCCTTTGTTGATATAGCTTCGTTGAGCCCTTTACCTTGTTCATCACTCATTACACCACAGTTATCCGGAAAAATCTTGACCAGAGTGGAAAAAGTGCTTTTTGAATTTGAAGCCATTTTGACTATTTTTCGACCGTGAATGTCCCAAGATATATGTAAAGGTTTTTTTAAATTACCACTACCAGTCACAAACTTTGCCAATTATTGTATTACTTATTTATTTAGCTTCATGTTTTGAGGTAAACCTCATCTTCAGGGTAAATAGCATTACAAAAAAATGGTTCAAATGGCTCTGAGCACTATGGGACTTAACATCCGTGGTCATCAGTCCCCCAGAACTTAGAACTACTTAAACCTAACTAACCTAAGGACATCACACACATCCATGCCCGAGGCAGGATTCGAACCTGCGACCGTAGCGGTCACGCAGTTCCAGACTGAAGCACCTAGAACGGCACGGCCACACCGGCTGGCAGCGTGGCACTATCACAGCACAGGCCTGTATTGATGTTTTAAGTACCTTCTTGCTTCCCAGTGTTGAAGAGCAATTAAGGGATGGCTATTACATCTTTCAACACAATCGAGCACCTGTTCATAATACACGGCCTGTGGCGGAGTGGTTACACGACAATAACATCCCTGTAATGGACTGGCTTTGAGAGCGTCCTGACCTGAATCCTATGGAACATCTTTAGGATGTTTTGAAACACCGACTTCGTGTCAGTCCTCACAGACCGACATCGATCTCAGCCCCGCATTCCGTGAAGAATGGGCTGCCATTCCCCAAGAAACCTTTCGGCACCTGACTGAACGTATGTCTGCGAGAGTGGAAGCTGTCATCAAGGGTAAGGGTGGGTCAACACGATACTGAATACAATCATTACCGATGAAGAGTGCCACGAACTTGTATGTCATTTTCAATCAGGTGCCCGGATACTTTTGATCTCACAGTGTATTTCGTTCATTTGGAGAGCATGTCCTATGGTAACTGAAGGATTAAAATCTGCGTTATGTAGCAATACAGTTTGTAAACTAAGCATTGATGCGGCTATGCAGTCCTCTGGTCCCCGCACCATATTCCCTTCTGTCTTAGAACTATTCACGTCACAGCAGGCATTTAAGGAATTCTAATGTTTTTAAAATATCAAATGACGTCATTCTGACGCATCCTGCGCGTGTTCCCAGAATATTCAGGTCTATGATCTCGAAAGCTAGGTATGTTTTTTGGTAGTTTTAGGTCTCGGATTAAATGATCTAGATCGCTTTGAATTAGTCTGTGACTCAGTTATTGGTTCAACTGCAAAATCACAATCCTCTGGTGTTGAAGCAAAGGGTACCGGATAGACAGTTTTCTCCGTTTTGGCGTCATCAACATCCGCTTCCAGACTTTAAACCCCTTAGTGAGTTTGCTGCCAGGAGATAATAGCAATTATTTAATGACTGGCGGTCTCCCCACAAGTCATAGGGTTGGCAAAGGGCATTGAACATCCAGTTTTTTATGGATTCATATAAATTTACTAAACAGAAACTGCAGCATATATAAAATGCCCACGGTTTGTCTTGATCACCTAACTTCACTCCAAAACAACTGATGGTAAGTTGTCTTCATTAGTAAAGTAATATGGCGCTTCTGTGTGGAAATGTTACGTTTCCCCGGATTCAGTAAAACTGATCAGGACAGTTCATGCATTTACGTGATATCATGGCTTTTTTGCCCAGACCGGTCACAGATTGAAACAATAAAAGGAAGTTTTTAATTTCTCTGAAAGGTCTGCAAATAAATAATGAATTAAAAAAAATTACATGACTCTGTCCAGTCACATTATTGTGATCACCTGTCAAAAGCCTGGCTAACCACCTTTGGCAGGGCGGACCGCTTCGAGACTTGCAGGGAGACAGTCAATGAGGTCCTGGAAGGTACCGACAGGGATGTGGAGCCATGCCTATCAGTGCTGTCGCCATCTTCGCTATATTTTTCTGTTGAATATCCAAGGCATGAACAGCCCGATCGATGTGATCCCACAGGTTCTCAACTGGATTTGAGTCTGGGGAGTTTGGTGGAAAGGGGAGTACGATAAATACATCTTGGTTGTCTTCGAACAAAGGATGTATATTCCGATTTGCATGACACGTTGCATTACTCAGCTGTTAGACGCCATCGTCCCGAGGAAAAACACGCTGCACGTGGGGTTTGACATGAACCCCAAGGATAGATACATATTTGCGTTGATCCGTTGTGCCTTCCAGAATGACAAGATTACCCAGGAAATGCAACGAAAACATTCCTCAGTCCACAACGCTACTTCCTCCGGCCTGAACGCTTCTGGCGATTGTTGCAGGATGTTTGCTTTCAGACTTTCACGCCGTACACGCAGACAGCCACCTGACATCTGTAAAGACCACTGTCGGCACTCAGTGGACGTCCAGCTGCAGTACTGGCATGCAGATTCCAGTCTTCGTCGCCGATGATAAGCAGTCAGCATGGGTGCATGAACCAGGTGCCTGCTGCGGAGGCCCATACGCAGCAAAGTATGCTGAAAAGTCGTTGATGGGACACTGTTGGTAGCCCTTTGGTTCATCCGAGCCATCAGCTACTCTACAGTTCCAAGTCTATTCGTCTGTGTACAAATCTCTGCAGCCGTCGTTCACCCTTGTCATCTATGGCGCGTGGTGTACCACAGTTGCCACGGAGTCTCTTTAGCAGAGCCCCATTTTGCCATGCACAGTATACGAGTACTTTAACCAAGGCGTCACGCGAACAGTTTACAGAATTAGGTGTTTCGGGAATGCTTCCAACCCTGCCTCGAAAGACAATGATCATGCCCTGTCGGATGTCAGGTAAATCGCTCTGTTTCCGCATTACTTCAATGACTACACTGTTTCTCCTCCCTCCCCCCCCCCCCACCCCTCCTATCTCTGTATCCCTTTATCTGCCTTCCACTGCTAGTGCTGCCATTTGCTGTCTGTGAGTGGTTATTGCATGTTGACATCGAACGCAGGCGGAGGTCACATTAATGTGATAAAATCGTGTATAATACTCGTAGCAAGACGCAATCAATACCTGCACTGCGCGATAACAACGGTGAAGTCACCGATGACAGTGCCACTAAAACAGAGTTATTAAACACGGTTTTCCGAAACTCCTTCACCAAAGAAGACGAAGTAAATATTCCTGAATTCCAATCAATAACAACTGCCAAGATGAGAAACATAGAAGTAGATATCCTAGGTGTAACAAATCAACTTAAATCACTTAATAAAGGCAAGGCCTCCGGTCCAGACTGTATACCAGTCACGTTCCTCTCGGAGTATGCTGATAAAATAGCTCCATATTTAGCTATTACATACAACCACTCCCACACAGAAAGATACGTACCTAAAGACTGGAAAATTGGTCAAGTCACACCAATACCCAAAAAGGGAAGTAGGAGTAATCCGCTGAATTACAGGCATATACCACTAACGTCGATTTGCAGTATGGTTTTCCAACATATACTTTATTCGAACATTATGAAGTACCTCCAAGAAAACGATTTATTGACACATAGTCGGCACGGATTCAGACAACGTCGTTCTTGTGAAACACAATTAGCTCTTTATACTCATGAAGTAATGAGTACTATCGACAGGGGATGTCAAATTGGTTCCACATTTTTAGATTTCCAGAAGGCTTTCGACACTGTCCCTTACAAGCGTCTTCTAACCAAACTGCGTGCCTACGGACTATCGCCTCAGTTGTGCGACTGGATTCGTTATTTCCTGTCAGGAAGGTCACAGTTCGTAGTAATAGACGCAAAGTCATCGAGTAAAACAGAAGTAATATCCGGCATTCCCCAAGGAAGTGTTATAGGCCCTCTATTGTTCCTGATCTATATAAAACGACATAGGAGACAATCTGAGTAGCCGTCTTAGATTGTTTGCAGATAATGCTGTCATTTACCGTCTTGTAAAGTCATCAGATCATCGAAACGACTTGCAAAATAATTTACATGAGATATCTCTATGATGCGAAAAGTGACAATTGACCCTGAATAAAGAAAAGTGTGAAATTGTTCACATGAGTACTAAAATAAATCAGCTAAATTTCGATTACGCGATAAGTCACACAAATCTGAAGGCTGTAAATTCAGCTAAATACTTTGGGATTACAATTAAAAATAACCTAAATTGGAACGAGCACATAGATAATATTGTGGGTAGAGCAAACCAAAGACTCAGATTCACTGGCAGAACACTTAGAAGGTCCTACAGGTCTACTAAAGCGGTAGCTTACACCACACTTGTCTACCCTATTCTGGAGTACTGCTGTGCGGTGTGGAATCCGCATCAGGTGGGACTGATGGATGACATCGAAAAAGTACAGAGAAGGGCAGCTCGTTTTGTATTATCGCGAAATAGTGGATATAGTGTCACGTGAATTGGAGTGGCAATCATTAAAACAAAGGCGTATTTCGTTGCGACAGGATCTTCTCATGAAATTTCAATCACCAGTTTTCTCTTCCGATTGCGAAAACATTCTGTTGCCACCCACCTACATAGGGAGAAATGATCATCACGATAAAATAAGAGATATCAGGGCTCGCACAAAAAAATTTAAGTGCTCGTTCTTCCCCGCGTGCCGTTCGGGAGTGGGACGGTAGAGAGACAGCTTGAAGGTGATTCATTGAACCTTCTGCCAGGCGCTTTATTGTGAATTGCAGAGTAATCACGTAGATGTAGATGTAGCTTCATACTTAGGAATCACAAACAGCCGCTCGCCCGACGAAAGATCCGTGCTAATGAACTGGGAAGTTACACAGGTCACACAAATACTCAAGAAAAGAAATAGTGTTAACAACAGACACATTTCACTGATGTCGATATGACGTAGAATTTGGAACATATACTGTCTCCCAAAATTGTGTTACCTCGAGGGAAATGAACTATTAACACACAGCCGAGATTCAGAAAATTATTTTATAGCTCTCTATTCACACAAAATAATGAGTGCTATCAACAGGGGATCATAGATTCCATATTTCTTGACGTCCAAAAGGCTTTTGACGCCGTTCCTCTCAAACGGCTTCCACAAATTGCGTGCCCGTGGAGTATCATTTCAGTTGCGAGACCGGATTCATAATATTCAGTCAGAGACACCACAGCTGGTAGTAATAGACAAAAAAATCGTAGAGTAAAATAGAGATAATATCTGGCGCTCCTCAAGGAAGTGTTAGGCTCCCTCTGCTGTTTGTAATCTACATAAACGATTTTAGGAGACAATGTGGGCAACCCTATTAGATTGTTTGCAGATGATACTCTCATTTATTGTCTAGTGAAGTCATTAGAAAATCAAAATCAATCGGAAAATGATTTAGAGATTATATCTGTACGGGACAAAAAATGGCATTTGACTCTAAATACAAAAAAATTTGAGGTCATCTATATGAGAACTAAAAGGAATATGTGAAGTTTCAGTTACAGGATAAATCACACAATTCTAAAGTCTGTCAGTTCAACTAAATGCTTAAGCATTACATTTATGAAAACCTTAAATTGGGGCGGTGACAAAGATAACGCTGTGAACTGCTAAAAGAAAGACTGCGACTTACCGGTATAATACTTCGCAGATGAAACAGCCCTACGTTAAGCTCGTCCGTCCTCTTCTGGATTGTTGCTGTATGGTATGGGATCCTTCCCACTAGGACTGACACAGGACACAAAAAAAGTTCAATGAAGGGAATCTCGTTTGTATTATCACAGAGTAGGAGAGAGAATGTCACGGCTATGAGACGCGAGTAGGGGTGGCAATCAGAAACGAAAATGTTTTTCGTCGCGGCGAGATCTTTTCCAGAAATTTTAATCACCAGCTTTCCCCCTAGAATGTGAAAATGTTTTTTTTTAATGCCGACCTACACAGGGAGATATGATTATCGTAATAAAAGAAGAGGAATCAGAGATCAGACGAGAGATTTTAGTGTTTTTCCCGCGTGGTTTACGAGAGATGGACGGTAGAGAAACAGTCTGAGATGGTTTGATGAATCCCCTGCCAGGCACTTAGTGTGAGTTGCAGAGTATTTATGCTTTCGTCGATAGCCTAATACATACACAAATTTATAGGGTCTTGGAAAATCTGCCAATATTTGTATACCTATGACAACGTATCGGCAACAAAATTCTATGCTGTGTAAGGTATACGTAGCACCACTAGAAGAAAAGTGAGGGTAGAAGGAGAATTAATAAATACGAAGAAAAATCGTCCTCCCCAAAAGTTACACCCGTAGTTTCTGGGATCGCTAGGCTGATCCCTGTCAATCTAGTCTAGACCTACGTTTCCACTTCGCAAGCCACCGTTTCTTGTGTGGCGAAATGCACTTCTCTTCTTCCCTTTTCTGTCCGCTGATGGCGCTTGGCAAGAACGACCAACAATAGACGTATTAGCTTTAATTTCTCTATTTTTCTCTCCGCGATCAGTTCGCGAGGCTTATTTTGAAGGAATTAATGTGTTTCCCGAGTCTTCTTGGAACGTGCGCTCCCGGAATTTCCACAGTAAACTTCTATGTGGTGCACAATGCCTCTGTTTAATGCTGGAGTTTGTTGAACTTTCGCGTAATATGGTCGCGCATATTAAACGACCCTGTGAGGAAACATGCTGCTTCTCGTTCTATATTCCCAGCATTTTCTACTAAATTAAACTGGTAAGAGTGCCATATTGATGAGAAACATTCAAGAATAAGTCTTGCAAGTGCCTTTCAAGGCATTTACTTCACGTAAGGATTACATTTCTTTCTGATCATTCTGCTGAATTTCAGTCCGGCATATGCTTTTTATGCAATTATTTCTATGTGGCGCTTTCGCTTTTATGGCAGTTAACACGGTTATTACTAGATATTTTATGGTTGTTATTGTTTCTAATGATTTATTACCAGTAGCGTGATCGTGCATTAATGGATCTCTTCGCCTGTTTCTGCACAACGCATTACGCTTATTTACGTTCAGTGTGGACTGCCAGTTCCTGTATAGATCATCGATACTCTGCCAGTCTCCTAGCATTGAAGCCTTCATACAAAAATAGACAACCTCTGCAACCAGCGTCATATATTTTCTAATGACGTCCGTTACATCATTAATACATATTGTAAACAGTAACGGCTGTGTAACACTCCGTTGGGGTGCTCACGGAATTACCTTTATGTTAAGACCGTGTTGACTTTTATCTTTTTTGAAATATAGATCGAGGCATAAATCTGGTCAGATACCCGTTAAGCTCGTATTTAGTTCAGTAAACGACACTGTGGAACTGACGACTTTGCATCTGTAGGGAAGTGCAAAGGGAAGTACACTAAAAACTATATTTACTGGCTTCACATCTACAGATTCCCGGATCGTTAGTCATGCTTTTGCAGTTAGTCGATTCGAACTGTGTAAAAAAAGTCCTGAAAAATAATTCATCTTCCTATGAACACACACACCAATACATGAATATACCGACTTCATATGTAATGATTAGAGGAGTGGGATGAAAATGGGGGGGGGGGGGGGGGGAGGTACAAGAAGTGATAATGAAATGGCGTGGTTACTTTTCATTTTTCCGAGACTTTATTTATTCTTGTTCGTGATGAGTAAACTAAACCTTTCCTTATAACAAAATTTTGGCTTCAATTAAGATTAAAGTGAATTTCTATAGGATTCTGATTTATTAATATGCACTGCCTTTACAGTTTTAAAGTGTACATAAAAGACTTTTATTTTGTTTCGTAGGTACGTTTGATCGCTGTTTCCATCTAATAGAAGACAGTGGCAGCCAGGAAACGCGGGAAAAAAGGGTCCTGTTAAATAAAACTGGCGTCAGTAGACATCTGTCTGCTAGGCAGAGTAATTTCATTTTCCACTCGCATTACTACACACTAAGGTCGGATGACAGGTCACGAAATTGCACCCAGCAAATTCAGCTCTGCCGAAATTTACTCTGGTGTGAAAAAGAATAGCACGGTTGTCTTCACTACATGTTGCGTTATAATAACACAGGGCATCACTTGCGCAGACAAAGCGTTGAATAAACCTATGCTTCTTACCTTTGTTCCGGCCAGTTTTTCATTTCTTCTTACCCTATCTGCGTGTGTTTTTATGACTGCGTACTTCTTGCTTCCATCTCGTTTCATGTGTCGGCCTTCGAATGATCTAGAATTTTTGTTATTACGCCGCATTGCTACGTAAGACTAAAGGAGTAATATACTTGATAAAATTTTCTGGATTATTAGTAATCTGCTTTTCACAGGTACCAGCAACTACTGTGTAATTTAGATTACTTGGTACTACACTTCCACATCCACGTTGTATTTTTTGTCTAAAATATATGCATGGAGAAGCAGCGCAGAGCGCAGCAGTTTGTCGGGGTCTTGGTGTTCTGTTCCTGTTTGAGCTAGGAACATGAAATAAGTAAGTGGTTCAGCCCAGACCAGCGGCCACTTGTGTACCTATTCGAACAAATGAATTACAGTACCTACGTTGCAGTACATTAAGCGTGGTTTGAACGACGAATCGGAGCTGGTGCTCAGACAAATTACGCCAGCGGATTAAATCCTTTTGCAAAAGATTTAAATTGGGCTGAAATTAATGCTCAGCTAACGGCACTATTTGTACGCCCAAACACAATCACGCTTAAGTAAATATGGATTGAGGCGAGAGAGATGGGTCAAATTTCGCCCACGGTATATCGGACATTGATGTAAGTCTTATTTATTAAAAAAAAATCTTGCTTCGTTTGGATTTTACGAGCAAAAGACACGTTTTTCTGGGAGGATTTAGAAGCGCCTACTTCTATACTTCGAACTTGTACGATTCGGTTCAAACTTTGCACGAAGGATGAGTAAAGGTAAAATGAACATTTTTTTATCCAATAATCTTTATCCGTTTTTGAGATACAATGGTTTAAAGTCGATTTAACGTAGCACGGAAAATTCGTTCCTACGTGAAAGGGATGTGTGGAAAAGCTTCCGAGTGTATAAAATAAATAAAAAAGAACAGAAACTGAAAAAGACTTTAAAAGTGTGGCTTCATTCGGGTTGTAGGTGCAATAAAACACGTTATTTGTGAGTCTGTAAGTACGCAACTTGTGTGTTTCAGACTTGTGCAAATCGGTTCAAATTTTGAAAGCAAGTAGACAATACATGCAATTAATAGTCGTTCGATTGTTTCGTGAAAGCTTTACCCATTGCCACGGTATAGCGGTCTAAAGCTGCGCGTAAGACGCATGCAAAATCAGGTTTCAATTGGTAAATATATAGATATGTTCTTACGGTAGTTACAGGAATCGTCTGCAAAAATCTTTCATCACTCGGTTTTACGTGCGAAAAATCTTGCGCTTGCACATGAATCTTCGTTTCATTGAAATGTGTTGTATTTGAAGGGCTGCGTTTCGATATAATTAAAAACACTGATTGTTACACTTGATTATCTTTTCGTTGCTTATACGTAAATATGTTATTTGCCAATGCCTTAAAATCATCAAATATCTTTGGACGTATAAAACAACGCAGATACAAAACGAAAATAATGCTCACCCCTTACAAAACGATGAACCGTTGAATCGACCTTTTAAAGCTTTATCGATGACCACGCAGAAAATTAAACTAACACGAAAATTGCTACTAAAATAGTTGTCAGAAAGAGGTCTGCTTATTTCTAACCGATAGGAAACGTTTTTCTGCGTTTTATTCAAAAACTGCTATGCTATCTTGTAGAAAATTCTTTTGCGGGTAAAACAAGCTACAGTTCATCAGTTGTCGTACAGTATGGAGAAGTTGGTAGAGTTTTGTCGTGCAAACATTGTTCCGCAGTTCTTCTGATTATTTCAGCCAATCATACTCATACTTAATTCATATTGTTGCTGCCACATTTCGTGCCAAAATTAGACATATCAGTTTTTCTAGCGGAAGTTCGTTAATTTTCAATTTTTTCTATCGCGTACTTTAAGTAATTTTAAGATTCGAGATGGTAACAAGATCTATTCTTTTCTATAGGTTATTATTTTTTCAGTGAATCGTTCAGCGTCCATGTGGTGCAAGATGAATTACACGTTCCCCTTTTTCTTGTTTTGTTTCAGATGCAACATTTCATTTACAACAACATTCTGGGAATTTTTAAATATGTCGAAACGATACGTTCGCTCAGCTGGTAGGTAACTTAGATTGAACCACAGATCGGTGGGGTCCCCAATATGGTGAGCATATTTTGATCCATATGCTAACTGATCAACGGATTAAGTGATCAACCAGTTAAATGGCCACATCAATTTCAGTCAGTCAAATTAATGAAACTGTCATTGGTTCTTTTTGTGTCTTAAACATGCGTCTTCCTGCTGTTCGTCAAATCATTGGATGTAGACGAGCCAGCCTTTCCCAGGCATTGTTTCTCGCACTTAGTGGTTAATTAAAAGATACTTGCACCTTTTGTAATGGCCGATTGTAATTTCGTTTGGGTATTATTTCATCACACCTTTGGTCACATTGCTCTTGTAGTTCACTTTGCGGCTACTTTTAAGACGCACAGTAATGTAAAGTCTCATGCAGCTGTTACATTAGGAGAAAGCACTTTGTCATCCAGTCGCCGTTTGACCATTAACTCTTTTAATAGCAATGTGTAGACACGGAGACATTTGTACAATTTCCTAACTTTCTCATCAACCATGTGATCAGGTCTTTTTTGTATAATCATTCTAGATTTTTGTTCGCATCGTAAGTTTATCAGTGGAATACGGTCGTATCGTAAGTTCATATAAGTAGTTTAAACTATTTGCATAGAGTATTACACAAATTTCGCACAGTATTTAATATTTAGTTCGGTACCGACTTTATGTTTGCTGTTACTTTGTGCACTGTATTAGGTATTTATGCTTACTTTTCGTATGTTTGCACATACAGTTCAAGCATATATGAATAAAATGTGTGTAACTGTAAAACAAAAAATTGAAAAAAATAGTAAAAATATGAAACAAATTTTTAAAAATAAAAAAGATAAAAATATTAAAAAAATAAAATAAAAAATAAAACAAAAATTTGCTGCAGGCATGTGTCCTTCATCTGTTGGTGAGGCTTGTGTGTTCTGACGACACAGTTGGCTGTACTGGACAGGTCCAGTCATATTAGTCACCTAGTTGTAGAGAAGCCAGACTGACGATGTCCAACTCACCCAGCGTCGTTCGAAGGACAATAAAAGAAATGTATACCATATCAGTCGTTGCTCCTGTCAACAAATATCTACACCGATTGTCAGACTATGACGGTCTGTTGTCAAAATTACGGTAGAGTAAAAGTTAGTAACTAGAATGAAAAGTTCCTCCATCATAGCCCAAACACAGGCGAATATGACATGGGTAGAGTGCGGGGTTTAAGCCAGGGGAATTAGCTTTTTGACTTACCTGGCAGCTTCAAACGTATGTGGATCAAAACTTCACATGTTCGCCCTTTTTTACGAGTTAACCGTACATCCCTGGCCCAGTGACCTCTCTGAGCTGCCATATGTTGGTACACCTGCATCTTGCAATTTATAGGCTAAAGTCCTAGATCCTGTGCCCAAAATCCAGAAGATTCGCCAGCCACAGTAAACACTATGTAATATCATATGGCTGAAGAGCACACGTTTAATAGCTAAAACTGTTTTTCTGGGAGTATAAAATTTCTTGGGTGGATTTGATTCTGGGGGAACGGTAAAACAATTTTTTGATTTCTGGGTGTGTGTGGGGGGGGGGGAGGGCTTGATTATTTCCCCAACGGGACTATTTCTTCTCCATACCTACCCCATGTTACATGTATGGGAAGAGGTGTGGAACAAAGACACACAAATTTATCTGCTTCTAGAGAGTAGGATCCATGTATAATAAGAAGTATCTGGGAGTAAGGGTTCAAGTATAATAGGAAGTATACAAGAGTGTGGGTGCATGCACGCTTAACTTTAACGACACAATGTATCATGTTGCACTACATGACAAATGCCATGATGGCATGTGTCATGTTACACGACATTACATCATGTTTTATGTTATTTTGCTTGACACTTGCATTACATTAAATAACATGGGAACAAATACTAATAAGTAAAAAGAGAGCGAATATAACAAGATGTTTTGATTTAAACGTCTGAGAAGCGTCCAGGTAAGTCGAAACGTTAGTTCCCCTATTTCATATCCCTTACACTGTCCAGGACACATTCGTCTTATTTTCTGCTTCGATAGGAACAATTTTGATAATGTTATCAGACTATATTCGAGCCACATTCAGTCATAATGACAACGACATCAGGGAGCATTAGTGCTGGATTCAACTCCTCGAGCAATTTTACTGATGTTCTGAATTTTTCATTCCTCCCTATTATTGATTCCTCGACGAAACAGCTGCAGTTCATTCACGTACTGTTTTCAGCACTAACTCGTAATTATAGACTGTTACTTCTCATTAGTGGCACTTACCTTCAGTAGTAAATATAATTTACTTGTCTTTCTCTGCAATTAAATCCTACTCGTGATAATTTCAGACACGTAATTTAACTTTATATTTCATTAAACTTCATCTAGGAATGAAAACCAGAAGAGTGTTAAATCTTAAGTCTTTATTTGCTTTTATTTATCTCCCATTTAGAGTTGCGGTCTAGTGGTTTCTATTCAGTACATAATTGACGTAGTAAATTATAGGATTACTGGTAATATTGGCAGTATTAGAATGACAAGAAACATAGATGAACGTGCGAGAGAGGAAATGGGAATCGACAACTTCCCGTTGTTTTTTATGTGTTCCTTTGGCATACAATTAGAACTGCACGTCGTACAGTGTTAGTCCATTGTGTATTTTGTGTCCTTACAGAAGTCAGTTGCATTTTGTAAGTAATAAATATTCGTTGATTGCGTAACTTCTGCGCTTTTATGTAACCATTACTATTACTTACCATGCAAGTGCAATTTACATACGAAAATATACAAAATCTATATAACTATTGTTGTTATTTTGTACTCAAGCGAATTTTCTACATCATTATCAAAGGCAAGAGTTTTCTGTTACTACTGATAAGTGTGAAATTTGTTAGTGAGTAACAGAAACATGTTTTATATAATCTCGACAAATTATTGAAGCCATGTTTGATATGTTTTTCTTTTGCATTTTTTATAATAACTTAAATTTTCTTGAGGAAATTGTGTTTTCCAGAGCTATATGACAAACCTGTGTTTTACTGCAACAGCCTTCAGTTTCACGTTACAAATCAACAATTTTCGATTGAGACCCGAATCAAAATTAATTTCAATTTTGTTACAAATGCTGTTTATTCATAAGTAGGAGATAAGGGGATAACTATGTAGAACGAAATGTTCCATTGGTCACATGGTCCTTTATATACCATCACGCAGTTTCTGTACGGTTCAGGGTTTGTAGGGTAATCTACTAAGACACTGATTGCGTACATACATAAAGTGACCGAAATGAGGTAACGCTTGATACATATGCAACGTACCTAACGTTCAGGTAACGCGATTACGATCTTAACTTACCAAGGCTACTAGGAAAGCTACCGAAATCTACGCTTACTTATGGTAGTCTGTGGCAGCTTATGGTGATGTTACAATTCTCTCACTCTATTCTTTTGCAGATATATTTCCTTCTTCTGTTTTTCTCTATAGGATGTCTGCTTGTTACCAGCGGAAACTTGGATATAGATCTACAATACCTTCTTTCCACTCTTGTTCATTTCCTGCTCTTTTCTCCTCCGTAAACGTTGCTTCCCATTATCATGCGCTCGTCGAATCCCGAGAACATCTTCAGTATTGTATCACACCTTCAGCAATAATCTGTAGTTGCTCTATCGTATATTGTACCCTGTTTGTGACACGAGCATGCAAACTTGCACTATGTTTGGTCGAATTCATTTCTTAGCTTCAAACATCGTAATTTCAGTGTTATATTACTTAAGAAGTTTTACACTATGGTACAACTCTTCGTACACGAAACAAAGCTGGAGGAGCAAATGGAGTGCTAGTCAAGAGTACCCTGGACAGCTAAAACGACCATTTCCGCTTTCTCTGCCAAGGCAGCTACAATAGAATATACGTTGCGTGCTGATTATCTATCTTTCACTTCTGCATATCTGTTATATTCTTGTGTTAACGATTAGGTTTATTGCAAATTATGCTACGATTGGCCTTCTGTTTTTGTGTTTTCATTGTCTTTCAGATAACAGACGTGAACAATACTGCATTGTGGATTCTTTAGTTGTTGGTGTGTTTAGTGCAGTACCGTGTCACATCACCTCTTGAACAGATTAATGTTTCTGCTACCCCTACTATATGTTGCCCTTAGGACAACTTTAGTTGTTATACACTGCATATAACAACTAGAGTGCTGAGGGGATGTAAAAATAAACGGTTTTGATGAGATAAAAAAGTTTCAGGCACACCGAATGAATGTTTTATAGATGTTGCTGAAAATATCCGTTAGCATTAACGCACAACTGGCTTCTACGTGCTAATGATTGTCCATTACGCTCAAAACAACCGGGTAAATGGATGTCGCCTTCAGCAATATTTCTAAAACAATATTCATCAAACGGTAGCTTGAACAGCGTCTCTGAAGATCAGTAGCTCAGAACCTAGCGTAGAAATGGGGAGCATGTGACCTTTTTTGTCACATAAGGAAATGTTTCTTTCTCCTCTTCTAAACAAACAAAAACTATATATACGTACACCCTCTTAATTTTGTGGATAAATGAGAGATTACTTTTATTTTGACTTCATGATAATTTGAGTTGAGTGAATCTTCGCTAAGTAAGGGCCTAGAAATCAAAATTTCTGGATTTCATGGTTTTGGTTGGTCTGTATATGAAAAATAACACACTGTAGCTTTTACGTTATTAGCTGTCACAATAAATCCATTTGTCTTGTTCATTCTACAAGCCGAGCTAAATAGAATATCTTCTTTAGCAGAACCACATATACTAACGCCTAGCAGTGTCGTTATTCTTGTTGCACATTGCTTTACTTTTTATCTTCAATATATTTTACAAAGATGTCTGTTGATTATTTATTAGTGCATGTTCAGGATGTGAATAAAGAAACATGGAGGGACCACAGTTTTACTTAACCTGCTGAATGTTGCTTCGAGTACAGTCGATTAGTCCTATCGAGCTTTTGAGTAATGCCATTGTTCCCTTTCTGTCACCCACATTAGCCGTTACGTACATCTTGTTGAAATTCAGTTTACGTATGAAGTTCGTGGCTCTATTTATAAGACAGAGGGCATTATTTCGAGCCTACTTCATCACTTAATAACAGTCAGTCGTTTTTAGTTAAGAATACGACAAATTTATCGACACTCTGAAGAGAATTTCTCTCGGAAAGTAATTGCGAGATGAAAACAGTGCAGATTAGTGTGTTAAGAAGATAAAAATACCAAGCAATGCATCGATCAGACATCTGGTTAGGAGATTGCCGGTTGGAGATTTCATTATTTTTAAAGTGCCAACAACATTGAGATCTGCATCGGACAAAGCTTCAAATTGAAGAGTTAAGGGAAATAATTTATCTTACGCTAGTTTTCACTCATCTTAAACGATATTGTAGGAAAAAAAAACTTATACTGATGAGCCAAAACGTTATAACCACCACCGAACGCGAGATTGAATCCCGCCTGGTGAAGATGCGGCCACGTGACATGCTAAGGAGAGTATATATATGGCGCTCAGAAATAGCCTGAAAAGCTTGTAAACCTGTTTCTCGGTAGGCTGCACTGAGAAATAAGTGATAGGAAAAACATACTATACTTTGCGCCTTACCCGAGTTAATCAGCACTGAAGTAGCCAACCAGGCAGTTGCACACACAAACTCAAGCTGGACAGTCTTGTGCTCTGTCGTCTATGGCACGAGAGCAACTGACACTAATTTTGTCTCGTGGGTCGCTTAAATATATGCTCACAACCACCTGATTTGTTAACTTCAATGTTGATTAACTAGGAAACGGAGCAACGAACGTTTTTTTTTTTTTCTTAACAGTTATTTCTCATCACAGTCTGCCCAGCAGCACCATCATAAGCTGTTCATACAGTTTCTGACCACGCTGTACAAGCTGAGGAGAGACGAATGTTGAATCGTTATACCGACGATATGGGCCGCAAATGGTGAAAAGCACTTGAAATAAGCAACTTACAAAGGTCAGATGGTTTTTGTCCGGTGTCTGGGAGCGAGCATCTCTGAAACGACGACGCTACATTAATGCTCATAAATTAAGGATAATGCTGATACATGCAGAAACAACGCTCTGGTGGGCGGTTTGCGGGTTTAAATCACCTCGGGGTATGACCATATGGTACATTTGACTTGCGGTCGTCTCTCAGTGAAGTTCGCATCAGTCCACATAAGCAGAGGTGTATTGGTGCATGTCAGAGTACGGTGCAGCGAGTGAGTGTGCAGACGTTGTCAGACGTGCTAATGGTGACTGTGTGTTGAAAATTGCTCAAAGAACACTTATTGATGACATTACCAGAGTTACAATACTAGAGCGACTGGAGGCTGGTCAAACCCAGCAGGTCGTAGCACGGGCCCTCTGTGTGCCACAAAGTGTGACCTCAAGATTATGGCAACGATTCCAGCAGACAGGAAACGTGTCCAGGCACTTCGCTACGGGACGTCCACAGTGTACAACACCACAAGAAGTCCGACATCTTACCATCAGTGCCCACAGACGGCCACGGAGTACCGCAGGTAGCCTGGCTCGGAACCTTACCGCAGCCACTGGAACAGTTGTCTCCGGACACACAGTCTACAGGCGACTGAACAGACATGGTTTATTCGCCCGGAGACCTGCAAGGTGCATTCCACTGATCCCTGGTCACAGGAGAGCTCGTAAAGCCTGGTGTCAAGAACACAGTACATGGTCATTGGAACAGTGGTCCCAGGTTATGTTCATAGACGAATCTAGGTATAGTCTGAACAGTGATTCTCGCCGGGTTTTCATCTGGTGTGAACCAGGAATCGGATATCAACCCCTTAATGTCATTGAAAGGGACCTGTATGGAGGTCGTAGTTTGATGGTGTGGGGTGGGATTATGATTGGTGCACGTACACTCCTGCATGTCTTTGACAGAGGAACTGTAACAGGTCAGGTGTATCGGGACGTCATTTTTCACCAGTATGTCCGCCTTTTCAGGGGTGTAGTGGGTCTCACCTTCCTCCTGATAGATGATAACGCACGGCCCCACCGAGCTGCCATCGTGTACCTTGAAACGTGAAGCGAATGGAGTGGCCTGCCTGTTCTCCAGACCTAAACCCCATGAGCACGTCTGGGATGCTCTCGGTCGACGTATCGCTGCACGTCTTCAAAACCCCTAGACACTTCAGGAGCTCCGACAGGCACTGGTGCAAGAATGGGAGGCTATACCCCAGCAGCTGCCGGACCACCTGATACAGAGTATGCGAACCCGTTGTGCGGCCTGTGTACGTATGCATGGTGATCATATCCCATATAGATGTCGGGGTATATGCGCAGGAAACAGTGGCGTTTTGTAGCACGTGTTTCAGGACGAGTTTCTCAACTTATCACCAATACCGTGAACTTACAGATCTGTGTCGTGTGTGTTCCCTATGTGCCTATGCTATTAGAGCCAGTTTTGAGTAGTGCCACGTTGTGTGGCACCACATACTGCATGAGCATGAGTGTGTTTGACTGTTCGTGTGCTACTGTCGTAAGCATGTATGGAAGTGGTTGGAGAACGGTGTCACCACGAGTAGGCGATAAGGTGTTGGATGTCTACACTCACCACAGAACTTAAATGTCAGAAGCTTGCTCGTCCTATAAAGTAAGATACGTGACGATCTTTGGCATGTTGTGACGACAGATTACATTGCTAGTGCAGTCGCAAGTGCTTCGGGGCATAGCGTGTAGGGTACACTGTTGAACATGGTGTTCCGCTGGAAACGACCCACATATTTTCCTAGTGTTGACATGAAATCGTCAACTAAGATTCCAACGGACAGGTGATTAAAGAGATTAGATCGTATATCAATGAAAATGTATCGCCTGGTGGGATGAAGTACGTTTCTTGTTGCTCCATGTCGATGGACGTACTTGGATTGCCGTTAATCAAGTGAACGGATTCTCGAACTGTTTACCGAGCCTTGTATGGAGACTGGTGGGTACAGTATCATGATACTTACTTTCATGGAACCTGTGGTAGAGATCTAAGGCACTATGTCAGCTATGGAATAAATGAAAATTATTGCTGACCACCCGCAACCACTAGTACTTGATGTCTTCCTGGATGGCGATGGTGCCTTCCCTGAGGATACTATCACAAAGTCATTTCATCCATGGAACAGAAAGAGCTGTAAAGATGAAATGACTTTGCATTAGGTTTGAAACTTGCTTTGCTACTTATCAGTCATTTTATAGTATTGGGGAAATGATCAGAAATTTTTGTTGCTGCATATTGAACTTCTTTATAACAACCGAGAGCTTTAGTAATAGATAATAAAGGGTATTTTTTCCTCTACTGTTGTAGGTATGGTAGTCACTATTCTTAAACTGTGAAGGACTATTTATAAAGAAATTCTTTACGAAATATATATATATTCTGATGGTGCAGTTAAAAGGCCTAACACCCTGAAGAGGAGCCTACGTAACGACCACAGGTAAACAGCACATATTAATCTCACAACTTGCTTTTGTGGAATCAGTACATTCTTTCTGAGTGATCAGTTGACCTCAGAAAACTATTCTGTAAGAAATTATCGAGTGAAAATATGCAAAATATGTTAGGAAGTTGTTTCGCTTGTTTCTAAGACTAACAGCTATACGAAGAGCGAAGGTAGCTGAATCTAATCGTGTGATCCGAACAGTAGTATGCTTCTTCCAGTACCCAGTTTTCATCGATATTATTTGTCACATTCTACACTTTTTACTGTCCGCTGTTCAGCTGCTCCACTAACTGCTGGTATGTCACTATATGTGGTACAGAACTGAATTCAGAGTAGTTTTCCCAAATTAAGAGTCCATTTTCAGAAAATACGTAATAAGTGTTAGACGAACATCATTAACGATTTCTTGTGTTGCTTCCACTCTAATGGGATTCACTATTATCACCAGTATCTTCTTCAAATAGAATGAATGTTAAGTGGAATGCCATTAATATGTATAACAAATAGGAGTGGACATAAATTTGAATCCTGCGTGACTCCGTTTTTGATTTCTCCACAGTGACTAAAATTTTATCTCCTTTCAACGTCATTTGAATTGCTCAGCACAACTTTTGCAAACTGTTATGCTTGATTAAAACCAGTTGTATGTTAAATCATAAATTTGGTAAAACTTAAGTTTTTCTAAAAGAGTAACATGATCGACACACTCAAAAGAATTTGAAAGATAGCAAAAAACTGCACTTCTCTCCTTAGAGCACTTACTCCATCCACAGCCGGCATCTCCATCTAGAATCAAGTAAATTAAAATCTGTGCAATTTATTTGGGGTTACTGTATGTAAATTACTTGATTATTTTACTCTTACTTCTGAACAGGTGGATGTTGGAAGAGTTCAGCCTGCAAATGCTTTGAATGTTGCTACTGCCACTAATACTACTACTACTACTACTACTACTACTACGACTACTACTACTACTACTACTACTACTAATAGTAATAATAATAATAAGGTGTAAGCTGCACAGCAGTTTAGTAGCTGTTACATAATTAGTGTTGTGTTGTCTTGTGTTGTAAATTAGTTATTTATTGTTGCAAAGTGAATAATGAAATATTTTTTAATCTACTGAGAGAACTTCGTACAACTCGGATATGAGATGTGTCTCAACTTTCCTATCATAGATGCTTGTGTGTAATGAATGGAGTGTATGAGTAAGCTGTTGTTAATATATTCGTTTATCAAGTTTAAACCTCCACCATATTGTATCACGCGTTAATTCTATTATTTGAAAAAATGTAATTATTGGTAACCTAGTAATGAGTACTACAGTCTTACGAAATAATGATAATAGTAATGATCTTTTAAAGAATAATTTAGTTTTGTGTGTGAAACGCGGTTCAACTATTTTTACTTTCACTGCTCAGAAAATTTAATTTCAGTCCTCTGGAAATAATTAACCCGAGATTGGGAACCACTGTTATAGGTTATCATCCACAAAAAAACTGCTTGTACAAAATTTTTTACCGTCCACATTTTATATATGTTGCAACTCCTCCTTCCTCCATGCCCGCTCTAAACGCAGAAATGCTAGTCTATAATCGCTGACATTTAACTTCATGATCAAATGGTTCAAATGGCTCTGACCACTATGGGACTGAGGTCATCAGTCCCCTAGAACTTAGAACTACTTAAACCTAACTAACCTAAGGACATCACACACGTCCATGCCCGAGGCAGGATTCAAACCAGCGACCGTAGCAGTCTCGCGGTTCCGGACTGAAGTGCCTAGAACCGTACGGCCAATGCGGCTGGCTTAACTTCATGACCTCTCTGGTGACATGGGATTCAGAGAGGTACAGAAGAACTACCACTTCAAATTTTCCACACCTTGTAGACATACAAAGAAGTCATCTGCCTTGCTTCTCAGTCGCCTAATGTTCTGGTGAAACAAACGATATTTACATTTCTGGAAATTTTTGCATGTATTATGGTCCTGTTCTGTTACACTACTGGCCATTAAAATTGCTACACCAGGAAGAAATGCAGATGATAAACGGGTATTCATTGCACAAAATTAATATACTAGAACTGACATGTGATTACATTTTCACGTAATTTGGGTGCATAGATCCTTAGAAATCAGTACCCAGAAGAACAACCTGTGGCCGTAATCACAGCCTTGATACGCCTGGGCATTAAGTCAAACAGAGCGTGGATGGCGTGTACAGGTACAGCTGCCCATGCAGCTTCAACACGATACCACATTTCATCAAGAGTAGTGACTGGCGTATTGTGACGAGCCAGTTACTCGTCCACCATTGATCAGAAGTTTTCAGTTGGTGACAGATCTGGAGAATGTGCTGGCCAGGGTAGCAGTCGAACATTTTCTGTATCCAGAAAGCCCCGTACAGGACCTGCAACAAGCAGTCGTGCATTATCCTGCTGAAATGTAGGGTTTCGCAGAGATCGAATGAAGGGTAGACCCACGGGTCGTATCACATCTAAAATGTGACGTCCAAAGTGCCACCAACGCGAACAAGAGCTGACCGAGACGAGTAACCAATGGCACCCCATACCATCACGCCGGGTGATACGCCAGTATGGTGATGACGAATACACGCTTCCAATGTGCGTTCACCGCGATGTCGCCAAACACGGATGCGACCATCATGATGCTGTAAACAGAACCTGGATTCATCCGAAAAAATGACGTTTTGTCATTCGTGCACCCAGGTTTGTCGTTGAGTACACCATCGCAGGCGCTCCTGTCTGTCATGCAGCGCCAAGGATAACTGCAGCCATGGTCTCCGAGCTGATAGTCCATGCTGCTGCAAACGTCGTCGAACTGTTGGTGCAGATGGTTGTTGTCTTGCAAACGTCCCCATCAGTTGACTCAGGGGTCGAGACGTGGCTGCACGATCCGTTACAGCCACGTGGATAAGATGCCTGTCATCTCGACTGCTAGTGAGTGATACGAGGCCGTTGGGATCCAGCACGGCGTTCCGTGTTACCCTCCTGAACCCACCGATTCCATATTGTGTTAACAGTCATTGGATCTCGACCAACGCGAGCAGCAATGTCGCGATACGATAAACCACAATCGCGATAGGCTACAATCCGACCTTTATCAAAGTAGGAAACGTGATGGTATACATTTCTCCTCCTTACACGAGGCATCACAACAACGTTTCACCAGGCAACGCCGGTCAACTGCTGTTTGTGTATGAGAAATCGGTTGGAAACTTTCCTCATGTCAGCACGTTGTAGGTGTCGCCACCGGCGCCAATCTTGTGTGAATGCTCTGAAAAGCTAATCATTTGCATATCACAGCATCTTCTTCCTGTCGGTTAAATTTCGCGTCTGTAGCACGTCATCTTTGTGGTGTAGCAATTTCAATGTCCAGTAGTGTATACTTTCTTCCAAATCTGTCTGTCTATAAGCTGTCTAACCTAAAAGACGTGCGCCTCTGACACAAGAAATCACAAGAATATTGTCTTGTGTCCTTGTGGCCCTCCTTACACGCACTGCAAGATGTCCAGCTAATCTGACCTTCTTTCACTGATGCGGATCATAATTTGTGTACCCAGATCTCCCTATAGCAGCAACATGTACAGGGTAGCTTGGTCACGGCGCTGCTGGAACTCTACAAACCCTACACGAGTGTGTGCTGTTGCTGCTCCTACTTCCTCCAGGTCACCATTAATGCTATACTCTAAGTTGCTAGCCAGACTATTTCCTGCTCCTCCTGCTATCAGTACCTGATCGTATTCATCAAAGTCTGTCCATAAGGTTCCTACGTTCTCTGGCACCGGTCAAAATTTCGCATTAAGTTTCACTAAACTTGTAACCTGGTACTCTACACGTAGTCTTTCCCGTAGCAATTTGGGCTACATCCTTTTCCCATGATTGCTACCTAGCAGCAGGAGTCTTTCCTTTCTACGTGACTTTTCTACCGACTCAACCTTAAAGTCGTTACTACGAGTCTACTGCACTCTACTTTGCTCAAAAACTGATTAAGACTCATCCTGTATTTCTGTTAACAAGTCAAACTAACTGCTAATCGGAATTTGAAATTTTATTCGTGAGGTTTTCTCCTTCTCTTTAATTGCTCGTTACTATTTCACAGATCCCATTGTCTCAATCCCCCTTCAACATACCTAATTCAAACTCCGCCATTTCTAAATCTGCCTAACACACAATTCAACTTAAATAATGTAAGAATTAGTGAAAACTTATCTTCCTATGCTGGGCTGGGTGGCCGTGCGGTTCTCGGCCCTACAGTCTGGAACCGCTACGGTCGCAGGTTCGAATCCTGCCTCGGGCATGGATGTGTGTGATGTCCTTAGGTTAGTTAGGTGTAAGTAGTTCTACGTTCTAGGGGACTGATGACCTCCGAAGTTAATTCCCATAGTGTTCAGAGCAATTTGAACCGTTTATCTTCCTATGAGTCGCGCAACTAACTTCCGTATGACAGGCGGACTTAAAGACGAGAATGCCAACATCACAGATATATTAACTGATTTTATGTTTTACATCGCGGAATACATGAAAGGTAAGAAAACTAAAGTAGCACGGTATTTTTAACAACAGTAGTGAAGAGACACTATCCAGAAATAATTGAAAAGCTCTGTAATGTATGCAAAACAATACGTAGCGTCCTACACTGCTAGTACTGGTGTCCAATGTCTAGCCAATACCATGCAAAATACGTGCTATGTTGGGTTTCGAAGGTGGATCAACACGCTGTTATGCCGGCAGCCGTAATATTTAGGCTCTTCAGTTTATATCAAGATGGATAAACTGCAATTTCCCAAGCGTCCTCTGGTGCGCAGGTTTAATCACCAAGCGACATCGTCCATATCTGATGTGAGAGCCAAAGTGACTGGGCACGATCAGCAAAGGTTGTGGAGTAGCGGGACTGAGGAGAACTAAAGAATTCACAATGCTAGCCGTGGAAGTCACGCTTAAAAGAAAAAAGAAAAATGCCGGGGGGGGGGGGGGGGGGGAACAAGAATTCAAATAAGATAGTTTGGAATATATTTGGTTCATAGACGAAAAAGTTAAATAGCTGATGAGGCATAAGTTCACTTATTACACAAAATATTTGCTTTTGATATGAATTAATTTGCATATGAACTGCAAAGCGAAATATTGTATTGAACTTAGTACGAGATTCTGCACCTCTGATTACAAGAGGGTATTCCGTCGCTCTCATACATATTCCATGCAGAACACTGTCAAGTACGATTTGGAAATTAACGTTTGTACACTCAGTTCTTTAACTGCATGGATGTCATGTAGAAACAGTGCCATCCAAGCTTACTCGGCATTTACAGGCTTCCAAACACATAAGAAACAATGGCTGAGCCATTCATTTGGCTCTCATTCTTCATGTGTCCTACCTGAATCTGATATGTAATTTCATGCGTAAATCCGCATTCTCATATAATTATCATTCCTAATCTATACCAGAATAAGTAATCGACTCAAATATTAAAAGTAGCTGATCCAAGTTTTGGAATGAGAGGTTTTTTGCTATCGATTTTGAAGATTAATCTCGGCCCTTGAAATAGAATTGACATTTTAGTTTCTGTTTCCTTGAACTAATGTGTTTATGCTTCATATTCTTGTCTTGTAGTAAAGTCTCGAGACAGCGTTATTACTGTCTCCAGAAAGGCAAAAGTATTCCCCGAAATACTCTACACAAAGCATAAATTTTGATAACTGCTGTGTACAGAAAAGTAGTTTTAGAAATTTAAAGAATAAGATAATTTAAATGATGTTTTGTGGAAGTAAGCTTTAAAAAGAAATTACAGCTTACGCTGTTAACATTGAGAGTTCAAGTTGCAATAACTGTAATTTCAGGATTATCTCATATTATCCAAACCGTTTCACACTAAATGGAAGTATCCTTTAGATCATCATAAGCTTTCGTAATCGGGCCTTATTTGTGCAGTTGGTTCATTCGCATTAAGCAGATTTAATACTTCAATGACCAGTCTACCCAAAAAAATATTGCTCTTTGGGAATGAAGTCCATACCATTCATATTTTGTATGAGTATTGTCCACTTTGTTAAGATAGTAGTATATCTTCGTTTGCCTCCGTTTCGTAAGGTTGCAGTCACCTAAAATTAGTATTTTGCTATTTACGTGATAACTTCTTGCACTCTTTATCTTACGATTAAGTTTTCTGCTTACGAATGGACGCCGAAAACGTTGTTACGTATATGTTTACACTTTGATCTTCGTTAGACGACTAGAAGATGAGAAATATAAGGGAAGTGTGGAAAATCCTTTAGCTATCCATCTCAAATAACATCAAGGCAGTTGTTGAACCTATTGTTCCGTACTGTCAACGGATCCTTTTCGACAATGCAGCATACCTTGCAGGAAGGTTCGGTACGTAGGCCTCGACATGGCCCATTCTTACGCGGTTAGGGGATTCATTCTAGTGCGCATCCTGCTCTTGTTTGGTGATGACAAAAGAAAACCTCAACCTTATTTCAAACAGGTACTCCATTAATACACTTAGGGGAAATCTGGGCGGAACGGAATACCTAATGTTTAACAATTTGTATAAAATAAGGGAAAGCAAGGAAACACTTCTTAAAGTTATAAGAAAACACCTTGTAGTGTAACCTAATGTACCTTATTTTAAAATTACTTAAAACAATACATTTTGCATTTTTTACAATTTTTCGCAGAAAGTCTTGTATATTTCCCGTTCCGCCCCACCCATGGGGCAGAATGGGATAAGGTTATTTTTTGTTAAATTATTGCATAAACGTTGAAGTTGAATTACGAATATCGTATTAAACTATGACAAAATGTTGTATAAAAGACAATTCAGACTAAGGAATGTGTAATTTAAACAATTAAAAAGACATTCTTTAAAATAAGAAAATATTTTAATGTAATTCTGAAAAATGTACAATGCTTAATAACCACCAAACCACTAACTACTAGTCCTTTCAACAATAGTCCCAAATCAGTATTTCCTCTCCGTCTTCACTGTCTGTGCCAGCACATGAATTGTGTGCCCACTTGTAACACCTCTGGCATGCGACCAGTCCTCATTAGAAAAGGAGTAGAACTCCCCACAGTAGAGACACTCAGCATCCTCTCTTTCTGATTTTCTCTTCTCCATCATCTTCTACCTTTTATTATTCTTAAGGTCTTTGATCTCCTCTGGTTTGGTTTTTTGGGTGTACAGTTTGACAATTTTTCCTTAAGTTGCATTGCACCTGACGTCTCTGTCCTGACATTCTTCATATTTGTGCACCCTCCTCCTTTCTGTAGGCCTACTTTACGTGCGACAGCATTCTGCTGTTCGTTCTTATAAGGAGAATGTGTTAATACGACGGTTTTTCCTTTTCGTCTTGTAGTCCGCTGAGTATTTTGACAGATTAGTGGGATTGGAATGACAGCCTCGGGCGATATCTGGAAAGCTGAGTTGTTCGGCGAACATAGCTGGTTGGGAGAGTCTAGCACCCATGAACATCCAGGCTGGGGGTCAATGATTGAGCCTTGGTCAGTCTTAGTCGTAGGCCTATTAGTGGCAGGTTCAGTAGACATTAGAGAGCCTGTAATCGCTGCGTTAGATTGTCCATCTGTAGAGTTTTGTAGTCGAACTGAATATCTGTTGGCGCTGATGGGAGGTAGTCTGCGTCTGAAAACATGTTCAGGTCAGACGGCCATATTCCAGTTCTCTTAAAGCCATTTATAGCCGTCGGCATCGTTTCAGCTCGTAAAATTGCGGCCCAAATAGCGATGATATTTGGAAAAGAGTGATAACTTTTCCTGGATGGATCTGTAGCCATTTTTTTAGCTCTCCACTGTAATAACAACTCAGGGACTTGAAAAACCTTACGTCCAGGGGTTGTAATTTATGTGAAGTGTGTGGCGGTAAACAGAGGAGGACCACACCATTGTCTCTAGCCATATCAAGCAGCTCCATGTTTTTAGTGTGAGTTGAATATCCATCAACAATTAGAAGCACAGGTGATTCTTTCATGGCCTTAGAACATCCCACAAACTTTCTAAACCATACTAGAAATAATTCGCTAGTGATCCACCCTGACGGGTGAACTTCAGACCAGCCTCTTGGAGACAATCCAAGCTCAGATTCTTGTTTCTTCTTCTTCCTTGGAGAGATAAGCATGGGCGGCATGTATAACCCAGATGCAGACATGCAGATGACTGCTGTAACCGTTTCTCCACGTTCTGAAGATGTTACTGCTCATACTTGCCTTTTGTCCTTAAGTGCTGTTATTTTTGACTGACTTTTGGGATTAACTGTCAAGCCACTTTCATCACAGTTGAATATTTTGTCAGTAGTCAGCTTGTACTTATCAATAACATTACTGAGAAGAGAGTTAAACTGTGAAACTGCTACTTTGTTGAATCCCATTGCTCGAGCACCACACGTATTTTCTGGCTTGTAAATAGACAGTGTAGGATGCCCCGTAATAAATCCTTTAACTCAGTCTTGTCCAGCTAGACAAGTTTGTTTGTCAAATCTGTGTGGTAGGCCATTTCTTTCAGCTAGTTGATAGGCTAGCGATCTGAGATCTTTCATTGTTAGGCCAAAAAGTCTGCTTTCCATTGACTTGAGATATGTTACCAGCTCATGTTCTTGTTCTGCAGTGAACACCTTTTCAAATTTCCCATCTGATTTGTCAATAATCTAGTCAGGATTATTCGTAGCCTTACGCACATATCTTTCCAATGTTGATTTCGGTACGTTGAACTGCTTAGATGCTTTTAGAATCCCCATTTGGGAAGATGCAACGGCTGAAACTGCCATTTCCATCGCTTTTACGTCCCATGGCTGTCTATCAGTCTTTTTCATGTACGTTTGCACCATCTGGAACAGCAAGGGGGAAAGAAAATATATAGTTTGCTTTCTACTTGCATTAAAATATGACGGGGCAGAACGGGACACTATGCCATCGTCCCGTTCCGCCCCAAGAGCACTTTTGAGGTTAACAACTTTTATGGAGTGTAATAACTGACGTATTTAAACGCATTAAATAACTGGAGAATAACAAATTCCATGCACGTTAAGGGAATGTGTCGTTTTAGGGTATACAATTAACAATTAACGGCTTACCTGGCGTTGAAATTCACCAAACGTTAGAACAACGCAAGCGGTAACGTGACGGGCAACAATTCACTTAGATCTTGCACTTCAAACTAAATCAAAATGGCTGCCCTGACTTCCCTTCCATTCGGAGAAATAGTTACATGCCCATGCAACGAGTTGCAGCACTGTCCAGTCTAGAAAAGAGCAATTTCCCATTGTGCCCCGCTATTCCGTACTGCCCCGAGTTCCTCTATAGGTGGTGGTGACTTCAGTCTACCCCTGACATGTTGATGAAAATAGATGTTTAAAGTCGATGGTAGGCACAAAACATCGTCCGAAATCATACCAAGTACTTTCTCCAAAAATTATTTGCCACAGTTAGTTCAGGACCCCACTCGGAGTGTAAGTGATTGCGAAAACATGCTTGACCTCTAAGTAACAAATATTCCTGAGGAAATAGGGAGCATCATGACAGATACAGCGGTTAGTAACCACAAGGCCGTCGCAGCGTGAATGAAAATCCTAACACCGAAATCTACCAAAATAAATGCATAATATATGTATTTAAAGAAGCAGATAAAAATTCGCCTGACGACTATCAAAGAGAAAGTCTCTGCTCCTTTAATGCTATGTAAGTGTAGAACAGATGTGATTCAAAGAAACAAAATCGGTGGCGATTGAGAGAGTTATACTGAACAAGTTAATAAAATACGGTAATGATCCTCCATCGTACACAAAATAAGTAAAAAACACTATTGCAGTAGTAATGGAAAAAGCATGTCAAATTTAAAATAAAAAATCTCCATGGTTCATGTCGTTTCACTGAAGCTCGAAACTTCAGTGCGAGATGTTTTTAATGGTTTCCACAACTCTGTCTCTAAATCCGTCCAAAAACCCGAAGAGATCATGGTCATACGTAAAATACATCAGCAGCAAGACATAATCAGTACCTCAACTGTGCGATACTAGTGGTAATGAGGCAAATGACAGTGCCCCCAAAGCGGGGTTACCAAGTGCGATTTCCCGAATTTCCTCCACATAAGAAGGCGAAGTGAAAATTGCAGAATTTGAACGAAGAACAGCTGCCTAAGTAAAAATCCTAGTTCTAGCGAAGCAGCTTAAATCACTTAACAAGGCAAGGCCTCCGGTCCACATTCTCTAGCAATTATGTTCCTTTCAGAGTATGCTCATACAATAGCTCCATGCTTATCAATCATATACAACCTCTCGCTCGACGAAATATCCGTACCAAGTGGCTGGAAAGTTGAGCAGGCCACATAAATACCCAAGAAAAGAAATAGCAATAATGTGATGAATTACAGACCCATATGGCTGACGTTTATTTCCGGTAGAATTTTGGAACACATATTGTGCTCGAATACTATGAATTACCTCGAACTTAACTGTCTGCTGACATATAGTCACCACGGATTCCAAAAATATCGTTCTTGTTAAACCCAGTTAGCTCTTTATTCGCACGGATTGGTGAATGCTATCGACAGGGGATCTCAAACATTTCTAGATTTCCAGAAGGCTTTTGACACAATTTCTTACAAGAGACTTCTAATCAAACTGCGTTACTATAATGTATCGTCTCAATTGTGCGACTGGATTTGTTTTTCCCTGTCGGAAACGTCACAGGCAGGAAAACTGTAGGATCATCCACATGAGTACTAAGAGAAATCCGTTGAATTCCGGTTACACGATAGACCATACGTATCTAAAGGCTTATAGTGCAAATAAATACCTAGTAATTACAATTATGAACAACTTAAAAATCTAATGCTCATATAGATGATGTTGTGAGGAAAGTAAAGCAAAGGCTGGGATTTTTTTGTCAGAACACTCAGGAAATGGAAGAGACCTACAAAAGACATTGGCTGCACTACGCTTGTCCGCTCTCTGCTGGAACATTCCTGTGGGGCATGGGATTTTTAGCAGACAGGATTGACGGAGTAAATAAAAAAGTTCAAAGAAATTTAGCTCGCTTTGTATTATAGCGAAATAGGTAACAGAGTGTCATGGATGCGATGACCGAGTTGGGACGACAATCATAAAACCAAAATCGTTTTACGTTGCGGCGATATTTTTTCACGAAATTTCCATCACTATTTTTCTCCTCCTAACGCGAAAATATTTTACTGCAGCCATCCTACATAGGGAGAAATGACCATCAGAATAAAACAAGAGAAATTAGTGCTTGTATGGAAACATCTAGTGCTCGTTATTCCCACGTGCTGTTCGAAAGTGGAACAGAAATAGCCTAAAGGAGGTTAGAAGAACCATTTGCCAGACACTGAAGTGTAAATTGGGGAGTTGTCATGTGGATGGTGAATTAGATGTAGACAATTTATTACCTTAAGAGGACTCGAAGTTGCTACCGTCAGCGTTCGTTAGCGACTTCAATTACGTAGGGGGTTTGCTTTTGGGTTCTAAACAATGCCTGGACCGGTCCTAAACAACTTCTAGCATCTAACCCTTAAAAAAAAAGATTAAGAGCTTTATTATTATCTTGTGTGAATCGCTGCCCCAGCATAGACATTTTCGTTCTGGGTTAGCGCAGTTAGTCTTATTCAATCCTGCAGGGTGACCAAAATAAATATAGCCCGAAATGTGAATTGTGCTTTTCGTGGCACAGAAATCTGAACAGCAAAGAGATGGGGCAACATCACACATCCCATATCCAACACTCGTGTGAGTTTATAAGTTGACGTGGCAGCGAAGGGAATAAATTCTCATAGTCTTTAAGACTGCCTGCGGTTTTTACCTGTGGGAGAAAAACGAAGGTCAGATTGCAACACCAAATGATTTAATGTGATAAGTCGCTGTATGAAAGGTAACAACACAGAAATAATTTCGTAATAGCAATTGTGAATACACAGAAGTATTATTATTTGTACTATGTTTCCTTATTTTCTATGAAAAGCGTGTACATTTATCGGTATACTACATCGCTGGGATTTGGTGTATTGTAACTGTTGGGAGTAGGATAATTTCTGACCAACTGCTCTGTAGAACAATCCGTCGACACGGGCAGTCTGCTCTAGAGGGAATTATGCACCTCTGGGCGCCTGTAGAGTGCAGTCGATGGAATGTTGGCGCTCGCGAGTACATGTGGGGCGCGCATATTACACTGTATGTCATTAAAATTCCGACACTACGAAGGCGGCATACAACAGACGTATAATTGGCATGCATTGTAATACACGCTTCAATATGCATATTATTAAGCATTAAGCGCACAACATAGGAGTAACGGCATTTATACGGGTATATAAAGAATGATTACTCATTCGAATAATGGTAGTTTGTGAAAAGACCGTATTTTGCTTCGTTTATGAAAGCACAGCTCGGAATTCGACGACGTTAGGAAGATACGCTAAGGTAACTGCAGTTTACCGTTCTGTGGCACTACTGATTGCGTCGTTGGGGTCACACGACTACCATGCAAATATGGAACCTATGAGTTCAGGAGAGCCATTATCAGTTCCACGTCATCTCTCAATGGCCCCACGCGACTAGAGCCCGAGAGGGAAGACTTCGCTCGGCTGTGAAGGTTCATACAGCTGCGTCAAGTACCTCGTGTGTGCTAAAGAGACTATTTTGGAGGAAGAAAAATATCGACACAGACATTGTGACGAATTCTGGAGCACCACTGACAGTCAGCGCAGCTACCATTGGTTACGGTTTCACTTACCGTGGCAGCAGGGAGAGGCGCAACGACAGTGGTGCGGACGACGACAACAATGAACACAAAAGTGTTCTATATATAGTACCACAATGTGTGGAGGTTCTAAGGAAATCGGAAATTGCCAGGTTGCAGACGACATCGTCATAGCGGCCTGGCACCTGGTGTTATTTATTGTATGGTGTGCCATTAGTAACACAACAGCTGTATCTCGTAGCTGGTTGTTCGAACAGCAGTCGTTACATTTGTGGTGTACGAGGGCTGACTGAAGAGTAATACCTCCACCTTCGTAACTCTTCAACAGTTGGCAGCATTGGTATGCGGCAGGTACTGCCTTCTTCCGTAGCCTCTTCGCTACAGCTCCAGTTGGCGGCAAGCCTTTGCATTGAATGGTTGTGTTGTTACAGTGTAAAGTATGGAACCCTGCGCAAACGGTCGGTCAATGCGATTTAAGATTAAAGCAGTTTGTGGTGATTGTGTTAATGTGAGTACTGTGCGTCGTTGGGCGAGTAATTTTAAATATGTTGAGGCGTGAACATCTGACCTACGTGACAAACAAAGAGTTGGACGACATGTGACAGCAGCCACCCAGTTTCACAAGCAAAATGTTGACAGATTGATCCAGGATGATGTCGTATCACTCAGGGAGAAATTGCAAGCAGAATCGGCGTTTCACAAGAACGTGTGGGTCACATTATTGCTTTGCTTGGCTATCGGAAGATTTCTGCACAATGGGTACCCCGGATGCTGACTCCTGAAATGAAAGCACACAGACTTGAAATTTGCCAGTAACTCCTCTCCCGTTACGAGAATGAAGGTGACGGCTTTCTCCATTCAGTTGTGACAGGATACGAAACGTGGGTACACCATATTACCTGGAGACGAAACATCAGTCTGTGGAACATCGATACAAAGACTTACACCAGGAAAAGAAATTCAAGACGCAGCCATCAGCTGGAAAAATCATAGCCACGGTGTTCTGGGACGCAGACGGTGTTATCCATGTTGATTTCCTTGATCGTGGAACAATAAATTCAGAGCATTACATCACAACGTTGCGAATTCTGAAACGACGGCTAACAAGGCTCCGAAAGGAGAAGGGAAATGTTTTCCTGCAGCATGACGATCCCAAATCATACACTTAACCTGCCACCACAACAGAACAGCAGAGACTGAATCTCACGATCGAACGGCATCCTCCATACTGTCCAGATTTAGCACCGTCTGACTTTCAACTGTTCCCAATAATGAAAGATGATCTGCGGGGACATCATTAAACTTCTGATGAAGACGTTGAGAGAATTGAGAGACTGTGGTTGCGGAAACGAAGTGTCGACTTCTTCCGTGACGGCTTCAGAAAACTTGTTCATCGTTGGCAGAAATCTATCCAACTGGCTGGTGATTATGATGAAAAGTGAATACTGGTAATTAAAGATAACATTATAAAGATTATTTCTGCGTTTGATTTATTAAAATAGTCCCATCCAAACCCAATTAACCGCGGTGGAGGCATTACTTTTCATTCAACCCTCGTATTAAGAACGGTGGCAGTACCCTTCCTTCGATACCTGTGCCATTTTATATTTTAACGAGATAACGCATGACCATAAGGGGTTGTACAAAAATATGGGAACACAGCGAGAAATGCATTCTTGAACATAAATCCAGATGGAAGTCAGGGTCCAGGATACGCTGTTGTATTTGACCACGAACGGCACCCGTGCCATGTTCGCAATACACTGCAAATATCAGTGATGGTCAGAACAATGTTTTGAGTTTTAGTGAGAGAATTTTATGGGAAGTATGTGAATTCGAACGTGGGCAAGTTGTTCGTTGACGTATAGTGGATACTTTCGTAATCAAGGTAGCACAAGTGCTTGGTGTTGCAAGGGGCACTGTATCGAGGATTTATATCGCATACAGGAAAATGCAAAGACATCATCCGCTGGGTCACAATGCGGCCGAAAGTTTGTGTTGGTTGATGGAGGCGGATGGTCACTGAAGAGGACTCTGACGAATAATAAGAGGACGACAGCAGCAAAAGTCGCTGCAGAATTGAATGTCGCACTCGCGAACCCTGTATGTAAGGAAATAACACAAAGTGAGCCCCATAAGCAGCAAAATTCAGGCGAGATGCAGTTTCAAAACCACTCACTATCTCGTAACAGGAAAACGTGATGACGAAGTCATAAAAGCCGTATTATGGAGAAATAGTAGAAAGTCTTGTTTCACACTATTTCCATCTTCTGACCGAGTGTGCGTCCGAAGAGTGAAACATGGCGGGGCTTCAGTGATGATTTGAGCAGCCGTATCGAGGTATTCCACAGTAATACCAAGGATTATGTGACCATTTTGACTGATCAAGTGCTTCTCATGGTACAATATTTGCTCCAAGATGACAGGGTACCTGTTCGCACAGGTCACATCAACCAGGACCCGTTTCGTGAGCAGCAGGCAGAATTTTCGCATCACACAACACCATCAGAGTCACCAGACCTCAGTATTAATCAACCTGTGTGGTCTGCTTTGGAGAGAGGGGTGGGTGAACGCTGCCACTTCCATCATGTTACCTGAACTTGCCACTGTTTTGCAGTATGAATGGTGTAATATCCATAGAAAACCACACAGGACCTGTATTTATCCATTCCGAGAGGACTAGAAGCATCTTTGAATGCCAACTTGATTCATACACCGTATTAGGCATGGTAGTGTGTCGTGTCTTTCGTGTTTCCATATTTTTATCCAAACCCTGAATGTTGCCCTTGATGTTGTGACCTATCTCGATAGAGACGGTATTCGACTGTCATGTATGTTCTTTTTATCTGTGACCCACTGCAGACAACTTGTCTTGGTTTTAAATGAAACAACAAGATTTCTTTTGCCAGTCACTGTTCATTTATCTCCACGATGCGTTTCAAAGGTTTTCACGTTCATCATGAGGTGGATTTACATTTGTTAGTAAGACATGTTTGTATGTGTTTGTGTGTGTGTTGTGGAACTTATAGCACTGTCTAGTGCAGAAACAAAACACTATTTCAGAACAGGGTTTTCGTTTTCTTTAGACAAAAAGCTAAACGTATATCTACCGGAAAAAATAAAATAAGTAAAACAGAGTACCTCCAGTGATAACAGATTCCTTTCACTGTCGTAACATATCGCATGTATACTCTCATATTTTGTAAACACATATAGCGTGTGGAAACTATAAGGTGCAGTGAACATATAGCAGAAGAGAAATATTATCACAAAATGCAAAGAATATACAGCAAAAATATGTTGAAATGTGTGTGAATTCTTGAGGGGCCAAACTGCTGAGGTCATCGGTCCCTAGACTTACACACTACTTAAACTAACTTACGCTAAGAACAACACAAACACCCATGCCCGGTGGAGGACTCGTACCTCCGGCGTGAGAAGCCGCGCAATCACGAACATGGCGCCTCTGACCACTCTGCCACTCCGCGCGGCGATATACATAATAACAATGTTATTATAGAATAAGTTTTCAAGGCTTTTGGGGATGTTTGTTTTTAGGTGTGGAATACATGCGTTGGAATAAATATTTCAGGTGGTACACTGTTGGCCCACCCTTAGCCTTGATGACAGTTTCCACTCTCGCAGGCATACGTTCAATCAGGTGCTGGAAGATTTCTTGGGGAATGGTAGCCCATTCTTCACGGAGCGCTGCACTGAGGAGAGATGTCAATGTCTGTCGGTGAGACCTGGCACGAAATCGGCATTCCAAAACATCCCAAAGGTGTTATATAGGATTCACGTCAGGACTCTGTGCAGGCCAGTCCATTACATGGAAGTTACCGTCTTGTGACCAGTCCCCCACAGGCCGTGCATTATGAAAAGGTGCTCGATCGTGTTGAAAGATGCAATCTCCATCCCCGAATTGCTGTTTAACAGTGGGAAGCAAGAAGGTACTTAAAACATCAATGTATGCCTGTGCTGTGATAGCGCCACGCAAAACAACAAGAGGTGGAAGCCCCCTCCACTATAAACACGAACATACCACAACACCACCGCCTCCGAATTTAACTGTAGGCACTACACACGCTGGCAGATGACATTCACTGGGCATTAGCCATACCCGCACCCTGACATCGGGTCACCATATTGTGTACCGTGATTCATCACTCCACACAACTTCTTTCCATTTTTCAATCGTCCAATGTTTACTCTCCTTACACAAAGCGAGGTGTCGTTTGTCATTTACCGGTGTGATGTGTGGCTTATTAGCAGCCGCTCGACCATGGAATCCAAGTTTTCCCACCTCCCGCCTATCTGTCGTAGTACTTGCAGTGGACCGTGATGCAGTCTGAAATTCCTGTTTGATGGTTTGGATATTTGTCTATTACACATTACGACACTCTTCGACAGTCAGCTGTTTTTGTCCGTCAACAGACGAGGTCGGCCTGTACGCTTTTGTGCTGTACGTGTCCCTTTACGTTTCCACTTCACTATCACATAGGAAATGGTGGACCTAGGGATGTTTAGGAGTGTGGAAATCTCTCGTACATACGTATGAGACAAGTGACACACAATCACCTGACCCCGTTCGAAGTCCGTGAGTTCCGTGTAGCGCCCCATTCTGCTCTCTCATGATGTCTAATGACTACTGACGTCGCTGATATGGAGTACCTGGTAATAGGTAGCAGCACAATGCACCTATTATGGAAAATGTATGTTTTTGTGGGTGCCCGGATGCTTTTGATCACATAGTGTGTATTCCTTTATATAATAAGGTGACATGCTGCAACTTTAAGTACAATAATTATGTTGGCTACAATGGTAAAATTATACGTAAATAACAATTTTGGTTGTCTGGAGGCAGAGGGAGAGGAAGAGAAAGAGAAAGTGAGAGGGAGAGAGAGGGTGGAAGGAATGATTGGATGAGAGCAAACTTCCCAAAACAGGGATTCTTAAGATAATATCTGTTAAATGTAATTACTGCCTTAAGGTTGGAGTAATATATTGGGTAATGCTTTAAAATATGCCGATGAATGTACAGTTTGTTCCATTAGTTGACGTGCATATAGTTTTAAGCTGACAGAGGTACAAGTTGTTGGTGTGATGGCATATTTGTAAATGAGGTCAATCCCTTGTAAAAAAAAAAAAAAAACCGCTTTTTGTTGTGATTTGCCAACAGTGGCCCGCCGCCAGTCGCCAGCACTTAAGACTGGCGTAGACCTTAATCGGTATGGGATAATGACCCGTATTTGTCACGCAAGCTCTCATTCTCTCGATGGTCAACCTGGTTAGAACCATTGTTACTGACAGAGGTGGCATCCCTGAGTTGAATTTAACACCACATATACCACCAAAGAAACTCAATCATATTCTACGTACTATTCTCTCGTTCCCCCCCATGAACCATGGACCTTGCCGTTGGTGGGGAGGCTTGCGTGCCTCAGCGATACAGGTAGCCGTACCGTAGGTGCAACCACAACGGAGGGGTATCTGTTGAGAGGCCAGACAAACGTGTGGTTCCTGAAGAGGGGCAGCAGCCTTTTCAGTAGTTGCAAGGGCAACAGTCTGGATGATTGACTGATCTGGCCTTGTAACAATAACCAAAACGGCCTTGCTGTGCTGGTACTGCGAACGGCTGAAAGCAAGGGGAAACTACAGCCGTAATTCTTCCCGAGGGCATGCAGCTTTACTGTATGATTACATGATGATGGCGTCCTCTTGGGTAAAATATTCCGGAGGTAAAATAGTCCCCCATTCGGATCTCCGGGCGGGGACTACTCAAGAGGATGTCGTTATCAGGAGAAAGAAAACTGGCGTTCTACGGATCGGAGCGTGGAATGTCAGATCCCTTAATCGGGCAGGTAGGTTAGAAAATTTAAAAAGGGAAATGGATAGGTTGAAGTTAGATATAGTGGGAATTAGTGAAGTTCGGTGGCAGGAGGAACAAGACTTCTGGTCAGGTGACTACAGGGTTATAAACTCAAAATCAAATAGGGGTAATGCAGGAATAGGTTTAATAATGAATAGGAAAATAGGAATGCGGGTAAGCTACTACAAACAGCATAGTGAACGCATTATTGTGGCCAAGATAGATACGAAGCCCACGCCTACTACAGTAGTACAAGTTTATATGCCAACTAGCTCTGCAGATGACGAAGAAATTGAAGAAATGTATGATGAAATAAAAGAAATTATTCAGATTGTGAAGGGAGACGAAAATTTAATAGTCATGGGTGACTGGAATTCGAGTGTAGGAAAAGGGAGAGAAGGAAACATAGTAGGTGAATATGGATTGGGGGACAGAAATGAAAGAGGAAGCCGCCTGGTCGAATTTTGCACAGAGCACAACATAATCATAACTAACACTTGGTTTAAGAATCATGAAAGAAGGTTGTATACATGGGAGAACCCTGGCGATACTAAAAGGTATCAGATAGATTATATAATGGTAAGACAGAGATTTAGGAACCAGGTTTTAAATTGTAAGGCATTTCCAGGGGCAGATGTGGACTCTGACCACAATCTATTGGTTATGACCTGTAGATTAAAACTGAAGAAACTGCAAAAAGGTGGGAATTTAAGGAGATGGGACCTGGATAAACTAAAAGAACCAGAGGTTGTACAGAGATTCAGGGAGAGCATAAGGGAGCAATTGACAGGAATGGGGGAAATAAATACAGTAGAAGAAGAATGGGTAGCTTTGAGGGATGAAGTAGTGAAGGCAGCAGAGGATCAAGTAGGTAAAAAGACGAGGGCTAGTAGAAATCCTTGGGTAACAGAAGAAATATTGAATTTAATTGATGAAAGGAGAAAATATAAAAATGCAGTAAGTGAAACAGGCAAAAAGGAATACAAACGTCTCAAAAATGAGATCGACAGGAAGTGCAAAATGGCTAAGCAGGGATGGCTAGAGGACAAATGTAAGGATGTAGAGGCCTATCTCACTAGGGGTAAGATAGATACCGCCTACAGGAAAATTAAAGAGACCTTTGGAGATAAGAGAACGACTTGTATGAATATCAAGACCTCAGATGGAAACCCAGTTCTAAGCAAAGAAGGGAAAGCAGAAAGGTGGAAGGAGTATATAGAGGGTCTATACAAGGGCGATGTACTTGAGGACAATATTATGGAAATGGAAGAGGATGTAGATGAAGATGAAATGGGAGATACGATACTGCGTGAAGAGTTTGACAGAGCACTGAAAGACCTGAGTCGAAACAAGGCCCCCGGAGTAGACAATATTCCATTGGAACTACTGACGGCCGTGGGAGAGCCAGTCCTGACAAAACTCTACCATCTGGTGAGCAAGATGTATGAAACAGGCGAAATACCCACAGACTTCAAGAAGAATATAATAATTCCAATCCCAAAGAAAGCAGGTGTTGACAGATGTGAAAATTACCGAACTATCAGCTTAATAAGTCACAGCTGCAAAATACTAACACGAATTCTTTACAGACGAATGGAAAAACTAGTAGAAGCCAACCTCGGGGAAGATCAGTTTGGATTCCGTAGAAACACTGGAACACGTGAGGCAATACTGACCTTACGACTTATCTTAGAAGAAAGATTAAGGAAAGGCAAACCTACGTTTCTAGCATTTGTAGACTTAGAGAAAGCTTTTGACAATGTTGACTGGAATACTCTCTTTCAAATTCTAAAGGTGGCAGGGGTAAAATACAGGGAGCGAAAGGCTATTTACAATTTGTACAGAAACCAGATGGCAGTTATAAGAGTCGAGGGACATGAAAGGGAAGCAGTGGTTGGGAAGGGAGTAAGACAGGGTTGTAGCCTCTCCCCGATGTTGTTCAATCTGTATATTGAGCAAGCAGTAAAGGAAACAAAAGAAAAATTCGGAGTAGGTATTAAAATTCATGGAGAAGAAATAAAAACTTTGAGGTTCGCCGATGACATTGTAATTCTGTCAGAGACAGCAAAGGACTTGGAAGAGCAGTTGAATGGAATGGACAGTGTCTTGAAAGGAGGATATAAGATGAACATCAACAAAAGCAAAACAAGGATAATGGAATGTAGTCTAATTAAGTCGGGTGATGCTGAGGGAATTAGATTAGGAAATGAGGCACTTAAAGTAGTAAAGGAGTTTTGCTATTTGGGGAGCAAAATAACTGATGATGGTCGAAGTAGAGAGGATATAAAATGTAGGCTGGCAATGGCAAGGAAAGCGTTTCTGAAGAAGAGAAATTTGTTAACATCCAGTATAGATTTAAGTGTCAGGAAGTCATTTCTGAAAGTATTCGTATGGAGTGTAGCCATGTATGGAAGTGAAACATGGACGATAAATAGTTTGGACAAGAAGAGAATAGAAGCTTTCGAAATGTGGTGCTACAGAAGAATGCTGAAGATTAGATGGGTAGATCACATAACTAATGAGGAAGTATTGAATAGGATTGGGGAGAAGAGAAGTTTGTGGCACAACTTGACCAGAAGAAGGGATCGGTTGGTAGGACATGTTCTGAGGCATCAAGGGATCACCAATTTAGTATTGGAGGGCAGCGTGGAGGGTAAAAATCGTAGAGGGAGACCAAGAGATGAATACACTAAGCAGATTCAGAAGGATGTAGGTTGCAGTAGGTACTGGGAGATGAAAAAGCTTGCACAGGATAGAGTAGCATGGAGAGCTGCATCAAACCAGTCTCAGGACTGAAGACCACAACAACAACAACATTCTCTCGTTTATGCACAATAAGCAAAATTTAGTTATTTGGTAATCTTCTTGCTTAATGCTTTTCTTAGTCTTCACTGTAAATGCATTATAAGCTACTTGTCACGTATCTGGTAGTCTGTGGTCGCGGAGAGCATCATTGTCAGTCGAAAGGAATTCCATTTCAATTATAGCGCCGTTGTGATGGCACAGAGTAGTCCAAATAAGGAGTGTTCTGGAGAATGTCGTCTTTTGTGACACGACAACCTCACGACTACATCATTATCGTTCCCAGCATCGACTACAGAAGAAAAACGACTTAGATACTGTTGATAATTTGTACAGTAGCTTCCTCATTTATAATATTTCGGTTTGATTCAAATTTAGAATACGGGACGCTACATTCGTTCAATTATTCTTTATGCAGTGCTACTTAGGGTATGGTTCTCTTGCTTATTACTGTCTTTGAAAGTCATTATGATTAAAAAATAAATAAGTGTTTAAATTTTTGCCTTTCATATCACAAAATTAGATATAAAGTTTTGTTTGGCAAAGTTACTAATTATTTGAGCCTCTTTATTACAAGAATCATAACAAAGTGAAACTAAAAATAGATAAATGGATAAATAATATTATTGAACTTTAATTAATGGCTCTGAGCAAAAAAAATGGTTCAAATGGCTCTGAGCACTATGGGACTTAACATCTGTGGTCATCAGTCCCCTAGAACTTAGAACTACTTAAACCTAACTTGCCTAAGGACATCACACACATCCATGCCCGAGACAGGATTCGAACCTACGACCGCAGCGGTCACGCGGTTCCAGGCTGAAGCACCTAGAACCGCACGAAACTTTTATTAATATAAATTTCCTTGCCCTGTAGTTGTTCTGCGTGTGTTGCGTATTACCTGACACGCAGAGTTACTGGAATGTATTTCCTTCGTTGTTGTTGAAATTTTATAAAACATAGGCATAATCTACTGAATAATTTAATGCAGTTTTAGGTAGCTTACTTCAGTGCATTGCATAATGAAAGGCGTAATGTGTAGGGACGCTGCTTGCATTATAACGTATGAGTACTGACATTCAGTAATACACTTACCTATTGCTAGTAAGAACTTGTTTAGAAAGTTACAGATTAAAATGTCTGCATGTGAAACTTTGGATTTTGAAATCAGTAATGGATATTGTTTTAATTTCGAGTCCCACACAACACTCAGTAAAGCAATCGCGGTATCAAATGTCGAGATTAACTATCCGACATTCAATTGATTGAGAGAATGTAATAATGATGTTATTAGCTACTAATTTTAAGTACAACAAAATAACGCGTGAGCGCTGGAAACCAGCTCAGTACTAACGAGATAATTGCAACCCATATTAATTATTTACTGATTTCAGTTTTAACGTAAGAAAGCTGAGGGAGGGATTACTGTCATTTACGACGGTAAGTTGTACACTTTCCCTATTTCCTTTCGGCTCGTTTCGGAACTGGTGTCTTATTTCCGCCCAATTCAAGCGCACGAACGCGGGGTCTAGTACTATACAGTGAGGAGATAAAAAGGAATACTTTACAAGGTGTAATCGAACATTTTCCATCAACTGGAGGAACTACACAAGGGCAACGGAATCGCTGTTGCTGCCAACTCTCTGACAAAGGCTGCTATACACGTCGCGCCTAGTGCTGCGTCGACATCATTAGTGGCTGTTTACACACTAATCTACCAATGACAGGTCTCCTATTCATTAGCTGATGTAACCGATTTCCTGCCAGACTATAAACGTTTCCGGGATAGAGTTATTTAACCTAGCGACAAATTCATTTACGGATCTGGAAAGTGTTACAATAAGAAGTACCAGTCCGATATCTATAAACATTTGTGGACATGTTCTTCAAGTGACGGGTATTAAATGATTAAACAGCCATTCCAACTGGAACTTGCATCTATCGTCAACATCACCATGATGGGTGTCTCCCACAGGCACTAATACGCACCTGTATTCTTTGTTGCAAGAGAGGAAACAGCCTCCAAATATCTTCAGGAACTTCTTGTGCTGCCTGAAACACATGCTACTTTAGTTCATTAAGACTGCTGGCTCGTGGCTCGTAGGTAGAATAAGGGTACGTCTTCCCAAAGCATCCCTGATATACCCTTTTTTTTATTAGTTTTCTGACTGGTTTAATGCGGCCCGCCACGAACTACTCACCTGTGCCAACCTTTTCTTCTTAGAGTAGCACTTGCGACCTATGTCCTCAATTATTTGCTGGATGTATCCCACTCTCTGTCTTCCTCTACAGTTTTTACCCTCTACCGCTCCCTCTAATACCATGTAAGTCATTCCCTGATGTCTTTACGTATGTCCTATAATACTGTCCCTTCTTCTTGTCAGTGTTTTCCATATGTACCTTCCCTCGGAGACTCTATGGAGAACCTCCTCACTACTTACCTTATCAGTGCACCTAATTTTCAATATTCTTCTGTAGCAGCACGTCTCAGATGCTTCTGTTCTTCTCTGTCCCAGTTTTCCCACAATCCATATCTCACAACGATACAGAGCTGTGCTCCAAATGTACATTATCAGAAATTTCTTCCTCAAATTAGTGTTTGATGTTAGTAGACGTTTCTTGGCTAGGAACGCCCTTTTAGCCGACCGTAGTGGCCGAGTGGTTCTAGGCACTTCAGTCTGGAACCGCGTGACGCTACCGACGCAGGTTCGAATCCTGCCTCGGGCATGAATGTGTGTGCTGTCCTTGGGTTAGTTAAGTTTAAGTAGTTCTAAGTTCTAGGGGACTGATGACCTCAGATGTTAAATCCCATAGTGCTCAGAGCCATTTGAACCATTTCTGAATACCCTTTTAGCCATTGATAGTCTGCTTTTGACATCCTCCATGCTCCATCACCGATTATTTAGCTGCCTAGACAGCGGAATTTCTTAACTTCACCTACACTCATGTTCAGAAAAAAACAGAACACAATGGACGTCTAGAGACATGACGTTCATATTCAGAGGACATGTACATCAGTACCTCTGTTCAACATGTGTCCTGTAGCACAATAGGCACATGGTCCACCATGGGGCCTTATAAACATCCTCTCTCCCTCTCTCCCTCACACACACACACACACACACACACACACACACACACATACACAGAAATGCACAGACACCTGTGAAAGATTCAGAACAACCGCCAGGAACACCTTCAACTGTTCCACTGTCCGCCATGTTTGTTTTTACAAATGGTAAACAGTGACGGTGGCGGTGACAGCTCAATATATAATCTTTGACAGTGCTGAACACGAGGAAAAAGAAAAGAATCAATTAATTTCAGGCATAGCCATAACAATTTTCAAATCTTAATTTCGGCTCAAACAATTCATTTACTTTAAGGTGTAAGTGGTAGCAAATGGTAAACTGGGAAACAGTGAAACAAAACAGTCAATGTAAAAACACAATACATCAGAAAAACCACACCATGTGGTAAAAAGGTATGAATTCATAATTTTATGTGTTTTACCAGATATCTGTAATTGCGATTTAAAAACCAATAGATACATGTATACTAACAGTAAAGAACATTCTTTACCTTTAGCAGACATGAAACAAAAGTCCACTGAAGATGGTTCAACTGCAGTGAAACATGTTTGGGGTAAAAAAACAGAATTGTAGTTTGCTAAAGTCGGACCCTATCCAAAAACATCTGTATTCCATGCGTGTTGGCATCGACGCGTATGAGGAGCGAATGGCGTACTGTGTTATAACCCTCCAAGCTGCAGTCACCTGGTTCCTAAGTCACAGCGCTGAACCCATTGTTTCATCGTATCTCACACATTTAAGATTGGTGACAAGTCTGCTGATCTGGCAGGCCAGGGCTAAAGGTTGTGATCTGTGCTTGTACCCAATAGCACCTCACACAATAACGCCTTGAGCTGGCGCTGTACGTCTTGTGTGAATGCAGTCATTCTGATGCCGCTCTCCCTGTCTGCGGCGAAGCAAAATGCGGCCATCATTTTCAAACAAATAGAATCTTGTTTCGTCCGAAAACACCATCTGATGCCATTCATGTCCCCAGTTACGTCTTTCCACATATTATTACCTTCTAGCATATTTCTGCACATTCGTCAAAGCTAGGTGAAGAAGTAAACGACGCGAACTTAACCTATGCCGTAATAAATGGCGACAGACTGTCATTCTTGATAGTGTACGATGTGTTACACTGTTTCACATTTATGCCAGCGCCGAGAAAGATGCATATCTGTCCTTCAATGCTATTCGGGTGATGTGTCAATCTTCTTAGGGGGTAGTCTGAATGGTGCGATCTGACCCATCTCGTCCTAGTTTATGGCCTACTGTGAATCATTCGGCACACACCCATTGCACTGTCGAAACACTTCGTCCCACACGACCAGCAATTCCCTGAAAGGATGCAACACATTCTCTCACGCTAATAACGTGCCTTCTCTCAATTCATTGATTTTATGGTACGGTTCGCACATACGTCTGAGAGGTATGCTGTGCGTCTGCTCAAGGTACATTGGTCCATTACCTACGGTCTATAGCGACAACGAGAGACCAGACACGTTTTGTCGGTAGTTGGTGTTGCGCCACGATATCCATGTTGGCCTTGACTGCTGGAAATATGAACGTCCAATATCTAGTCGTTCAAGGTGTTCTTTTTTTTTTACGTGAATATACTTGGCGGCCACCAATTATGATGCTACGTTTCTCGCTGTTCTCATTCTTGCTATTTCTAATTATTGCTGTCTTTGTTCGATATTTTCTCGTTCCATATTTAGTACACATTAAACTATTGATTCAATTCAACAGATCATGTAACAACTACTCCACTTTCACTGAAGATAGCAAAGTCGTCAGCGAATCTTAATATTGGTATCTTTTCACCTTGAATTTTGATTCCATTTTTTATCCTTTCTTTTACCTCCGTCACTACTTCTTCCGTGTATTGACTGAACAGTAACGGCTAAGGGTAATATCCCAATCTTAAATATTTTTCATTCCGTGCACTTCGCTCTTGGTCTTCGGCTTTTATTGATCCCCCTCTGTTCGTGTACATATTGTACATTACCCGTCTTTTCATATAGCTTACCTCTATTTTTCTAACGATTTCAAAGATCTTGGATAATTTTTCTATGACTTTTTCCAGGTCGACAAATCTTCAGTCTTGCTTCCATTATCAACCACAACGTCAGAACTATCTCTCTCGTGCCTTTACCTTTCCTAAAGGCAAACTGCTCATCAGCTAACAGATCCTCACTTTCCATTCTTCCGTATATTTTGGTTGTCAGTAACTTGGATACATGAGCTGTTCAGCTGATTGTGCGCGTTTGTCGGCACTCAAAATCTTGGAAATTGTGTGAATGTACACTCCTGGAAATTGAAATAAGAACACCGTGAATTCATTGTCCCAGGAAGGGGAAACTTTATTGACACATTCCTGGGGCCAGATACATCACATGATCACACTGACAGAACCACAGGCACATAGACACAGGCAACAGAACATGCACAATGTCGGCACTAGTACAGTGTATATCCACCTTTCGCAGCAATGCAGGCTGCTATTCTCCCATGGAGACGATCGTAGAGATGCTGGATGTAGTCCTGTGGAACGGCTTGCCATGCCATTTCCACCTGGCGCCTCAGTTGGACCAGCGTTCGTGCTGGACATGCAGACCGCGTGAGACGTCGCTTCATCCAGTCCCAAACATGCTCAATGGGGGACAGATCCGGAGATCTTGCTGGCCAGGGTAGTTGACTTACACCTTCTAGAGCACGTTGGGTGGCACGGGATACATGCAGACTTGCATTGTCCTGTTGGAACAGCAATTTCCCTTGCCGGTCTAGGAATGGTAGAACGATGGGTTCGATGACGGTTTGGATGTACCGTGCACTATTCAGTGTCCCCTCGACGATCACGAGTGGTGTACGGCCAGTGTAGGAGATCGCTCCCCACACCATGATGCCGGGTGTTGGCCCTGTGTGCCTCGGTCGTATGCAGTCCTGATTGTGGCGCTCACCTGCACGGCGCCAAACACGCATACGACCATCATTGGCACCAAGGCAGAAGCGACTCTCATCGCTAAAGACGACACGTCTCCATTCGTCCCTCCATTCACGCCTGTCGCGACACCACTGGAGGCGGGCTGCACGATGTTGGGGCGTGAGCGGAAGACGGCCTAACGGTGTGCGGGACCGTAGCCCAGCTTCATGTAGACGGTTGCGAATGGTCCTCGCCGATACCCCAGGAGCAACAGTGTCCCTAATTTGCTGGGAAGTGGCGGTGCGGTCCCCTACGGCACTGCGTAGGATCCTACGGTCTTGGCGTGCATCCGTGCGTCGCTGCGGTCCGGTCCCAGGTCGACGGGCACGTGCACCTTCCGCCGACCACTGGCGACAACATTGATGTACTGTGGAGACCTCACGCCCCACGTGTTGAGCAATTCGGCGGTACGTCCACCCGGCCTCCCGCATGCCCACTATACGCCCTCGCTCAAAGTCCGTCAACTGCACATACGGTTCAAGTCCACGCTGTCGCGGCATGCTACCAGTGTTAAAGACTGCGATGGAGCTCCGTATGCCACGGCAAACTGGCTGACACTGACGGCGGCGGTGCACAAATGCTGCGCAGCTAGCGCCATTCGACGGCCAACACCGCGGTTCCTGGTGTGTCCGCTGTGCCGTGCGTGTGATCATTGCTTGTACAGCCCTCTCGCAGTGTCCGGAGCAAGTATGGTGGGTCTGACACACCGGTGTCAATGTGTTCTTTTTTCCATTTCCAGGAGTGTATATCACACTCTCATACATTCTGCATACCAATGGGAATACCAATTTTATTATCACTTCCCCAAATTATTTTAGAAATTACCATGAAATGTTATGTTTCCCTTCTGACTTATTCCATTTTAAATCTACCAAAGCTCTTCTAATTTCTGATTCTAATACAGGACGTACCCTCCCTTCCTGTTATGACATTTCTACATGCCGAACACTCCTTTCGACTATGGTTTCTTTCTCTATTTTTTCGCATTTTTCATGTAACAATTTCGCCTTAGCTTCCCTGCACTTCCTGTTTATTTCATTCCTAAGTGACTTTTATCTCCGTATTCTTGGATTTCCTGGAACATTTTTGTACTTCCTTCTTTCATCCTGAAGTATTTGTTCTGTTACCCATGGTTTCTTCGCAGCTATCTTGCTTGTACCTACGTTTCTCTCTCCAACCTCTGTGACTGCCCTTTTTAGAGCTGTCCATTCCTCTTCAAATGGACTGCCTATTGAGCTACTCATTGTCGCCATGTTTATAACGTCAGAGAACTTCAAGCGAGTCTCTTCTTCATTATTTAGTACGCCCGTGTCCCACTGATTCTTCTTGACTACTCTCGTAAACTTCAGCCTTCTCTTCATCATTACTAAATTATGATCTGAGTCTATATCTGCCCCTGTGTACGCCTAATAATCCAATATCTGATTTCGGAATCTCTGGCTGACCGTGATGTGATATAACTGAATTCTTCCTGTATCTCCCGGTATTTTCCAGTTGTACCTTGTCGGCGGCCGGAGTGGTCGTGCGGTTCTAGGCGCTACAGTCTGGAGCCGAGCGACCGTTACGGTCGCAGGTTCGAATCCTGCCTCGGGCGTGGATGTGTCTGATGTCCTTAGGTTAGTTAGGTTTAACTAGTTCTAAGTTCTAGGCGACTGATGACCTCAGAAGTTAAGTCGCGTAGTACTCAGAGCCATTTAGTTGTACCTTTTTCTCTTGTGATTATTGCACGGTACTCCCCATCCCCACCCAAATTTATTGCAGAACTCAGTTGTTCTCCTCTCGGATTCACACTACCAAGTTCATATCCTCTCGTAACGCTTCCATCTACTGCTTTCCCTACCACCACTTTCCAATCCCTCATTGCTATTAGATTATCATCTTCCTTTACAGACAAAATTATCTGTTCCCTCTCCTCGCATTCTTTTTCTATCTTTTAATCTTCTGCTTGCAATGTTGGTATGTAAATCTGAACTGTAGTTTTCGTTGTTGGTTCAATGCCGATTCAGATGAGAAAAATCCTGTTACTGAACTGCTCACAGAAATTCACTCTCCGTCCTATCCTGCGTGAGCCGTGCGTGGGTCGTGTTCGTGCTATCTCCTATTTAACACCCTGTTTTTTTCCTGCCGCCTCGTTTTGTTAATTTCAATTACTGGTGTCACTGAGTTGCTGCCGTGGCTGCACATGAGGGGATGCAGCAGCGCTTATCGATATAGGCCCTGTCGTATTATCTTTGCTGGACTGCTGTTACTTGCTGGTGTCGTGTGGCGTCGAGGGAGTTGGAACGCACCAGCAGTGCAGTTCGGAATAGGCAATGAAGTCAGTTTGAACGCACCAGCAGTGGAGTTCGGACCTGGCTGTCAGACAGTTGGGACGCGGAAGAAGTTAGATCGGATTGGAGCGGCGGTGAGGTTCGGATAGCCGTGACTCACCCGACCGTTGCCGGCATACATGGCTGGCGACGGTACTGGATGATCGTCGGTCGGTCGTTTTGTCGGTCGACGTGTATTTGACCGGCGATCGCTTATAGATTGGCTGTGTGTGCCATATCATAATTCGTCCTTGTTTTGCTCAGTCACTGCCGCTAGCATTGTCTAGTTTTTCGTGCAAGTGTTCGTGAAACTGTGTGTAGTTTATGTGGTTTGACTGACAAGTTATTTAAAGGTTGTCGGCGTACTGGCTCCGAATGGGTCGGTTGGCGTGGAGTAGCGAGGAAGGGCAGGATAGCTATCATTCGCCCGCCGATTGCCGACACACGCGTTTGAGTGCCAACGACCTTGCTTGGCCGTTTGTTCGGTCGTCTGATTAGACGACGTGTATTTGGGTCGTCCACCGCTTATGTGTTTCTGTGATCCGTTCTGGTTGTTGTTAAAAAAAATGGTTCAAATGGCTCTGAGCACTATGGGACTTAACATCTGAGGTCATCAGTCCCCTAGACTTAGAACTACTTAAACCTTCCTAACCTAAGGGCAGCACACACATCCATGCCCGAGGCAGGATTCGAACCCGCGACCGTAGCAGCAGCGAGGCTCCGGACTGACGCGCCTAGAACCGCTCGGCCACAACGGCCGGCCTGGTTGTTGTTCAAGTCTCAGCTGTTAGCATCGCTTGAGTTTCGGTGCAAGCCTCGATCGGAACTGATCTTTATCATTGGTCTGATGACTGCCTGTCGGTTGGATTCCCAGCGGATTGAAAATCGTGTTTGAACTCCAGCCCAACCCTCGAACATCTGAGGGCCCTTGGATGTACTGTCCTTTACTTTAAATTTGTTCTTGTTCTTTGTACTTGTATGGCTTCTAGCCCATTTCTTTAAAATTAGAGTTGATTTGCTCCTAAGGCCTTCAGCCTAGTTTAAAGCACTGTTTCACGTAAGCCCTTTGGCGTTTTAAAAATTTTAATGTTGTTGAATTTTAAGTCTTGGGCCTTCAGCCGATTTTTAGTTTGAGTTCATTTGCTCTTAAGGCCTTCAGCCGATCTGAATTTAACTTGTTTACTTCAGCCTAACTATAGAAGTGTTTTAAGATAAGGCTTGCCTGTTACATTTCTGATAATGCTTGAGTTTTAAGTTATTGGTCTTCAGCCGTTTTTAAATTAAAGTGGCTTTCAGCCGGTAATTAAGTCGCAAGGATTAAAGCTGTGTGTTTAAAAAAAATTGAAATCTTGTAATGTTTGATCAAATAATAAAGTTGTACGTTCAAGTCTAACTGACAGCTCTTGTTTTAGTCCCTTTCCAAAATTTAAACTACCTGCTCTGTCCTGCGAGTGTAGCAGAGCATTTCACTCCGTTTACATGGAATGGATTGGGTCCACTAGTCCATCATTTCAATCATTGACTGGAAATGGTTATCTTCGCCTACTTGGAGACCAACTGCAGCTATTTATGGACTTCATATTCCCAAACAACGATGTCGCGTAACCAGGCCACAGTTCTTTTCGATTGATTTAAAGAACATTCTGGACAATTCGGGCGAAGGATTAGGCTATCTAGGTCAACCGACAGTAAACCCATGGAACATTCATGAAACATAATTGAGAGACCATTTCGTGCACAAAAAGCTGCACTGGAAATACTTTCGCAGCTGTAGAGGCAGTATGGCTCCGTATTTCTGTTGGCGACGTCCAACGAGTTGATGAGTCCTGACACGTCGAGCTCCTGCACTACGTCGGACAAAAAGGGGTCCCACATGAGATTAGGAGGTACGACTTTTGCCACCTCAGCGTATTTTCCAGGTAAGTTTTAGGTCGCCTACTCGGCATTGTACGCTGACGGGTGGGAGTAGCCACTCCCAACCCAGCCCCCCTTTAGCGGATGAAGTGGGACAGACGCAGAAAAGGTGTTACGTTACAGCACGCAAGGCTGGCAGCGCCGCAGAAAAGGCGGCGGATTTGAGATAAGGGCTCAGCGGGCGTCAGGCGCCGCCGGTGCCACGTCCTGCGACTGCGTGGCGCGCGGGGGCGGCGGGGGCGGCGAGGCCTGTGATCGATGGGCGGCAGTCGCTTTGTGGGTCGGCACGCACCGGCGCAGCCACGCACGCCTGAGAGGTGCTCCTCTGGCGCACCGCGGCGGCTGGGCGGCTGGCTCGCGAGGCGCGCCGTTAACGGCCGCGTGTAGACGGGCCTCGCTGCCTTTGTTCCGATTACTGTTGCAGAGTGGCAGCCGTGCTGCCAAACGGTTAGCTTCTTTATAACTCGCATCTGCAAACGTAAAAAAATGGTTCAAATGGCTCTGAGCACTATGGGACTTAACTGCGGAGGTCATCAGTCCCCTAGAACTTAGAACTACTTAAACCTAACTAACCTAAGGACATCACACACATCCATGCCCGAGGCAGGATTCGAACCTGCGACCGTAGCGGTCGCGCGGTTCCAGACTGCAACGCCCAGAACCGCTCGGCCACTACGGCCGGCTGCAAACGTAAATTACACGGAAATAAAATTTGTTCAAATGTGTGTGAAATCTTATGGGACTTAACTTCTAAGGTCATCAGTCCCTAAGCTTACACACTACTTAACCTAAATTATCCTAAGGACCAACACACACACACCCATGCCCGAGGGAGGACTCGAACCTCCGCCGGGACAAGCTGCACAGTCCATGACTGCAGCGCCTAGACCGCTCGGCTAATACCGCGCGGCAAATAAAATTTAATTTGCTAAGTACACTGCCTGACATGAGATGTGAACTACCCAGACGAGATGGTCGGATGACAGTGTAACTTCGTACACATACACACCATCGCCGTATTATTAGGTGATTAGAGTTCCAACTCACTGTGACAAGCAGAACGGTCACCAGAGGACACTGTTCTGATTCGTTTTTAATGTTTTTACTAGGATCTGTAGGCTATAGAATGGTCTTGCACAGCGGCAGGTGTTGAATGGTCGTTATGGACACGAAAATACCGCCTGCTCTTGAGAGACATCATTATCAGTACCTGCCACTGGGGCCGCATTGTGCGCCTGCATTTGGCTGGCTGGTCGAATCCAGATTTGTAGGCCATTCGGATGCGGCAGTGGCCCGATGTTGGACTGTACAGGAAGGTGAGGGCAGGTGCTCTGGTCGTCAAGGTTCTGACCACCTCTGACCACCGCAAGGGAGGATCACCATTTACACTATGTTATCAAACGTATCCGGGCACATGGCTGAAAATGAATCACAAGTTCGCGGTGCCCTCCATCAGTAACGCTGGAATTCAATATAGTGCTTGCCCACCCTTAGCCCTGTTGACAGCTTCCACTCTCGCAGGTATACATTCAATAAGGTGCTGTAATGTTTCTTGTGGAATGGCAGCCCATTCTTTATGGAGTGTTGCACTGAGGAGAGGTATCGATGTCGGTCGGTGCGGCCTGGCACGAAGTGGACATTGCAAAACAACCCAAAGATGTTCTGTAGGATTCACGTCAGGACTCCGTACAGGCCAGTCCATTACATGGAAGTTATTGTTGTGTGATCACCGCCACAGACCGTATATTACGAACAGGTGCTCGATCGTGTTGAAACATGCAGTCGCCATCCCCAAATTGCTCTTCAACAGCGGAAAACAAGAAGGTGCTTAAAACATCAATGTGGGCCTATGCTGTGATAGTCCCACTCAAAACAAGAAGGTGTGCAAGCCTCCTCCATGAAAAACACGACCACACCATATCACCACCGCCTCCGAATTTTACTGTTGGCACTAGACAAGCTGACAGATGACGTTCACCGGACATTCGCCATACTCACACCCTGCCATCGAATCGCCACATGGTTTACCCTGATTCGTCACTCCACACAACGTTTTTCCACTCTCCAGTCGTCCAGTGTTTACGCTCCTTACACCATGTCGTGATGAGGCGTAGTTTGGCATTTACTGGCATGATGTGTGGCTTATGAGCAGCCGCTCGACCATGAAATCCAAGTTTTCCCACCTCTCACCTAACTGCCATAGCACTTGCAGTGGATCCTGATGCAGTTTGGAATTCCTGTGTGATGGTCTGGATAGATGTCTGCCTATTACACATTAGACCTTCTATTGTTGTTGTTGTTGTGGTCTTCAGTCCTGAGACTGGTTTGATGCAGCTCTCCATGCTACTCTATCCTGTGCAAGCTTCTTCATCTCCCAGTACCTACTGCAATCTACATCCTTCTGAATCTGCTTAGTGTATTCATCTCTTGGTCTCCCTCTACGATTTTTACCTTCCACGCTGCCCTCCAATACTAAATTGGTGGTCCCTTGATGCCTCAGAACATGTCCTACCAACCGATCCCGCCTTCTGGTCAAGTTGTGCCACAAATTTCTCTTCTCCCCAATCCTATTCAACACTTCCTCATTAGTTATGTGATCTACCCATCTAACCTTCAGCATTCTTCTGCAGCACCACATTTCGAATGCTTCTATTCTCTTCTTGTCCAAACTATTTATCGTCCATGTTTCACTTCCATACATGGCTTCACTCCATACAAATGCTTTCAGAAATTACTTCCTGACACTTAAATCTATACTCGATGTTAACAAATTTTTCTTCTTCAGAAAAGCTTTCCTTGCCATTGCCAGTCTACATTTTACATCCTCTCTACTTCGACCATCATCAGTTATTTTGCTCCCCAAATAGCAAAACTCCTTTACCACTTTAAGTATCTCATTTCCTAATCTAATTCCCTCAGCATCACCCGACTTAATTAGACTACATTCCATTATCTTCGTTTTACTTTTGTTGATGTTCATCTTATATCCTCCTTTCAAGACACTGTCCATTCCATTCAACTGCTCTTCCAATTCCTTTGCTGTCTCTGACAGAATTACAATGTCATCAGCGAACCTCAAAGTTTTTATTTCTTCTCCATGGATTTTAATACCTACTCCGAATTTTTCTCTTGTTTACTTTACTGCTTGCTCAATATACAGATTGAACAACATCGGGGAGAGGCTACAACCCTGTCTTACTCCCTTCCCAACCACTGCTTCCCTTTCATACCCCTCGACTCTTATAACTGGCATCTGGTTTCTGTACAAATTGTAAATAGCCTTTCGCTCCCTGTACTTTACCCCTGCCACCTTTAGAATTTGAAAGAGAGTATTCCAGTCAACATTGTCAAAAGCTTTCTCTAAGTCTACAAATGCTAGAAACGTAGGTTTGCCTTTCCTTAATCTTTCTTCTAAGATAAGTCGTAAGGTCAGTATTGCCTCACGTGTTCCAGTGTTTCTACGGAATATAAACTGATCTTCCCCGAGGTTTGCTTCTACTAGTTTTTCCATTCGTCTGTAAAGAATTCGTGTTAGTATTTTGCAGCTGTGACTTATTAAACTGATAGTTCGGTAATTTTCACATCTGTCAACACCTGCTTTCTTTGGGATTGGAATTATTATATTCTTCTTGAAGTCTGAGGGTATTTCGCCTGTTTCATACATCTTGCTCACCAGATGGTAGAGTTTTGTCAGGACTGGCTCTCCCAAGGCTGTCAGTAGTTCCAGTGGAATGTTGTCTACTCCGGGGGCCTTGTTTCGACTCAGGTCTTTCAGTGCTCTGTCAAACTCTTCACGCAGTATCGTATCTCCCATTTCATCTTCATCTACATCCTCTTCCATTTCCATAATATTGTCCTCAAGCACATCGCCCTTGTATAGACACTCTATATACTCCTTCCACGTTTCTGCTTTCCCTTCTTTGCTTAGAACTGGATTTCCATCTGAGCTCTTGATATTCATACAAGTCGTTCTCTTATCTACAAAGGTCTCTTTAATTTTCCTGTAGGCAGTATCTATCTTACCCCTAGTGAGATAAGCCTCTACATCCTTACATTTGTCCTCTAGCCATCCCTGCTTAGCCATTTTGCACTTCCTTTCGATCTCATTTTTGAGACGTTTGTATTCCTTTTTGCCTGCTTCGTTTACTGCATTTTTATATTTTCTCCTTTCATCAATTAAATTCAATATTTCTTCTGTTACCCAAGGATTTCTACTAACCCTCGTCTTTTTACCTACTTGATCCTCTGCTGCCTTCACTACTTCATCCCTCAAAGCTACCCATTCTTCTTCTACTGTATTTCTTTCCCACATTCCTGTTAATTGCTCCCTTATGCTCTCCCTGAAACTCTGTACAACCTCTGGTTCTTTCAGTTTTTCCAGGTCCCATCTCCTTAAATTCCCACCTTTTTGCAGTTTCTTCAGTTTTAATCTACAGGTCATAACCAATAGATTGTGGTCCGAGTCCACATCTTCCCCTGGAAATGTCTTGCAATTTAAAACCTGGTTCCTAAATCTCTGTCTTACCATTATATAATCTATCTGATACCTTTTAGTATCTCCAGGGTTCTTCCATGTATACAACCTTCTTTCATGATTCTTAAACCAAGAATGATTATGTTGTGCTCTGTGCAAAATTCTACCAGGCGGCTTCCTCTTTCATTTCTTAGCCCCAATCCATATTCACCGACTATGTTTCCTTCTCTCCCTTTTCCTACACTCGAATTCCAGTCACCCATGACTATTAAATTTTCGTCTCCCTTCACTATCTGAATAATTTCTTTTATTTCATCATACATTTCTTCAATTTCGTCGTCATCTGCAGAGCTAGTTGGCATATAAACTTGTACTACTGTAGTAGGTGTGGGCTTCGTATCTATCTTGGCCACAATAATGCGTTCACTGTGCTGTTTGTAGTAGCTAACCCGCATTCCTATTTTTCTATTCATTATTAAACCTACTCCTGCATTACCCCTATTTGATTTTGTGTTTATAACCCTGTAGCCACCTGACCAGAAGTCTTGTTCCTCCTGCCACCGAACTTCACTAATTCCCACTAATTCCCTCTCTCGTCCCTTTACTTTTCCTAAAGCCAAACTGATCGTCACCTAGCGCATTCTCAATTTTCTTTTCCGTTCTTCTGTATATTATTCTTGTAAGCAGCTTCGATGCATGAGCTGTTAAGCTGATTGTGCGATAATTCTCGCACTTGTCAGCCCTTGCCGTCTTCGGAATTGTGTGGATGATGCTTTTCAGAAAGTCAGATGGTATATCGCCAGACTTATATATTCTACACACCAAAGTGAATAGTCGTTTTGTTGCCACTTCCCCCAATGATTTTGGAAATTCTGATGGAATGTTATCTATCCCTTCTACCTTATTTGACCATAAGTCCTCCAAAGCTCTTTTAAATTCCGATTCTAACACTGGATCCCCTATCTCTTCTAAATCGACTCCTGTTTCTTCTTCTATCACATCAGACAAATCTTCACCCTCATAGAGGCTTTCAGTGTATTCATTCCACCTATCTGCTCTCTCCTCTGCACTTAACAGTGGAATTCCCGTTGCACCCTTAATGTTACCACCGTTGCTTTTAATGTCACCAAAAGTTGTTTTTACTTTCCTGTATGCTGAGTCTGTCCTTCCGACAATCATATCTTTTTCGATGTCTCCACATTTTCCCTGCAGCCATTTCGTCTTAGCTTCCCTGCACTTCCTATTTATTTCATTCCTCAGCGACTTGTATTTCTGTATTCCTGATTTTCCCGGAACATGTTTGTATTTCCTCCTTTCATCAATCAGCTGAAGTATTTCTTCTGTTACCCACGGTTTCTTCGCAGCTACCTTCTTTGTACCTATGTTTTCCTTCCCAACTTCTGTGATGGCCCGTTTCAGAGATGTCCATTCCTCTTCAACTGTACTGCCTACTGCGCTATTCCTTATTGCTGTATCTATAGCGTTAGGGAACTTCAAACGTATCTCGTCATTCCTTAGTACTTCCGTATCCCACTTCTTTGCGTATTGATTCTTCCTGACTAATGTCTTGAACTTCAGCCTACTCTTCATCACTACTATATTGTGATCTGAGTCTATATCTGCTCCTGGGTACGCCTTACAATCCAGTATCTGATTTCGGAATCTCTGTATGACCATGATGTAATCTAATTGAAATCTTCCCGTATCTCCCGGCCTTTTCCAAGTATACCTCTTCCTCTTGTGATTCTTGAACAGGGTATTCGCTATTACTAGCTGAAACTTGTTACAGAACTCAATTAGTCTTTCTCCTCTTTCATTCCATTTCCCAAGTCCATACTCTCCTGTAACCTTTTCTTCTACTCCTTCCCCTACAACTGCATTCCAGTCGCCCATGACTATTAGATTTTCGTCCCCCTTTACATACTGCATTACCCTTTCAATATCCTCATACACTTTCTCTATATATTCATCTTCAGCTTGCGACGTCGGCATGTATACCTGAACTATCGTTGTCGATTTTGGTCTGCTGTCGATTCTGATTGGAACAACTCGGTAACTGAACTGTTCACAGTAACACACCCTCTGCCCTACCTTCCTATTCATAACGAATCCTGCACCTGTTACGCCATTTTCTGCTGCTGTTGATATTACCCGATACCCATCTGACCAGAAATCCTTGTCTTCCTTCCAGTTCACTTCACTGACCCCTACTATATCTAGATTGAGCCTTTGCATTTCCATTTTCAGATTTTCTAGATTCCCTACCACGTTCAAGCTTCTGACATTCCACGCCCCGACTCGTAGAACGTTATCCTTTCGTTGATTATTCAATCTTTTTCTCATGGTAACTTCCCCCTTGGCAGTCCCCTCCCGGAGATCCGAATGGGGGACTATTCCGGAAAATTTGGCCAATGGAGAGATCATCATGACACTTCTTGTTTAGGAGTGTAGAAATCTCGCGTACAGACCTATGACATAAGTGACACCCAAACACCTGACCACGTTCGAAGTCCGCGAGTTCCGAGGAGCGCCCCATTCTGCTCTCTCTCGGTGTCTAATGAGGGCTTTGTTGGGGAGTAACAGCAAGTGGACTAGAGAATTACCGTCTCATGTGGAGGCTACCTTTAACACGACAAACCGAGTGTCGTGTCGCAGGGATTAGCACAATGGATTCGCATTCTGGCGGATGACGGATCAAACCCGCGTCCGGCAATGCTGATTTATATTTTCCGTGGTTTTCCGAAACTGTTTCAGACAAATGCAGCGATGGTCCCATTGAAAGCCGATTTTCTTCCCAAGCCTTCCCTTATCCGGGCTTGCCCTCGGTCTCGTGACTCCACTGTCGACAGGACGTTAGACACTGATCTCCTTCTTCTAAAACGAAAACACAAATGGTTACATTTCGAATGGTGCTTGACTGGGAAGCATGGATTGCTTATAAATGGCGTCGCAGTGTGTTGAGCGATGAATCGCAGTCGTGCACTACACCAGATCGCCATCGCCGTCGGGTGTGGCGGCGGCATGTGGAGATTTTCCATTCTCCCAATGTTCTGTAGAGGCACTGCAATGTGTCCCCTGAAGACATGGGGTGGGGCGCTGTCGGATATGACTTCAGTTGTCGGTTAGTAATGACTGACAGATCTCCGATGGTACGGATACCAGCCTCCTCTAATGCGACAGTAATGTGACGTTTTCCGACAGGACAACGTTTGTTTACACATGACACGTCTGACAAAGAATTATACTCATGGTGCTGAAGTACTCCAATGGTCAGTAAATCCCCTGTCTGCGGCGACAGATTATGTGTGGGACCCTGTCGGTCCTCTACTCGCTCCCAGTACCATTGTCGCGGATATCAAGGACCAGTGGAAAATCTTTGGGTCAGATTGCCTTAGAAGAGGATTCAACGGCTTTATGACATCCTTATCAAGCGAATTAGTGTATGTATTCAGACCAGAGAGGATGCAACGTCATGCTAGTAAAGGGCTCATATTGCCAAGTTCTTTGTCTTTGTATGTGACGTATACGGTGCTTCGATATGAAAATGAAAGCGTGGTACAATCTCTTAGCCTCTGTAGCTAAGTAACTGCCTCCTTCGTGTTCCGCGAGGGGTGCTCGCCGACTCAACGGCGATTCGCAAGAGCTAGGCCCACTCGTTTTCCACTACTATCTGCAGGATGGCCATCCGAAGACAAGTGCTGCGAGTCTTATTGGATATGAACGCTAAAAAGCATTTGCCGCAGTTGATTATCGTGGCCGGCCGCTGTGGCCGAACGGTTCTAGGCGCTTCAGTCCGTTGCTGCTACGGTCGCAGTTTCGAATCCTGCCTCGGGCATGGATGTGTGTGATGTCCTTAGGTTAGTTAGGTTTGAGTAGTTCTAAGTATAGGGGACTGATGACTTCAGATGTCAAGTCCCATAGTGCTCAGAGTCATTTGAACCATTTGATTATCGTTTTTGAGCGGCTTTGTGGTTGCCTGTTCTACCAATTTACATGACCGAGAAGCACGTCGCTTGGATTTAGTGAAAGTCGCCCTTGGAAATTTATCGGTTACTTATGTCTACAGAATTCACAGCCGAAGTGGGCATGAGGCTCTATGTTCCGGACTGGGATTAGAACGTGCGCCATATTTCCGGAAAGTGGGATTACTCAGCCATAGTCACTGGTGCTTGTTGGACTTGTTTCGTAAGCACTTAGTTCGTGTACCATACCAACAATTATTCGGAGCTCTATGTTATGCGATTGGCTTCTTTATACGATGTGCGTTATGTCATTCTAGGCTTGGGTCAATCCTAATTTTATTTTATTTTCTACTTACGTATCCTACATTGCTACAATTAGTTTATGCCGTAGTTATTCCTCTTTATCGGATTTGAGTCCGGTTGGCGATTTGTGAGTATTATTTGCGCTGGTTTTGTGTAATCTGTTTGTTACTTAGAATTAATGCAAGTTAAATTTTATTTACTGCTGTTTAAGTTGAACCCATGTGCACTTCCTTGTTCAAATTTTACTTACGCTTTCATTTTGTAGTACTAGCGTGTATTATCACGACGTACATTGATACATTTTCTCTTGGCCGAGGTTTCAATTCTACTTAATATCATGTATGGCTAATTCATGAGAGAGACTCAACTTTTCTATGAGAATTCATATAATATATCTCTGATGTACATAAAGATTATATTTCATAATGTTTTATAGTTGATCTTTGTGTCTTTGATTTGCTGTGCCTTCAGTTGTTACTTCATGTAGTAAGTAAACGTTTGTTAATGATTGATGTATTTTTTTGGAACATGTGTTATCAGAAATGCTTTTGTGTCTGTTTTAGCATAGCCTGAATTCGTATTGTGCTTTGTTGAATTAATTTTGAGATAGAAGATCTACGCAATGTCATTATTTCAAACCTGAAGTGAGTATGCTGGATCTTCTAATTCTAAATTTTCATTGTCGAACTTCCTGCATTAATCACGTGTTAAAAGAAACACGTTTATTTGCTTAAATAAATTTGAGTTTCCTAGGTAAAATGGCCTGAATACTTATCACCACCAGCTCTTACCTTACTGACGTATTTCAATAAGATTATAACCACTTATTGCGGTTTTCGTGGCCCGTTTATTTTTGACGTAAAGAACTTCATATTCATCTATATCTACATCCATACACCGCAAGCCACCTGACAGTGTCGTATTTTTCGTGGAAAGAAAGATTGTCATGGCTCTCTGTGGGCTCTGATCTCTGATTTTATCCTCATGGTCTCTTCGCGAGATATACGTAGGAGGGAGCAATATACTGCTTGACTCCTCGGTGAAGGTATTTTCTCGAAACTTCAATAAAAGCGCGTACCGAGCTACTGAGCGTCTCTCTTGCAGATTCTTCCACTGTAGTTTATCTATCAACTCAGTAACGCTTTCGCGATTACTAAATGATCCTGTAACAAAGCGCGCTGCTCTCCGTTGGATCTTCTCTATCTCTTCTATCAACACTATCTAGTACGGATCCCACACCAGTGAGCAGTATTCAAGCAGTGGGCGAACAGTGTACTGTAACTTACTTCCTTTATTTTCGGATTGTATTTCCTTGGGATTCTTCCAATGAATCTCAGTCTGGCATCTGCTTTACCGACGATTAATTTTATATGGTCATTCCATTTCAAATCACTCGTAATACCTACTTCTTCCAGTTGATGACCTGCTATATTGTAGCTAAATGATAAAGGATCTTTCTTTCTATGTATTCGCAGCCCATTACACTTGTCATCATTGAGATTCAATTGCCATTCCCTGCGCCATGCGTCTATTCGTTGCAGATCCTCTTGCATTTCAGTACAATTTTCCATTGTTACAACCTCTCGATAAGAGACAAAGGAAATATGGGCATTGGCCTCTAGCGGACATTGATTGAAATCAGTGGGAAAAGCTGCAAATTTTCAACCCCTCCCATTGATTTCAACAATGCCCGTTCGCAGCCAGTGTTTGTAATCCCTTTGTGTCTTACTTCATAATGGCTGCAGTATCAAACTGGTAATGATCATTGTCGTGGCAGCTACGCACCGAAGTACACTTCAACGTCATTTTGTAGTTTAAAGGCACTAGAAGCAAGGAAAGCGAGAAGTAAGCAATGGCGAACTTTTATAAAAGCTATGAATTACTCTCTAATCAAAGATGTCTGATAAAAGATGTGCGATAAGGGAAATGTTTCTACAACGCAAGCATAATATAACGTCAAAAATTTTACAAAAGAGCCTTTATAAAAGACTCTGTAAAAGATACTTTACAGTGTGGTATGGACCTCGGACCCGTCCGTGTGAATGGAAGTGCTAAACTGTGTACGAAACTCCACAACTGTAGAGAGAGCCTCAATGCTGCGTTACACCCCTCATTACCTTAGCCTACGACCCGCCCTCCCCTACGGCAGGGTCCCCTCGTTTCATTACAGTGTGTGAAGAGCGACGCAGTACCTGGTGCCCCGTGGTCCAGCAGCGCCGTTCCTGCTCCGTCCTGCCGTATCGACCCCGGCGCCCGCCGGCGTCTCGGCGCTTTCTGCGGGGTTCCGGCCGGCGCCCCGATCGTGAATTAGGCGCCGCTCTGAGTGCCTTCCTCTTCCTCTTCCTCGGCTCAGACCCGCCTCCCCGGCCCCGAGCCACCGTTCGGAGCCCGGAGCAGCCGGCCAACTCTGGTCGCTAATCTCGTTTACAGGTCCGCCGCTGCCTCTTCCATCGGACCGCAGCCTCGCACACTCGTAGTTCGTTCAAATCTTGCGGGCGCTCCTCTTCACCTCCGCGTCAGACCCGAGGAGCACTTTCGTCACGGTGGCTACAGCATTCTTCAAGCCCTGAGCCCAGCATGTGACAGACATTTAACTGCAATAAAATCAAGATGTTTTACTAGCAAAAATGAAAGATTACCTCATTTCTCTTTCTACCAGGAAATAAACTAAAGAATTATTCGGAATAGGAATTAAAGTTGAGGGGAAATGAATAAAAACTTGGTAATCATAGCGTGTAGGCTTTCACGGCCGGCGTCTTCAGTAATTAAAACACCACGGCCTCTTAGCCCGGAAGTTTTAATTACTGAAAAACTTGGTAGTTTGCTGCTGTCACTGTAATTCTGTCAGAGACGCCGTAGGACTTGGAACAGCAGTTGAACGCAACTGCCTTAAAAAGACTCTATAGCATAAACGTCAAATGAAGTGAAAGAATAGTGGGGGAATATTGTTGAATTAAATCAGTCGAAGACGAAGCGATTAGAATGCCGTAAAAAGAATGACGCACTCAGAGGACGTAATCGTATGTCAAACGTTGCGTTGCGACGGAATCTTCTCACGATATTCCAATCACCAACTTTCTCCTCTAAATGTGAAAATACTTTGTTGACACCGACTTACATGGGGAGGAACGATCACAAAGATAAAATAAGTGAAATCAGAGCTCGTACGGAAATATATAGGTGTTCATTCTTCCCGCGCGCTATACGAGATTGTAATAATAGAGAATAGTGAAGGTGGTTCGACGAACCCTCTGCCAGGCACTTAAATGTGATTTGCAGAGTATCCATGTAGATGTAATGTAGAAACGTAACTTCGTACAAGCACACACCATTGGCGGATATGCAAATGACTAGCACTCAGATTTTCTCTGACAGGTAGAACGTGCATTACCGTTGCTTCTGTTTCCTTTTGTTACCAGGCATGGTAGTGTATATCAGGGTTGCGAACGGCGTCGCATGTTGCGTTATCACTGTGAAGCACACGGAGATGCTGCATACCCGTATGAGCCAGCATTATCAGCATATGGCAGAGTCTGAACAGGGCCTCATTGTGGGTCTCCATTTATACAGCACTCGAATCAAGCAGTATTCAAATTAATGGGGTATTTGGATGTGGCGTTGGTCCGATTTTGAACTGCATCGGAACTTCAGGGCAGGCATACTGTTCGAGAACATCTAACCACCTCTTCAAATCTGCGCCTTTTGTTCGAGAACTAAGTATGGATTCTTTCCAAATTCCTGTGTCATCGCGCATCATTGGCCAGACACAGGTAACAGGCGCACTAAGAAATTACCTTCCTATGCACATGCTACCAGTAACACTACAACACAAACGGCTGCGTTTGGAGTACTGCCGTGACCGGGAAACATGGACTGCTCATTTGTAGCTTTGCCCATTTAAGCGAATCAATTATATCAATGCGTTGTATCTTTTCTTTCGGGCACCAAGCAGAATCTGCAGCTGTGATTCATTATAGGTAAATTGAAGGTCGGGGGGTGGTGGGGATGGATAGAAAGTAAAGAAGAGGGGAGGGACTACTCATGTCAGGTGCACCGTGACATTACGCGGAATCAGCGGCGACGAGGAAAAATATGTCCTAGACTGGGTTTCGAACCTGCGATTTTCTGCTTACTAGGCAGGTGCGCTAACCACTGCGCCATCCGGTACACGGAGTTATCGCAACTGCGTGGACTATCTCGGCACGCTTCACGGCCAACCCACATTCTCACCGAGAGTCACTTATCCTCAGCCCCTGTCCATTCCCTTCATGCTCGCTACGCTTAGATTCCCGCAGGAGGTCGGACAAACTTGTGCTCCTCACTGAAGAAGGAGGATCCTCTGCCCAGTTAGGCGAATCAGTTATATGAATGCGTGGTGTCTCTTCTTTCAGACATGTCGGCAGCTGACATCAGTAATCTCTTCAATTAACTTTCCTTCCCCCCCCCCCCCTCCTCCCCCTCCGCCAACCACCTTCAGTTTACATACAGAGTAGCTTAGCATTGTGCTCACCAGTCTATTGCGTTATGTCCGACGTCTTGGACACTGAGTTAGTTAATTAGATCACTGTCAATAAGCAATACTTTATTAATTACAACAAAACTTATCTTTGCTCTCCAAGCTCGGTTGTAGCTATGAAACTGCACACGTGGACTTGTGGTTCAGAACACACTAAATGAGCCACGATCACTGGGTGGTGATTTGATACAAGTTCATAGTGGCCGTGCTGTGGCTTCACTACAGTTACTAGAAAACACAAGTTCGTAGACACTTGTTGACGCAGTTCTGACAGCGCTATCACGTAGGCAAAGTTCACAGGAGACGGAAGTCTCTTGACTCCCCAGCGGGTGTGTCACGGCATGTAGGCAGTATCAACGACGTTACCCAGACCTTCCCGCAAGTGTACAGAATCCGACCTCGAGCAGAACTGCCCTCCTGGCCCCTGGCGACGCTACTGCAGAGGCGCGGCGGTGGCGCCACGGAACTACGGGAGGCACGGCTCCTTCCTAGCATCTTATTGGCACTTCGTGATACCGCTTTGATGTGCAACCTTTCTGCGGTGGTCGATACTTCTTGTGACACTCTCGATACTCGAAGACACCGCAAATCGCCGTGCTTCGCCGACCATCGTCAGCGAGTATGGCAGCCGCATGGAGAGAGGACCCGTTCTTCCAAAGCTTGGGAGAGGCACAGCGGTCCCACTCATGCTGTCGTGAGATGGGGAGCCACAGCATATGTCATAGTTGGTGCTCATTTAGGTAAAACTAACGGCACAATATTGTTGTTATTGTTGTCTTCAGTCCTGAGACTGGTTTGATGCAGCTCTCCATGCTACTCTATCCTGTGCAAGCTTCTTCATCTCCCAGTACTTACTGCAACCTACATACTTCTGAATCTGCTTAGTGTATTCATCTCTTGGTCTCCCTCTACGATTTTTACCCTCCACGCTGCTCTAGAATGCTAAATTTGTGATCCCTTGATGCCTCAGAACATGTCCTACCAACCGGTCCCTTCTTCTTGTCAAGTTGTGACACAAACTCCTCTTCTCCCCAATTCTATTCAATACCTCCTCATTAGTTATGTGATCTACTCATCTAATCTTCAGCATTTTTCTGTAGCACCACATTTCGAAAGCTTCTATTCTCTTCTTGTCCAAACTAGTTATCGTCCATGTTTCACTTCCATACATGTTACTTCATGGATACCCTGTGGTCTCTTGTGTTACCTCCCTTGTGACAGTTCATCTACATCTACATCTACATACATACTCCTCAATTCATCATACGGTGCTTGGTGGAGGGTACCTCGTACCACAACTAGCATCTTCTCTCCCTGGTCCACTCCAAAATAGAACGAGGGAAAAATGACTGCCTATGTGCCTCTGTACGAGCCCTAATCTCTCTTATCTTATCTTTGTGGTCTTTCCGCGAAATATAAGTTGGCGGCAGTAAAATTGTACTGCAGTCAGCCTCAAATGCTGGTTCCCTAAATTTCCTCAGTATCGATTAACGAAAAGGACGCCACCTTTCCTCCAGAGACTCCCACCCGAGTTTCTGAAGCATTTCCGTAACACTCGCTTAATGAACAAACCTACCAGTAACAAATCTAGCAGCCCGCCTCTGAATTACTTCTATGTCCTCCCTCAATCCGATGTAATAGGGATCCAGAACGCTCGAGCAATACTCAAGAATAGGTCGTATAAGTGTTTTATAAGCGGTCTCCTTTACAGATGAACCACATCTTCCCAAAATTCTACCAATGAACCGAAGACGACTATCCGCCTTCCCCACAACTGCAATTACGTGTTTGTCCCACTTCATATAGCTCTGCAATGTTACGTCCAAATATTTAATCGACGTGACTATGTCAAGCGCTACACTGCTAATGGAGTATGCAAACATTACGGGATTCCTTTTCCTATTCATCTGCATTAATTTACATTTATCTATATTTCGAGTTAGCTGACATTCTTCACACCAATCCGGTTTTCAACAGGACACTGCTCGCCTGCACATGACACTTGTCTCTATGAACTGTGTGCTTGATGTTGAGGCATTTCCGTTACCACCAAGATACCCAGATCGTCGGTACAAGCTGTGTAGGTCCAGCTCGTACTACAACTCCGTTCCAGTTCCAGCATCGAGGGCCAAATACAACGGTCATGTGCCAGCTTGCCTTAAGGGAGGATATCAAGGCCAGCGGAGCTGCAACGTCATGCTGGTAAGCAACCTCATACTAGCAACATATTTATAAATTTGACTCGATCTAGTAAGCACTGAAACAACATCACATACGCCCTCAACCTGCAATTTTTCATTTCGTTTCCTCCTCACCTTCTGGGTCCTATACATCTTTTGTCACACAGTGTGGATTATCAGATGGTGCACAGAAAGTGGTAGGCCTAGATAAGCTTTGCTATTTGGGTAGCAAAATTACTGATGAAGTCCTAAACAGAGTGGATATGAAGTGCAGACTATCAATAATCAGTTTCGTAAAGGAGGGACGTACAAAGGGTAAATATTACAGAGCAATACCAAGGCTTGAATGCAGTAAGAAGGTTCAGTTGGATGTGGACTGAGTAGTGAAGCAGACATAAAGAAGCTTGCGCATGGCAACGCAGTGAACTACATAGAACCAGTCCTAGGACTGAAGAGCGCTAGAAAAACGCTGCTCGACAAATTTGAACTGTGAGGTTTGTGATGAACAGGGTGGAATTTATTCATTTTTTTTGGGTTACGAAACACAAAAATTATGTTGAATTCATTCAATGGCTGTCATTTTTGATACAATGATGTTGATAGTTCGTAAGCAACAAGAAAAGGTTCAAAAATGTTCAAATGTGTGTGAAAACTTATGGGACTTAACTGCTAAGGACATCTGTCCCTAAGCTTACACACTACTTAACCTAAATGATCCTAAGGACAAACATACACACCCATGCCCGAGGCAGGACTCGAACCTCCACCGGGACCAGCCCAGCCACACAGTACATGACTGCAGCACCTTAGACCGCACGGCTAATTCCGCGCGGCCAAGAAAAGGTCAATAAAGTTTAAAAACAGGCAATATTTAAATAACCTTTCTTTCTGGGAGGGATCTGGTATTCTGGTGCAGGAGCGTCCCTTTCCCAGTTTGTTAATAAACTTGATATACACTCCTGGAAATGCAAAAAAGAACACATTGACACCGGTGTGCCAGACCCACCATACTTGCTCCGGACACTGCGAGAGGGCTGTACAAGCAATGATCACACGCACGGCACAGCGGACACACCAGGAACCGCGGTGTTGGCCGTCGAATGGCGCTAGCTGCGCAGCATTTGTGCACCGCCGCCGTCAGTGTCAGCCAGTTTGCCGTGGCATACGGAGCTCCATCGCAGTCTTTAACACTGGTAGCATGCCGCGACAGCGTGGACGTGAACCGTATGTGCAGCTGACGGACTTTGAGTGAGGGCGTATAGTGGGCATGCGGGAGGCCGGGTGGACGTACCGCCGAATTGCTCAACACGTGGGGCGTGAGGTCTCCACAGTACATCGATGTTGTCGCCAGTGGTCGGCGGAAGGTGCACGTGCCCGTCGACCTGGGACCGGACCGCAGCGACGCACGGATGCACGCCAAGACCGTAGGATCCTACGCAGTGCCGTAGGGGAGCGCACCGCCACTTCCCAGCAAATTAGGGACACTGTTGCTCCTGGGGTATCGGCGAGGACCATTCGCAACCGTCTCCATGAAGCTGGGCTACGGTCCCGCACACCGTTAGGCCGTCTTCCGCTCACGCCCCAACATCGTGCAGCCCGCCTCCAGTGGTGTCGCGACAGGCGTGAATGGAGGGACGAATGGAGACGTGTCGTCTTCAGCGATGAGAGTCGCTTCTGCCTTGGTGCCAATGATGGTCGTATGCGTGTTTGGCGCCGTGCAGGTGAGCACCACAATCAGGACTCCATACGACCGAGGCACACAGGGCCAACACCCGGCATCATGGTGTGGGGAGCGATCTCCTACACTGGCCGTACACCACTGGTGATCGTCGAGGGGACACTGAATAGTACACGGTACATCCAAACCGTCATCGAACCCATCGTTCTACCATTCCTAGACCGGCAAGGGAACTTGCTGTTCCAACAGGACAATGCACGTCCGCATGTATCCCGTGCCACCCAACATGCTCTAGAAGGTGTAAGTCAACTACCCCGGCCAGCAAGATCTCCGGATCTGTCCCCCATTGAGCATGTTTGGGACTGGATGAAGCGTCGTCTCACGCGGTCTGCACGTCCAGCACGAACGCTGGTCCAACTGAGGCGCCAGGTGGAAATGGCATGGCAAGCCGTTCCACAGGACTACATCCAGCATCTCTACGATCGTCTCCATGGGAGAATAGCAGCCTGCATTGCTGCGAAAGGTGGATATACACTGTACTAGTGCCGACATTGTGCATGCTCTGTTGCCTGTGTCTATGTGCCTGTGGTTCTGTCAGTGTGATCATGTGATGTATCTGACCCCAGGAATGTGTCAATAAAGTTTCCCCTTCCTGGGACAATGAATTCACGGTGTTCTTATTTCAATTTCCAGGAGTGTAGATCTCCGAAGCGGGAGCGCACGTTACTTCCTGGACAAATAACTTTCTTTTTTTTTAATCCCCATCGGAAGTGTCCGAAATAACAGATACCGCGCATTCATGTAACTGAATCGTCTCGATGGGCAATGAATTTGCAACCTTCGTTGATGACGCATATTTATGTTCGACCTTCAGCGGGAATGTAAAGTTAGCGACCACGGAGGACATGGACGGGGACTGAAGATGTGCGTTTCAGACACACAGTGTGTTCGGGTAGCGCAAAGGTTAGCGTAACCGCCTTAGTAAGCAGGAAATACTGGGTTCGAAACCTGGTCCGGTACATATTTCCACTTGTCGCTCATGACTCTGTGGGGAGACCCAGTGCAGCTGAAATCATTGGTTCCTTCCCTTACCTCTGTCCCCTCTTCACCTCCAATTCACACAAATTGTATCACAGCTGCGGATGCCCGAAACAAAAGACAGCCGCATTTATATAATATTGGCTAATTCCCAAGAAACTGCAACATTAGTTCAGTAAATGCTAAACGCAAAAATTATATTCAGTTGGATAACACAACCTTAAATATTGCGCAGAAAGATGTCCACTAGTCAACAGATTTCATTTTCAATAGACTTCCTAGTATTCAAATTCACGTTGATAGGTACACTTGCGGCATGCTTCTACTATTCTGTGTATGAGTTCATCCCACTAATAAGAACTTTTCTAATATTAATGTATAATTTATCTGTATACTCTTTGTTTTTTTCGTGTTGTACAAATTCTTTAATTATACGATTTTAAACCATCTTATTAGCACTATGTAAACAATGTGCCGAATGGTTCCTTGAACAAGTAGCTTTGACTCTCATGTTCCCAAGGAACCTGAGAATAAGTATAAATAAATAAACATGTAAATTGAAGTGCAAAAGAAATTTGTATATGTATGTTGTTACTTTATTTAACTGTTGCACATAATTAGGTCTGAATTCCATAATTATACAACAGATTGACGTCAACGATATAGGTCTATAATTGTGTGGATCTGTCTTACGGCCTTTTTTAGAAACGGGAATAACCTGCTCTTTTTTCCTGTTGTTAGGTACCTTTCGTTGCTCAAAAAATCTACGATAAATTACTGCTAGAAGAGGAGCAAGTTCTTACGCATTATCTTTATAGAATCTGGTCCTGAAGCCTTTCCACTACTAAGCGATTGTAGATATTTTCAATTCCGCGATCGGTTATCTCAATATCTGCCTTTTCGATGTTCGTGCGACGTTTGAAAGGGGGGATAGTGTTACGATCTTCCGCGGTGAAACAACTTCGGAAGACCGAATTCAGTATTTCGGCCTTTCTCTGTTATCTTCCATTTCGGCGGCGATGTCGTCGCTGAGAGAATGAATAGATGATTTTGACCCACTTACTGATTTTATATACCACCAAAATCTCTTTGGGTTTTTAACACAGGTCGGTCTTTCAAAATCGTTGAAAGCTTCTCTCATTGTTCTCCTTACGCTCTTTTTCGCTTCGTTCAGCTTTTGTTTGTCAGCTATTTTTTCACTTCTTTTGAATCTGAGATGAAGTGCTCTTTGTTTACGTAGCGCTTTTGTAAACCATGGTGGATCTTTCCTATCCCTTAAAACCTTACTCGGAACATACTTGTCCAGGGCACATTGAACGATGCGTTTGAATTTTTTCCATTTGTTTTCCACGTCTTCGTACTAATCACTGAATATTTGATGCTGACCGCCGAGATATTCTGAAATTTGTATCCTGTCATTCTTGCTGAGCGAATATATCTTCCTACCTTTCTTGACATCCCTTGTAGGACCCGTCGTCATAGATGCTGTCATAGCCCTTTATCACTGATTCATTCCTCTACGTTAACTGATCCGATAAGTTCAGGTCTGATTGTTGCCAGGAGGTCTAAGGTGTTACCCTCTCGAGTTGGTTTTCTGACTATCTACTCAAGGTATCTTTCCGACAAGGCATCCAGAACAGTGCCATACGATTCCCTGTCTCTGGGACCAGTTTTGTTGGCATAACACTCCCAATCTATATCTTGCAAGTTGAAGCGACCCCTTATTAAAAAGGCATCATCAGCAAAATTGCTAATGATATTCAACAAGTTCTGTCTGAAGCGCTTTACAACTACAGATCCTGATGCAGGTGGTCTAAAAGCATCCGATCACCATTTTTAACCGTTCTTTGAAACTCACTCAGTTAATTCGCATTCGGAATCTGTGATAACGTTGCTAGATTTTACCGAATTATTTACTGCAGTAATCATGTCACCATTGATGACTAACCTACCCTTACGATAAACGTTCCATTCTGAACTTAGGATTTCGTTGTCATTGACGTCTGGTTTCAACCAGCTTTCTGTTCCCAGTACTATCTCTGCATTATAGCCTTCAGTAAGCGATATTAATTCTGGGACCTTTCTTTGCATACTCCTGCAGTTTACTAAAATCATATTAATCTTTTCTATCTCTGATCTTCGGGGAACAAGATTCTCTGAGGTCGCTGATGCTGCTTTAACAGGCAAATCGTGTGTGCTCCCAAGAGAAGAGTCCTCTACCCTAAAAAAACACATCTGCACGCCACACGTACTCCGCTACCCTAGCAGCCGCTTCCTGCTTGTAGTGCACGCCTGACCTGTTAAGGGTTACCCTATAATGCTGCACCCGATAGCCGAAGTCCAGAAATTCACATCTGACAGCGTCGCAGAGTCGTCTGAGCCTCGAGTTTAGACCTTCCACTCTACTCCAAACCAGAGGACCGCGATTAACCCCGGGTACGATGCTACAAGTAGAAATCTTAGCCTGCACCCCGCGTGCGTTCACCAAATCAGCCAGCCACCGAAAGGAGCCGAGGATGGCATCAGAACCAAGTGGCAGGCGTCTTTCGTGCAGACATGTGCCACTACGTGCAGCCGATTGCGCCCAGTACGTCCGATAGCCACCAGCAGGGCCTCCTCCACATCACATATGAGACCTCCCGGCAAACATACCGAATGCGCACTGGAATTCTTTCCCGCCTTGCCTGCTATCTACGTGAGGGGCTCCATCACTCGCCCAATATTGGAGCTCCCAATGACTAGCGTACCCACCCTCTGTACTTGTCCGGACTGGTAAGGAGAACCGACCGCTGGCCCAACAGGAGAGGCATCCGGTGCTGGCTCAGAGTTATCAACACTGGGTAGCACATCATACCTGTTACTGAGACGTAGAGAGCCAGCCACACGGCCTGCTCCCTCTTTCGCCTCCCGCCCAGTGACACGCGAACCCACCACTGTCTGCCACCTACTCTGGAATGAGGACGGACAGGTCAGATGTTGCGTATCAGAAGCCGCAGAGACGGTCGGGTCACCAGGGGATTCCAGTGGCACCAATGATGTCACAGGTCATGACACTGGCACCCCGACGTCGCCGCAACTGACCATTAGCTAGAAGCTTGTCGACGGTACCGAACGCAGCTTCCAGCTGTTTACGGACAGTAGCCAAATGTATCCGCTCACAACATTCACTCTCCGTAGCCATATTGTACTGGGTATAAAATAAATATATGGTGTCAAAAGGCACTACTGAGTTTGAAAATATACCAAAGGAGAATAAAGTAAGACTGAAGGTTGCTGTGTAGATTTCTCACTGTACTCTGAGACCGAAAACTACACTCATGCTCATAAATTAAGGATAATTACAGAATGTGGTGCCACACAACGTGGCACTACACAAAACTCGCGCGAATAGCATAGGCACATAGGGAACACACACGACACAGATCTGTAAGTCCACGGTATTGGTGATTAGTTGAGAAAACTGTCCCAAAACGAATGTGTTACAAAACGCCACTGTTTCCTGCGCATGTACCCCGACGTCAATATGGCATATGATCACAATGCACACGTACACGGGCCGCGTAACGGGTTGGCGTACTCTGTATCAGGTGGTCGAGCAGCTGCTGGAGTATAGCCTTCCATTCTAGCACCAGTGCCTGTCGGAGCTCCTGAAGTGTCGTAGGGGTTTGAAGACGTGCAGCGATACGTCGACCGAGAGCATCCCAGACGTGCTCGATGTGGTTTATGTCTGAGGAACAGGTAGGCCCCTCTATTCGCCTGATATCTTCTGTTTCAAGGTACTCCACCACGATGGCAGCTCGGTGGGGCCTTACATTAACACCCATCAGGAGGGAGGTGGGACCCACTGCACCCATGAAAAGGCAGACATAATGCTGCAAAATGACGTACCGATACTCCTGACCTGTTACAGTTCCTCTGTGAAAGACATGCAGGGGTGTACGTGCAACAATCATAATCCCACCCCACACCATCAAACCACAACCTCCATACAGGTCCCTTTCAAGGATATTAAGGGGTTGGTATCTGGTTCCTGGTTCACGCCAGATGAAAACGCGGCGAGAATCACTGTTCAGACTATACCTGGACTCGTCCGTGAACATACCCTGGGACCACTGTTCCAATAACCGTGTTCTTGACACTAGGCTTTACGGGCTCTCCTTTGACCAGGGGTCAGTGGAATTTACCTTGCACGTCTCCGGGCGAATAAACCATGTCTGTTCAGACTGTGTGTCTGGAGACAACTGTTCCAGTGGCTGCGGTAAGGTCCCGAGCAAGGCTACCTGCAGTACTCCGTGGCCGTCTGCGGCACTGATGGTGAGATATCGGTCTTCTTGTGATGTTGTACACTGTGGACGTCCCGTACTGTAGCGCCTTGACACGTTTCCTGTCTATTGGATTCATTGCCATAATCTTGAGATCACACCTTGTGCTACGACCTGCTGTGTTTGACCAGCCTCCAGTCGCCATAGTATTCTAGCCCTCATAACGTCATCAATTTGTGTTCTTTGAGCCATTTTTAACACACAGTAACCATTACCACGTCTGAAAACGTCTGTACACTTACTCGCTGCACCGTACTCTGACATGCACCAACACACCTCTGCGTATGTGGACTGCTGCCAGCGCCACCGTGCGACGACCGTTGGTCAAATGCACCGCATGGTCGTACCCCGAGGGCATTTAAACCCGCAAACCTCCCACCAGAGCGTTGTTTCACCATGTGTGTGCTGTCTACTAGTACAAAGTGGCGTGACGGTTTTTCTGGCGACGGGAAAATTTACACTAGGAAGCCGCCCTACACAAAGATATTCACAAGACGTAAGCAAAAACAAAGACAAGGATTAATTTTCTAACCACTAGTCTACCAACTAAACCACATTCAATTCTCTGCAGAATCACGAAAAAAATAAAGACTAAATTAATTTACAGTTAATCAGCAAGTGCTGCTGCTTCTCTGCTGCGCGTCCTCTCGGCTCTGCAGCGCCTAGAGAAAGGGGTCACTTTACGTGTAGTGAATGTAACTCCCCTCGAGGAGTAAACCCTGGTATCACACAGTGGGCCACCAGGTTGGGGATCGAGTACATGATCCTTTTCCCCATCATCCATAAAAACTTTCTAAAGTTTGAGAATGTACAGCTCAGTTTCGGGATCGCCGTTGTAGCCTTAGCTAAAGCTTACGACATGGTTTCTAGAACAAAACTGCGGAAGCCTCTGAATGATATACGTGTCGGTAATAATCTTTAACTGGTTATTATTGAAATGTATGGACATAATAAGGTACAGACGAAAAAAGAGTCGAAGTTATCACAGTCTACTAATGGCACAAAAAGACAGACACAAGGATGCAGTATACCACCCTTCTTGTTTAATTTATGCACCGTAGTGACTCTGCGAAGTCGAAAGAAAAGCTGTACTGATATAAAAATAATTTCTAATGATGTACAGTTGCCTTCACCAAGTTTTGATAACAATCAAGCAATTCTAGCATAAGGTGAGTACAATCCTAAGTTTATGACAGGACACTTATGTCGGGAATACAGATGAGTCGTACAAAAACAGAATATCTGGTGGCGAATAGTGACATTACATTTGAAGCGCGTATTAATGACGTAGCGGGTATTAGACAGTTAGAAAAATTTAAATATTTAGGGGTGAATATTGACGCACATGGGTTGCGTAATGCAAAATGTAAGTGAAATGTTTCCAAAATAAGGTAGGCTAGTGTCTCGTTAAGATAACGTCATGTTCTGAATAAATAAACACAAAACAAGTCAAGGACTGATTCTGAGATGAACAAATTAGAGAATTCATCGCGTGGTGATAGGTCTTGTGTTCCAGTGAAACTGTAAAGTAATTTAATCAAGACGTTAATTGAGTTACGAGATAAAGCAGCACTCCTGCTCTTCCCATGTCGTAATCTATTGTCCAAAAGTTAATAACGTCGAAGAAATGCATAGGGATAAGAAGAATAAGATGACAATTCTTTTGGCATACTGCAGTTCCGAATACATGTAATAAGAAATGTGATGAAACGATAGGTACTCATGACTGCTCAGAAAGCCTACGCTCTCCAAGTCACACATTAAAAATAGACTCCACAAAAATCTTTATTTGTTAATAACAAAATAAAGAGTGTTTGAAAATGAATATAAGGGTTTTAAGGCTTTGTAGAATTTATTACATTCAACATACAACTCTTAATAATACACCAAATGAAAGAGCAAGGCAAACAGTTTTGTTTGTGCACCTGTACTCAAAGGGAATAGAATGGAATGGCCAAGAGTGACTGAAAAACGTATTGAATGATTGAGAGCCTTTCACGGGAGCCGCACGAAATCAATCTGGAAGGTTAGTCTTGAATTATCAGTTCCAGTGAGGTCTATGCGGAGACTTCTAAGGAGACGCTGGAATGAAATGTCGTTTGGCTAGGGCCTCCCGTCGGGTAGACCGGTCGCTTGGCCAAGTATTTTGAGTTGACGCCATTTCGGCGAGTTGCTCGTCGATGGGAATGAGATGGAGATGATGACAACACAACACCCAGTCCCGGAGCGGAGAAAATCTCCGACCCAGCCGGAAATCGAACCCGGGCCCCTTTGCACGCCATTCCGTCGCGCTGAACACGCAGCTGTCATGGCGGACAAGGCGACACAACTACGTCCTTATCGTTTGCAGTTGTTACAAGCTCTAAAGCCTACAGGCAACGGTTTAAGTGCCAACTTTGCAAATGAAACGTTGATGCATGGCAATGAAGATTTTCCGGATCGTGTCGTCTTCGGTGATGAATCGACATTTCTCTTAAGTGGAAATGTGAAGTAATGTGCGCATCTGGGGTCAACAAGTCCCCACGAAATATTGTAATTAGAAAGAGACTACCCTAAGCTGAATTTTTCTGTGCCGTAGCGCGGAGGGAAGTTTACGAGCCTTTGTTTTTCGGTGAAGCAACAATAGCTGGTATGTCTCATCTTGATGCTCTAAATTATGGCTCTTTTCCTCAACTGTAAGAAGCTGAACCATAGAACTTTATTTGGCAGCAGGATGGTGCGCCTCCCCATTGGCATAATTCAGTGCGTGATTGCTTAAACGACGGTGTACCTTAATGCTGGGTTTGCCGCAAGGGGCTGAATGACAGATCTTGTTTTGCATGAGCTGCACGTTCATACACGAGCTCACTCAACGCGACTTTTACATTTGGGGATACATAACGGATCTTGTGAATGTGTCTCCACTATCCGCTGAGCCACCTGACTTCAGAAATAGCATCGCTGCAACAATTATACCGGACCCACTGATCAAGGTTTGGGAAGAACTTCCATACCGACTCGATGTCAGACGAATGGATGTCACATTTCTCTGTCGAGAAAGTTATTTTGGCTGATGTAATCGTTGCTGGTTGCTGCTGAAAGGTTATATTTCGCTTTCCCACTGGCACCCACATACTGTCTGTATAATTTCAACAAAGAGACCTCGCTCGTGAATCATTGCTGTCATCATCTGTTCCAAATCCATCCCTCGAGCAAGTATACTCCTAGGAAATTTTCGTCTATGGAGAGGAAGGCTGGACCAGTAAATACCATCGGTGGCTGCAGTCCATCTCCGTACATCTAAAACTTAGCAGTACCCCCACACCACCAATGGATGTCTTAACCCACTTACTCTTGTCCATCGAGATGTCTCTCCACACCCTTTATCACCACTAAAGTGATATCATTCGCATTGCGGTTCTGTGACTGCACACTTCGATTTCGGAAGGGGTCTGGCGTACCACCGCGCGTCTCGCGTGTAAACCAAGCGTTCTTAGATTGCCAAATGCAGCTTAATATGACAAAGGGAGGACGTGGGGGCGGATAACTGACTCACTGGAGATGTAGTTGTTTAACGTGGAGCCAGCTGTGTCTCTCTAATGTTGATCACCACCGAGGACCTTCGTTCAAAAAATATCGTCTTCAGAAAGGTGTCGAGGCCAGATGGCCATCGATCAAATCAGATCCATTCGTAAAAATGAAAATAGTATCTTGTCTCGGAACTGTGCGAAACCCGAGTGCGTGAGGTCGCAGGCTAATACGCTCTGTGTTGTGGATCCTCCTGTTCTTCACTCTTGCACTACTTTGATTTTGCATAACAGCATTACGTCGATTGAAGAACTGAGAGAATATACAGCTGATTTTATTGTTAATTTTCCTTAAGCACATACAGATTTATTTATTGTGATACGATTTACAATGTTTGGAGTGATACTCCTCACAGAAATTTTAGTGACATGAATTATTCTTAAACCATGAAGTTCTATGAGGAACATATTATCAAAACGACATTTAGTTCTCCTTAACTTTAAGGTCGAAAGTATCAGCTTTTAATATGTTGTATACTTCATTATATGACCCTCCAGGTTAGCTGAGCGCGCTAACGCGCTGCTTCCTGGACTCGGGTAATCGCGCCGGCCCCGGATAGAATCCGCCCGGCGGATTAACGACGAGGGCCGGTGTGCCGGCCAACCTGGATGTGGTTTCTAGGCGGTTTTCCACATCCCCCTAGGTGAATACCGGGCTGATCCCCACGTCCCGCCTCAGTTACACGGCTCGCAGCCATCTGAACACTTTCACACTATTCCATGGCTTACACTAGTCGCAGACAGTTGGGATATACTAATTCCTTCCCAGGGCTTATGGGGTGGCGGCAGGAAGGGCATCCGGCCACTCCTTCAACTAACATTGCCATATCCGATTAACCATGCCGACCATGCGTATCCGCGGGAAAAACGGCAAAAGCAAAAGAAAGAAGAAAAAATACTTCATTATATCACAGTACAAATGTGATCTTAATCCTTTCAGACCCTCTAGCTACAGTTATGTGTATTCAGTTATACAGTGGTATTTACTGAACCAACCACATCCGTGTATTCTGGTGGCCACGACCTGCTGCGCACTGCTGCATTGACTGGGTGATATTTTCACAGTGACGCTCGACAGTTGGCATTGAAAACATCAGCAAGCCAATGCAACAGTGCGCAGCAGCTCGTGGCCACCAGAATACACGGATGTGGTTCGTTCACTATATTCCACAGATTACTGAATATTGTACTTGTCATTTTGCGTGATAAATGTTGAATGATCATGTTACTACATACTACAATAGAGAATTTTTCGTAATTACTTATTTTGGCCCATAAAATGAAGCCAAGTGTACAAAGTATGTTTTGAAAACAGGTACACATTTTTTTTATAAACCTTGCATGTAAAATAATTAAAAAATCACCAAAGAGCATTATCACAAAAGAACTATTTTTCTTTCTCTAGAAAAATATCAGGTCTAAAACGATTAAAATTCAATTTAATTTCATGCCCTCTTTACAAACTGCCCTCTTCATCTTTAACAGTTTTTGTGCACTTTAAATTTTTTAAATTATACTTCCAATAAAAATCAGAGTCACATGCTGACACAAAACTCTATGCCGTGTGTTTATGACTTCTCTAGAACAATAGCGATAGAAGGGCAAGAATAAAGAAGAAGAGAGAAGAAAACGAAACCAACTGTGGATCGGAATTGACCCCAGGCCCACAACATACTAGCCTGTGACGCTATGCAGTTCCTTTTTTCTTCTAAAAGAGTGTTATTCAAATGTAAAGAGCTACACTGTTTTACGAATGGAAATACACATCAGTACAGGCTTCAAATAATTTACACTAAATGGAATGTACAGCTCCACTATTTCCTCTACTTTGACGGGGCCTGGTTGTGAGCGCACTTCCTATGGTTGACCGTACTAAGGTTGGTACATCATCATCATCATCTTGGACAGTTTCCAGCCACTGGCTGGGTCTGTCGGGAACACAAGCCTCTCCATCGTGTTCTGTCTTTCCACCATTCCCCCTCTTCCACCATCGTCCAGTTCTCTCCTCTTCTCGTCACACATTCCTTCACTCCCTTCACCCATCTATCTCTTGGTCTTCCTCTGGGCCTCTTCCCCTCCAGTTGCAGATCAAACAACGTCTTTGGAATTCTTCCCTCATCCATTCTCTTCATGTGTCCATACCACTGCAGTCTTGATTTTTCTATCCTGTCCTGTACTGGTTCCTCCTTTAGTCTTTCCCTCACATACACATTTCGCAATCTGTCTCGTCTTGTTACACTCAACCTTCTCCTCTGGAACTTCATTTCACTAGCCTGTATTCTACTTTTGTCGCTTTTGTGCATTACCCATGTCTCACTTCCGTATGCCAATATGGGGACAAAGTAGGTTCGGTATATAATTCCCTTGGATTTCTGTGGCACCTCCTTGCTCCAAATAAGCTCCCTAATGCATTTGTAGAACTGCCCTGCTTTTCTGCACCTTTCGTTTATTTCCATTGCGTTTCCCCCCTTACTTTCAATCATGCTTGATGTTCTCTACCACTTGTAGTTTTTCCCCTCCACAAGTTATATCCACATTTGGCCTATTCTTCTTCCTTGTTGTGACAATTATTTCACTTTTCTTTGCAGAGAAATGCATTCCATATTGTGCTGCCGTTGCCTCCCATACATCTAACTGCTCTTGCACCTCCTTCTCGCAATTTCCCCATAACATCAGGTCATCGGCAAAAAGCACTGCTTTCATTTTATGATCTCCAATTGCATCTGATACTTGCTGTAGGATTTCATCCATAACAATAATAAACAATAAAGGCGAAAGTGCACTTCCCTGTCGCAGCCCATTTTCCAGCTTGAACCATGCAGTACGTTCCCTCCCCACTTTCACACAACTCTCACTTCCCTCATACATTTTTCTGACTTTTCGTGTTATCTCTTCATCTATCCCTTTTGCTTTCAGCACATCCCACAGCTTGTCCCTACAGATACTGTCATACGCCTTCTCAATATCTAAAAAGGCCATGATTAAGTCCTTCCCGTACTCATTGTGCCTTTCCTGCAGTTGCCTTACCGCAAATATGAGGTCCGTTGTTGATCTTCCCGGTCTGAAACCATACTGCTCCTCTTGCAGTCTACTTTCAATACTGCTTCTTATTCTCTTCTCCAGGATCTTTTCATAGATTTTCCCACAGTGGCATAGCAGGGTGATTCCTCTGTAATTCTCACATCTCCTTTTAACCCCTTTCTTGAAGATCGGGACTATAATTCCTTTCTTCCAATCCTCAGGAATTCTGTTCTCCTTCCACACCATCCTCAGCACTCTGTATAGCCACTGGGTTCCTACTTCTCCTGCTGCTCGTATCATATCCACTGTTACTTCGTCCCAACCTGGTGCCTTGCCCCCTTTCATCCTCTTTATGGCTTCTTCCACTTCATTCCAAATTAGATCATCAATTTCCCCACTATTATAATCGTCTGCTGCCTTAGGCTCTCCATCGCTGTTAGTTATCCGCTTGGCGGCATTCAACAGATCAAAGTACTCCTTCCAAATCTTTTTGAGCTCATGCATTTCCTCCACAACTCTTCCATTATTATCTATGATCCTCAGGCACTCGCTTCTGTCGTTCCTCTTATTTCTTACCATGGTGTAAAGTACTTTTTTGTTCCCTTCACTGTCCTCTTCTAACATTCTTGTCCATTTTTCCATCCACTTCTTCTTCTCCTCCGCCCTTACTATGGTCTGTGCCGCTTTCTTGCTTTCCTTATATTTTACCCTAGCTTCCTCTGTTCGGGTCTGGAACCATTCTCTGAAGGCTTTGTTCTTTCGAAGTACTGCCTCTTTACATATGTTGTTCCACCATGGGGTTTCCTTACTTCTCCTCTTTGTGCTAGTTCTTCCGCACACAGTCACAGCTGCCTCAACTAGAGCCCTCTTAAAATCTCCCCATTCTTCTTCCACTGTTCTCTGATCTTCCTTTGGCAGCTTCTTCCTGATCAGTGTCTGGTATTGGGTCCTCCGTTCATCCTCTTTCAGCATCCATGTCTTCAACCTCTTCTCCTGTATATCTGTTGCCCTCCTATCTTTTTTCTCTCTCAGGGTGGCTACCAACAGCCGATGGTCACTGTCCAAGGCCTCAGATGGAATGACCTTAACATCTATGAGGCTGCTCATCATCTGCCTATCCACTAGTACATAGTCTACTACTGAAGTTTGGGACCAGTCTCCACTGTAAAGGTACACATTTTCTGTGGTAACAATGCTACTGGCTTTTAGGTACTAAAATGTGAAGAAGGTATGACAGCTTAGGCACTCTTCAAATTTGGTTTTCTTTCAAAAAATAATATTTGAGAAGGTTGGTACACATTTCTCAAATATTATTTTTTGAAAGAAAACCAAATTTGAAGAGTGCCTAAGCTGTCATACCTTCTTCACATTTTAGTACCTAAAAGCCAGTAGCATTGTTACCACAGTAGAAATTCGTAGAAATGTATGTGACCTAAAAAACTGGCACTTAAAAAATAATAATATCTAAATATTTGTCACAACTTTTATTTGAGTTCCGTAAGTCTGGTAGCAGTGTAGTAAATACGTGTAACAATTTTCATTGACAAAGATATAATTAGTCTCAGAGAAAAATGCATCTAAAGCTAAAAGTATCATACCTTCGGGAAAATGCGTTTAAAGTTTTACATCCGATACGTTCAACCCAAATTCAAAGTTAAAATTCGCTAAGTTCATAGCTGTCATCGTTTTGTATCCTTGCTGTATGCAAACTTGAGAGTTACTAGTGAAAGAGGGCGTCACTATTATCAACATCAGGTACCGTGAGCGAATAGAAACAAGACACAAAACACAAGCTAATTGAGGCAAGACAGCAAAACGAAATGCAGTAATTCACTAATGAGGCGCAGGAGAACGTTGGTCCCTTAATACCAAAATACTCGGAACCTACCTATAACAACCTCTCACAGTTTTCCGGTGGAGTTCTGGTTGACCCTCTATAAGTCGACTATCGGATATTCCTCTGTGTGTGGCTGTGTGTGCCGGATAGGTCAGATTCGAAATTCTAGCTTCTAATTTATTACTCTTCGTGTTGTTGCCACAAAAATTCATTGACTGTGTCTAGAGTAGCGTGTATAGTGATATGTTGTGTATTTCCGAATATTTGCGAATGGAGTGGTAAGTTCGAACTACACTGTCCACTGTGAACAAAGTTTGGTTCTTACACATTTTCATCAACACTATACCATCTTAATCAGCAGTTCTGAAGGAACAAATGAGCAGGGCGCTGGAGCTGGCGGGCAGCAAGTCTGTGCTACTCATAAACCAATCTAAAACAGATTATCCCGTTATGACTCGTCTGCATGGTCAGGATATTGAACAGCTCCAGTCACTGAGGTTTGGAGACCGGTCCTACATGAGAGTCCGTGAATTTAGAATATATGGGAGCACTTTTCGTGGAGAAGTCGTCATGAGACGCAGAGTTCAACGCCAGGGTACAGGTAGGAAAACGATCCTTCTAAAGCAGAACGTAACTGCTTCGGTCCATGTGTCTCTCGATACAGTCTAAAATTCGGCTATATAAAACCCTGATCCAACCCATGAAACTTTGTGGCTGTGAGACGTAAAGTATTCAAGATTGAGACTTCCATAAACTTCTCGTATTTGAGAGAAAAGTGCTTCGAAAGATCTTTGGTCCGGTGTTGGGTGCAAACGCAGGTGAATGAAGATTCAGGCATAACAATGAGCTAGAACTGTACCGAGATGCCAATATAGCAGGAATCATAAGGTGCAAGCTACTTCAGAGGGCTGGACATTTGGCTTGAATGAAAGAGTCCACAGCTCGATGTCTAGTGAGTAGCATTGCTGCTTCTGGATCATGGGGTCCCGGGTTCGATTCACGGCCCGGTTGGGGATTTTCTCGGTTCGGATACTGGGTGTTTGTGTTGTCCTCATCTTTCCATCATCATCATTCGTGACCGTGACTCCATTGGATTGCGTGAAAACTGAAACTGTATAAAAATTGGACTTTGTACGGATGTTGATGACCGAGCAGTTGAGCGCCCCACAAACTAATTCTTTTTGAAACACATTGTTTTTGCTTGCGAAAGGCAAATGTTACAAATTGGTTTCCTGGTCCGGAACACAGTTTTAATGTTCCAGCACGTTTAGTTGACGTAGTGTTTGCTACTATAATTGGTCAGCGTGGATCGCCGCAATATACATTTTTGGGTAAATGGACGTAGCCAGTGCCAGCTGCTGTGTAAGAGGACGTGAACACCATAACTTTCAACGACTTGCGGATCCATTTGTTACTTTTCTTTGAATGCTGTTAAACGAACATACATGCTACAATCTGAAAGAACCGCACTGCTGCTCTCCTAGGCTTCGTGAAACTTGGCATCAGGGTCGTGAGCATACCTTCAGTTGTGCGCGCTTTATGGAGCTTTTGCGCATGTGCAACTCGCGTGACGTAATTGCGTTAAGGCCAAATACATATGGATTTGATAAAAAAACGTGCACCAGTCACTACAAGTTTGCCATCAGGTAGTAGCATACTGCAGCAGACTTAAGTCCCCATTTGCTTGCTATAAATTCCACTAGACCGAAGCACACTTCTCAAATGCGCCAATTCACTCACTATGTAGTAAAATTAGATCGGATGTCAACATATGTTAACGCTGTACTGACAGTAAACCTATTTTGGGGGTTTCTGAATTAATTGTAGTATATTAAATGATGAATTTTGTCACACAGTAATACATTTGAGACGCTGAAAATCACAAGGACCTAAAACACATCACTGTCAATTGTGAGACTGTAGTATTTATTCACGCTTCGGAAATGTCTATCTTATGGTGGGTCAGGTTTAGCTGTACTGTAGGCCTACATTTTATATATGAAAATTCACGAAAAGCTGTATCACTGGTTTCTCTGATGTTCACTTAAATGGGGGATCGACGACGGTGTGCTGTCGGCCATTATGGATCTCAGCATCTTACATGTATTCTAGCCAACTAACCATGTTGGTAGACATTACTAAGTACGAAAACTCCCACTTACACAAAAATACTAAATGGAGGTTTGCGGAAGCTTACACATTGTTTCGTTAGTGCCCTAAACTGTACTTAATTATGTACAAAACAACAAAATTCCACAAAAACAATACTTTCTTTTGTCAGATTAGTAATGTACGAGGTGCATTCAAGTTCTAAGGCCTCCGATTTTTTTTCTAATTAACTACTCACCCGAAATCGATGAAATTGGCGTTACTTCTCGACGTAATCGCCCTGCAGACGTACACATTTTTCACAACGCTGACGCCATGATTCCATGGCAGCGGCGAAGGCTTCTTTAGGAGTCTGTTTTGACCACTGGAAAATCGCTGAGGCAATAGCAGCACGGCTGGTGAATGTGCGGCCACGAAGAGTGTCTTTCATTGTTGGAAAAAGCCAAAAGTCACTAGGAGCCAGGTCAGGTGAGTAGGGAGCACGAGGAATCACTTCAAAGCTGTTATCACGAAGAAACTGTTGCGTAACGTTAGCTCGATGTGCGGGTGCGTTGTCTTAGTGAAACAGCACACGCGCAGCCCTTCCCGGTCGTTTTTGTTGCAGTGCAGGAAGGAATTTGTTCTTCAAAACATTTTCGTACGATGCACCTGTTACCGTAGTGCCCTTTGGAACGCAATGGGTAAGGATTACGCCCTCGCTGTCCCAGAACATGGACACCATCATTTTTTCAGCACTGGCGGTTACCCGAAATTTTTTTGGAGGCGGTGAATCTGTGTGCTTCCATTGAGCTGACTGGCGCTTTGTTTCTGGATTGAAAAATGGCATCCACGTCTCATCCATTGTCACAACCGATGAAAAGATAGTCCCATTCATGCTGTCGTTGTGCGTCAACATTGCTTGGCAACATGCCACACGTGCAGCCATGTGGTCGTCCGTCAGCATTCGTGGCACCCACCTGGATGACACTTTTCGCATTTTCAGGTCGTCATGCAGGATTGTGTGCACAGAACCCACAGAAATGTCAACTCTGGAGCGATCTGTTCAAAAGTCATTCGGCGATCCCCCAAAACAATTCTCTCCACTTTCTCGATCATGTCGTCAGACCGGCTTGTGCGAGCCCGAGGTTGTTTCGGTTTGTTGTCACACGATGTTCTGCCTTCATTAAACTGTCGCACCCACGAACGCACTTTCGACACATCCATAACTCCATCACCACATGTCTCCTTCAACTGTCGATGAATTTCAATTGGTTTCACACCGCGCAAATTCAGAAGACGAATTATTGCACGCTGTTCAAGTAAGGAAAACGTCGAAATTTTAAGTATTTAAAACAGTTCTCATTCTCGCCGCTGGCGGTAAAATTCCATCTGCCGTACGGTGCTGCCATCTCTGGACGCGGCCTCATTTTAAAACAATGCGCATGTTTCTATCTCTTTCCAGTCCGGAGAAAAAAAATCGGAGGCCTTAGAACTTGAATGCACCTCGTATCTTATTATTATTATCATCAAAACTGTTATTATTATGGGCAACGACTATAGTTGCATAAATTTTTTGATAAGCGTAACTGTTACACAAATGATGCTATTAATTTCACACTCTCAAATTTTACTGGATCAAAAATTTGTGAACACCAAGAATGTATATTCCCGAACCGCCACTGGTCGTAGCAACAAAAACATTTCTCACTCGACTCTCTAATCTGAGCGTAAGGTGTACAGTTTTATCGAGACGAGCTGTAACGGAGAGTTTTGTTGAGCCACGTTTCCCGCGAGGAAACAGAGATCTGAGATGTGAGTCTGACGCTCTGTGGGCCTGACAGCCGATCGATCTGTGTCGGCTGACCGCTGTAGCGTGGTTAGGCTGTGTGTGTGGCCTGCGGCTGCGTATGTGCCAACACACACACACACACACATGCTGCCGACAGGGCACGCGGTTGACCGCATACAGCCACGCGCCGTCTGCTCTCATCATCATCATTACCGTCATCATCATCAATCGGTTAGAGCCGATTTCAGCTACAGCGAATGCAATCGCAGGATTTTGGTCCATTAACTGTGTTCTAGTACCTCGAAGAGGAGATCGGTTGACGCATAACTTGCACCGATTCAGGAAATATCATTCTAGTGAATCGCAGCTGGCTCTTTATTCACTCGAAGTAATGACTGCTACCGATACGGTATCTCAGGTAGATTGCAGATTTCCAAATTTCCAGAAAGCTTTTGACATCGTTTCTCACAAGTGGTTTCATATTGTGTTCCAAATCTGTGGATTTGCGACTGGATTCATGATTTCCTGTCAGGAAGGTCAGTGCAGGAACTGACAGGATGTCTTCTACTGAAACCAAAGTTACATCTGGAGTTCCCCAAAAAAGCGTTATTTCTCCTCTGTCCTTAATTCAGATAAATTATTTAGGAAAAAAATCTGAGCAACATTCTTACATTGTTTGCAGGTAATGTTGTCGTTTACATTCTTGCAAAGCCATTAGAAGATCAAAACTAATAAAAAATGATGCGAAATTGGCACTCGACAGTGGACAATTAAACGTGTGCGGTCCTTCATATGACTGCTATAGAAATTCCGCTCAGTCACCCATTTTTATAGGTTGTCGATTCATCAAAATACCTAGAAATTACAAATACGAGCAAGCTGAATTGGAATCAGGAGATAGAAAATGCTGTGGGGAAGGCGAACCAAAGACTGCCTTTTTTGTGGGGAGAAAATTTTGAATGTTGAACAAATCTACTAAAGTTACCCCTGCACTACTGCTGACCATCCTCTTCTGGAGTAACACTGATCAATATACGATCATAACCAGTTCCGTGTGATAAGTGACATCAAAAAGAAGAAAAGTCAAGTCGTTTAGTATTATCACGAAATCGAGGCAGATAAGTGAGTTGGAGTGGCAATTATTAAAAACAAAGATTTCTTCGTTGCAGTGAGATCTTTTCACAAAATTTGAAACACCATGTACCTGTGTAAAGTCAACCGTCGGCAGCCAGGTGGGAACGTTAGATCAGAGAGGGCTCTGAGACGTCAGGCAATTGATCACTGACTGACCGCTCTCCAGGACGACAACACGACGGCAGCGCCCTGTACAAGAAGAGGTCATAAGTGCCGCGCCACCAGGCCGCGGCCCAGTTCTACGAGCTCTACAGCAGCGAGTCCAAGAATGGCATCAAGACTAGTCATTTCGCTTCTACTATGTAGCATTGTCTATAATGAAGGGATTTTCTTATTTGCCTGTGGCCGTTTGTTCGTGAAACATCATTGTAAATTCTCGAAGTTAAGTATTGTCATTTATATTTCTGTAATAAAGTTCATTCACAGGATTTGCTTGAATTGTTGACTAGGGATCGAAGAAGCAGGTTTCCTAGACACTCCATTTTTGACAACTAGGCACGATACAACACTCCAACATTCTCTTCTGAATCCCAAAACATTCCGTTGACTCGCACCTACATGAGGAGGAAACATCATAAGGATAAAATAAGAGAAATCAGAATTCGCACGGAAATATTTTGGAGTTTACTTTTCCTTCACACTGCTCGAGAGTACGACGGTAGAGAAAGAGTCTGAAAATGGTTATACGAAAATATTTAATTGCGGCTTCCGGAGAAGCCATTTAGATTCCTGGAAAGGATACAGTATCCGTCGGACTTACTTGAGTTACCTATGGCGTCTCTAGTACACGACTCTTGGCACTTTACCGACATCCATTCAGAGTACCTTCCAATCATTTGTACCTGTCGGAGTCGACTTTCAGCTATATACGAACAGCAAAGAACTCATTTCATCATCGACAACAGTATTAACAGTGGGGCTGCACTCTGGCAGGTGCAATGTTTATCTGAACACTAAACAATTAACCTTTAATTGGCCTCGTTGAAACTGTTTCACTGTAAGAATATGTCACGCTACCAGCATTGCAATTTCCCTTTACGATCCGGAGCTGCAACAACCGAAAACGTGTTTTGTGTAAATAACGAGATAAAAATCTGGAATAAAGTGTAAAGATATGTCGAATAACTTTTGTCTTTGTTACGTTGACTAACTCACTCATGCCACAATGTCGAAAATAGTTCTACCGTACGATAAATTTCGACAATACACTCTAGTGTTGAAGATGGGAAGTAATTGTAACGCGGGATGGCAGTTATAATGTGCACAATACCAAGTGACAGAACGCAGCACTTAAAGTTGTAAGTGCTATGTTTACGGACGGATCATAAAATTTCAAACACTGCCTTGGAAGAAACAGATAAATCACGGAAAGAAAGGTGAAATATTACCGTCATCTGGTTAGTACCCACCCTGCAATAATAGACACATGGTTTTCTGAAATGATATTGCTGCCTCAATTTACAAAATACACAAATCTAACTCTCAATTTATTACGAAAAGCGTTACGCACAACACTCGTACATATTCGAAAATTCTATGTTTTCCTTAAAACGAGACAACATTTTCTTGCCGTGCTATGTCCAATGGCTGTATCCCCATACATGGCGCAAATGCTTCTGGCTGCCTCCGCTGCTGTCACCCCTCTACTGAACTCAAACAGAAGAATGTTCAGCGCCCCACAAACCAACATCATCATCATCAAACAAAAGAATATATCGGAAACGTTCCGATTTATCTACTTGGTACTCCATTTTCTATCGTCCACAGCTACACTCACTGTCTCTAAATGACTAAATCACAATATGTAAATTCAAACAGCAACAATGAACTACAAATAAAGATGGCAATACAGAAATAAACGCATAGCAACCAGAATATCAACATTCAAAAGAAAAACGCTATGAACTTATTCAAAAAATGTTCAAATGTGTGTGAAATCTTATGGGACCTAACTGCTAAGGTCATCAGTCCCTAAGCTTACACACTACTTGACCTAAATTATCCTAAGGACAAACACTCACACCCATGCCCGAGGGAGGACTCGAACCTCCGCCGGGATCAGCCGCACAGTCCATGACTGCAGCGCCTCAGACCGCTCGGCTGACCCCTCGCGATAGGAACTTATTCACCAACCTAACACAACCATGAAACTTAGGATATACGTTTACGATTCTCTCAAGATTAGATTACAGATGTTCAATATGTCCTCCATCAGCGACACGAGCAATATCGTGCGCATGCTCAAATTCTTTCCATACTCGGGTAAGCACGTCCGTCGGCACTGAAGTAATGACTGTACGGATCGGATTCATCAGTTGTTCTAGGTTCTATGGTACTGTAATTGCATAAACGTTGTCCTTAACGAAACCACACAGGAAGAGGTTACAGGAAGTTAAATCTGGTGACCGTGGAAGCGAGCCGAGAAATGCTACGTCGCCGGCTGCTTAACGACCAATCCAACTGCTCGGTAGAGTTTCATTCAGATATTCACGCACTTGACGACTCCAGTAAAAACGAAGTTATCCTCGCTCAGCATCGAAACCAACATGGTACAATTGACCGTCAATCGTGTTTCCATCACAGAAGAATGGGCTGTAAACAGATAAATGGGTTATAGCACAAAGACACGGACTCTGAGTGACCCTCGTACATGTTCATTGTGTGCATGTGCATTCTGTAGGCTTCCAGTTCGAACATTATGCTTGTTTACTTTCCCACCGAGGTGGAAGCCGCTTCATCACTGAACGCGATGCGTTATGCGAAAGTGTTATCAAGGGCAATAGCATTCTCAAGCTCGTCAGAAAATGCCACACGTTTGCATTTCTCGTCATGACGTACAGCTTCTAACAGCTGTAAATTGTACGGTTTCATAACAAACCGACATCTCAAACGACGCCAGATTGTTCATGTAGGCAGTTGTAATTCACGATTGGAACTATGAGCTGATTTTAACCACTTTGGAAAGCAGTTTGAGTTAGTGCAATGTTATCACCAGAAACACGAGGGCGACCAGGACTCTTTCCTGCTTCTATGAACTGTCAATAGCATCTGCGAATGTTCCATCCATTTGTAACATCAGTTTTGTACCTAAACCTGAAACGTCTTTGCACTGCAACCGCGGAATTACACTTCGCAAAATTCAGAACACAAAATGATTTCTGTTGCGGTGTAGCCATTTTATAAGCAAAGAAAGAACCCACATCTATCGGCAATGAAATAGACCGGACAGTGTATTCGTTCCCCCAATAAACTAGCCCTAGAGCAGCGAACGATACTTTCGACAACACAATACTGAGCAGTATGTACACTAGTGTCCAAGAGTAGAGCAACAAAAGGAAATTTTTCAAAGTTGCACTTATTTTGCCACAAAATAATATAAACAGTCTATAGTAAAGTAGAAAATATGTGAGAATACATAAAGTAAACAACTGCAACAATCATAACGATAGACAAAAATGTTCTTCGCATTTTCAACTTCGCTTCACTGCGTGGTCTGTGGAACCTTGCACAGTTCGCACGGGTCGCCCCGTCGGAGGTTCGAGTCCTCCCTCGGACACGGGTGTGTGTGTGTTGTCCTTAGCGTAAGTTAGTTTAAGTTAGATTAAGTAGTGCGTAAGCCTAGGGACCAATGACATCAGCAGCTTCGTCCCATAGGAACTTACCACCAATATTTTTTTCACCTTGACGGATTTGCACACACATTCCCACAACTGGTTACTGTGTTCATTGTGGGCGCCTATGATAGCAGTACAGGTCTGACAAGGACGGGACATGTTGGGAATGATATCATCAATCTCATGTTGAAGTAATAACTCCCATTCTTCCCGCAGAGCTGATCGCATGTCTTGGACTGTGATTGGTGGATGCTGATGTGTTGCAACCCGTCTCCCTAGTACATCCCTAGCAAGAACTATGGTATTCAAATCGGAAGAGCGAACAGGCCACTCGATCCGAGCAATATTTTTCGTCTCCAAGAAAATATCAACCACCTGTGCTCTATGACGTCGAGCATTATCGTCCATCAATACGATTACTCATACAATTTCAGGAAGAAGTGTTCGAGTGATCAACATAATTCCTGCCCACACCGGCAGGGATACTCCTCGTTACTGGTTTCCTTCCACAATGTTTGGATCCCGAAACCGTGTTCCACGTTCGCTCCAGATGAGAATCCGTCGAGAATCAGTGGCCGGACGAAATCGGGACCCATTTGCGAAAAGAACATTGACACACTGTTCGTCCGTCCAGGTGGCATACTGACGACTCCACTTTAAACGTTTCATTCTGTGAAGATGCGTCAGAGGTACATATATGGCAGGTCTCCGACCATAAAGTCTACTCTGCCGAAGCTTTCTGTACACCGTTTGCCACGATACAACGCGTCCAGCGAATGCTGCGAGGTCAGATGCCAGTAGCCGTGCAGTACTAAGGGGGAACCGTCTTGCCTTTACAGCCAAATAACGGTACTCCTTTCCTGATGCCACACGTGGGCGGCCCTTCCCTGGTCTTAGGGATACAGTCTCGGTCTCTATGAACGCCCACAAAACCAGAGAAGTAACAGAACGATTCACATTAAGGCAGTGGGCCACATCAGTTTGTGGATGTCCTGCTTCCATTCTTGCAAGGCGCTCCACCACAGAGAATCTGGTAGGCATCTTCTCTGTGCCATGCTGGACCGTCTGTGACTATGCACAGAGCAAATGTGGATATGGGACTACCCGGCAAGCACTACGCAGTTTGATACGTGCCCTAATGTAATTGTTGCGATGGTTGTCTGTAGCCCCGAATGCCATGTCCCGTACAGAACATGATCGTAATCAGTTGGCAATCACTACGATTATATCGTGAATGAGACACAGGACTGTGAAATAACAGTTTATTACTTTAATTTTGAACGCCAGTGTATATTCTTTTTTAAATACCCAGTACATTACTATTAACCAAGACACGTCTCACGAGCGGCCTTCTCGACTATAGTTTGACCATTACCGCACTCCTGCTTTCCGTACTTCACAGGTGTTGTCCTGCGCACCTCACCGGCGTGGTCTACCTGGTGTAAGTAGGCTGTCTAGGTTTTCTTATTGGTAACGCCACGTAGAGCTCTATATGAAAAATCACTGGCTGTGCTGTGTGCAGTCTGTGGCTAGTTTGCATTGTTGTCTGCCATTGTAGTGTTGGGCAGATGGATGTTAATAGCGTAGCGTGGCGCAGTTGGAGGTGAGCCGCCAGCAGTGGTGGATGTGGGGAGAGAAATGGCGGAGTTTTGAAATTTGTGAGACTGGATGTCATGAACTGCTATGCAAATTATGATTTTTCAACACTATTAAGGTAAATACATTGTTCTCTATTAAAATCTTTCATTTGCTAACTATGCCTATTAGTAGTTAGTGCCTTCAGTAGTTTGAATCTTTTATTTAACTGGCAGTAGTGGCGCTCGCTGTATTGCAGTAGTTCGAGTAACGAAGATTTTTGGTGAGGTAAGTGATTTGTGAAAGGTATAGGTTCATGTTAGTCAGGGCTATTCTTTTGTAGGCATTTTTGAAAGTCAGATTGCGTTGCGCTAAAAATATTGTGTGTTAGTTTAAGCACAGTCTTGTATAATTTTTCAAACGGGACGTTTCATATGTCGACCCTTATCCGAGGATACCTCACTGGAATCTTCTGATTATTTTCTTATAGTTTGTGTAATTAGTGTAGCTATTGTTTATTGCTAGCCCATAATCATAGAGAGAATTTCCTTTGTAGTTGTAGTTTTTCATTGTTGTATAGTAAAACACTTGTGGCATGCATGTAGATTTGCACCAAGTATTTCGCAGCTGCGCTTGCAATTAACTAGATATTATTTTCAGTGCTATGTTAATGTGTTCTCTCATTTTTGCTCTTCAAATTCTGTTTTTTTGTGTTGTCGTGTGAAATCTTGTGACAATAATGGCGTGTGAAAAACGTAAAACTAGGCTCCAAAGTAAACTGAGAAATGACAGTGAAGACGAAAGCAGTGTGTTAGCGCCACCATGTAATGAATTAACTAATGTTCAAAGTAGTAATTTGGTAATTGTGCATATGGAAATGGAGCGGGCTGCAAATAATGGTGTAGGCAGTGAAACAATTAGTGAATAGGGAAGCATTATCGATCGATCGGTCGGCAACAGCTCGCCTCAGGATTCCGAAATGACAGGACACAATCTTGCAAATACTGTAGATTCAGGTTTTGCGTCCTCACCCTTTTCTCAAATAAATCAAGACACATTTTCTGCTTTTCAAAATGCGAATATTGCCGGTTCAAATGCACTGCCGAATAGCACTGAGGAACATGTTTCAGACACCAGTGCACTGTTATTACAGTTAATGCAACAAATGGGACAAAGGGTACAAAAGTTAGACACAACGCTTGAACAAAATCAGAAACAAATGGGACAAAATCTTCAAAAGTTAGACACAGTGGAACAAAATCAGAGACAAACACAGCAAAAGCTTCAAAAGTTAGACACAATGGAACAAAATCTTCGGAAGTTAGACACCACATTTGAACAAACACGTGAAGATTTAACTACTGAGTTACATAACATTGAATCGGAATGTCAAAAAGTCTGTAATGACGTAAAAACACAAATTTGTGAGCATTTCCAAACTATTTTTTTGCGTCATGAAAATGCATTACAGAATCACGAAGCAGCCATAAAAGAATTGCAAACTATTGTTCAATGAAATCATAACACCTTGCAAGCTAAAATTGACTCAGTTGCATCTACCGATTCGGTTACACAACTCGCAAAAACTCAGGAAAACTTAAAGGACACAGTAGATACGATTTCAACACAAATGGACACTCTGAAACTTGGTTCAGAAAAACACACAGAGGAAATAATTTCACTATTGGATAAAGTAGCTGAACTTTCAGATCAGTTCACTAACTTATCTACAAAGGTAGATGATGATCTGAATGACACAAGACCTGTAGCCTCACGGACACTGAAGAGTATGAACAAATTAGAAACTTCAAACAAAATCAAAATCAAGTCAATACACAGTAAAAAAGAGAAATCCGGGAAGTACAACATCAGTTGGCACAAGTAATACAAGAATTACATATTTCAGAGGACACTCGCACTCCAGTACGGGAAGAGGGACATAGAAATACGGAACAACCGCAAAATAATAACACAGGACATTTCGGAAATTATGAAAGAAATTGGCAAGGTGCACCGAATTTTGGAATGGAGACGCCGAAACGACGTAACAATGACCGATATGCGACTCGCCGACACGATGATTTTGACTATAAGCTGTTCATTACTACACGTGAATTTAAAACATTTAAGAATTCTGGCAACGACATTCATCCACAAGTGTGGCTCCATCAATTCTCTCATTGTTTTCCTCCCAACTGGTCATTAGAGCACAGATTAGAATTTATGTGTGGCTATTTAGAGAATGAACCTGCTGTAAGAATGCGATCGGTCATTCACGATTGTCACAGTGAAGGAGAATTTTACCATGCCTTCCTCTCAGCATATTGGTCTCAAGCTACACAAGACCGAGTAAAACATAGCATCATAATGATGAAACATATCGAACAATCTGAATTTTCCAGTCTTGTGAAATATTTTGAAGACATGTTGCACAAGAATCAGTACCTGTCAAACCCATACAGTCCCTCAGAACTCATCCGCATTTGCTTAATCAAATTACCTGAACATTTACGACATAATATTTTGGCAGGACGTTGCAAAGACGACATTGAAGCTTTTCAGGGACTCTTACAAGAACTGGAAGTTGACACTGACAATCGCGGAACGCGAAAACAGGAACACAACAATTACAGGTCACATCCGTCGCAATTCCACGACGAAAGAAATAATAACTGGACACGACAAGGCTATTCTTACAACACAAATCGTGACCAAAACAGACACAACCCATATGACAACAACTGGCAGAATAATAATAGGTACAGAGAAAGATCGCACTTCCCTAGTAATGAATATGACAGAGATAACCATAGAAACAGACAATACGGGAACCAAAACAATGATTATCAAGGGAGACAGAATAACTTCAGACGCAATGGTCCACCGTGCAGTTACGATTCCGGGAGAAATTGTCCACCACGTGACAGACAAGAAAGAAATTATGGAATCTACCTACATGACGACAGACGATATAATCGTAACGACAGACCTGAATTGCATCAGAATTGGCGGGATTCAAACACGGCAGGGCCCTCTCGACAAGGTGAATTTGTAGAAGTTAGGTCTCCTAATCCCAATAACGACGCATGCTAACAAAGAGACAGACAATGACTCGCACCGCATGCAGCCACGTGCGCCGGCTGGCTCAGAGAAAAATAACATAGAGGCTAACCTTGAGAAAAATTCCAGTATTCTTTATCGATGTCTACCGCATGATAATTGCATTGAAGTTGAAACTCTTCATACTAGGAAGAGTAAAGGATTGTACCACATTTCACATGTAAAACCGTTTATTGAAAGATAATCTGCTTTATAACTTAGTCTTTGCCATAAAATTTTTCACTTCACGTTATTAGTATGCCTTGTCAGACTTAGAAACTGTTAACATGCAACAATGTTTTGAAGTTCACTATCCAGTCTAGAACCTAGGGAACATATTTAGACAGTATTTACAAGTGCATTGTTATAGTGAACAGACGACACAGTGTTATTGTGTGTGTACATTCTTGCTTGTTAGTTGCACGATTATGTAACAACTATAAGGCTGACATACTTAGAACATGTACCAGTACTGCTAATGAGATTTTAATGCAACATTTTGGTTTACTTGAGAATACATTCTGGATTTGAAGTACTTTCTGTGGGATTAAAGATGACTTAGTATTTGGTTTCTTTGACAGCTAGACGATTATATCACGACACTACTAATATGTGACACAATTTACATTATTGCTTTTGCGGTGTATCTGTTTTATATCTGCACAGTTTTTCTGAATTATTCTGGAAAGTAAAACATGTTTTAGTAGTAACTTTTGTGGTATAGCTACAATGAGACAGCCTTTTCCATAGCACAACAATATGTTACAGCACAGTACTTTCTTCATCACGGCAATAAGCGTAATAACTAAGATATCTATACGCAAAGCATTTCACTTTTGTTTATCATGAGGTAAGTGCATTGACTTTCGCGGAACTTAGCTTTCGGAGGACGATAACTACGACACTTCCACAGAGATTATCTTACAACAAGACGCACAGTTTAGCGCTACAGTACACGTATTTGAGTGATTAATTTTGTACTTAAAACATTTATTTTTAAAGATATTTGAAGTACAATGATACAAAGGTTTACCGTGATACATTTCATTCCATTGCTGTAATCTGTAACATCTGAGGGTATTATACATTAATCCTCAGGGGGGTACACGTTTACTTTGTGTACCATGTGTTTGGAAAGCACAAGGGGCCCTAACTAATATGGTATTTGCTTATACAACTTTACACATCGGTACCATATTTCTGTAACACATAAATTACACAGCTATCTGATCATTTAACTGAGAGATAAACATTTTTTTTTACTACATCAGTGACACATTTTATGCAATTACACAGTTGGATAATTTCATACTTATGAAATTGTATTTTGTCTGTACTTTGTGAACTGTTCATACTTTTTCGGAACCATTGTGATACTATGAGAGCTTTGAATGATGTATTTGGTATGGGATCGTGATTTTTAAAGTACGTTTGAGATAGATGACACTATTAAATGAGCAGAGAATTTCTTTAGGTTTTGATATTATTGGAGGAAGCTACGACGTTTTTGAGATTTGACTGAGGTGTTATGATATTTTTACAACGACGATGTGTATTATGCTGCTGAGGTATTTTTATGATCAATACGCTGATGCTATATGAGGAATTTGATTATGCTACATATTTGTTATGATGAAATATTGAAGAAGTGTCGACGAATATGCATATTTGTAATGAGGTAAGGAATAATGAGTAGTGGTTAGGGACTCTGGTTTGTGAAAAAGGTTGTTGGAAACCAAGAATCGTACTTTAAGAGTTATGAAATGTATGTAAATGCGTGAATGTATTACA